>NC_057713.1:65405075-65473730 GCF_004010195.1 Chiloscyllium plagiosum
TCTCCCTGATGTAGAGGAGACCGCATCGGGAGCAACGGGTACAATAGATGATATTAGTGGATGTGCAGGTAAAACTTTGATGGATGTGGAAGGCTCCTTTAGGGCCTTGGATAGAGGTGAGGGAGGAGGTGTGGGCACAGGTTTTACAGTTCCTGCGGTGGCAGGGGAAAGTGCCAGGATGGGAGGGTGGGTTGTAGGGGGGCGTGGACCTGACCAGGTAGTCACGGAGGGAACGGTCTTTGCGGAAGGCGGAAAGGGATGGGGAGGGAAATATATTCCTGGTGGTGGGGTCTGTTTGGAGGTGGCGGAAGACAGTAGACTTACTAGCCGTCAATAAGCACAACTGCTCCAAAGCCCTAAGGGCAGCCTCACTCCTTACACATAATGGAACTCCACAAAGAATGTTCAGACTGAAAGGCACCAAGGTACCTCGCTTGCGAACTAACCACAATGGAAGCCCATTGATGCCTGGATGAGAAAGATTGGCACCTATTCTCACAGAGGATTGGAATCTCCTAACTCAATCACAGACTGATTGCTGCTACCAGACAGCCAATTGTCCTCCCATTGATTATGATTTATTCTTGATTGTACTGCAATTCACACCACATTATTGTACCCCTATAAAACTGCCTGTGCTCACTGCTCGAGGTAGAGAACCCTTGGTCTACCCTGTACAGACGGTCAGTTCTATGTCAGCATCGTCAATTTCTCTTCCAGCAATGTTACTTGTAATAAACAACTTGCCAATTTCACCTGTTCCATGTTTGCGTAGTCTCTGTTCAATTGGGTAACTTCTCCAACAGTTTGACGTAGTCGTCAGGTCCTTTCTCTCAACAGGGTAAGCAAACTTGTCTTTTTAAAATTATGCTAAATTCGGACCTGGCGGCTAGCTCTGCCACAGCGCATGACACCTACAATGGAGGTGGCTGATGAGACAGAAGGAAAGACCGCCATTCAAATTTCTTGTTCTGGGAGATCCTGTGAACAGGGGTAATTGACAGGAGCCCTGCTGTTTTGTTTGCCTGTCTTGTGTTTCTCCTGTATTTGTCTTATCTATTTATCCTGTTTGCTTCTGTGTTTGTCAGTGCTACAGTCTGTTCTCTATTCCCAGCTCACACCAGAGGTCAAATGAGGTTGCAGGACCCCAAACCCTTGACAGAAGGACCGCCCTGGGGACAAGTCTAAGTTGTCCTGTTGAGGCAGAGGTCCACGGACACTTGACTTTTTCAAGACAGTACCACTCACGTTTGGAGAATAAGGTAGGGAATACCTGGTCACCAGCCAATATTGTTTGGGAGCAGTATAGGGACGGTAGGTACGGTGACTCTTTGTGGATAAGATACTAAATAAATATTTCATATCAGTATTTACTGTTGAGAAGAATATGAAAGCTCGAGAATTTGGAGAAATAAACAGTGATATCCAGAAAAGTGTCCATTATACAGAGGAGGAGGTGCTTGATATCTTAAAATACATAAAGGTGGATAAATCCTTGGGACAGGATCAGCTGTATCTGGGAACTTTGTGGGAAGTTAGGGAAGTGATTGCTGGGCCCCTTGCTGAGATACTTATATCATTGATAGCAAGGACATGGTGTCAGAAAACTGGAGGGTGATTAAAGTCGTGCCATTATTTAAGAAAGATGTAAGGAAAAGTAAGCAAACAAGAGACTAGTGAGCTTGATGTCAGCGGTAGTTGTGTTGTTGGAGAGGATTCTGAGGGAAATAATCTGCATGTACTTGGAAAGACAAGGACTGATTAGGGATAGTCAACATGACTTTGTGCATGGGAAATCATGCCTCACAAACTTGATTGAGTGTTTTTAAAGAAATGACAAAGAAGATTGATGAAGGTGGATGGTGTCTATATGGACTTTAGCAAGGCATGCAACAAGGTTCTGCATGTTAGATTGGTAAACAAGGTTAGATCACATGGAATATAGGGAGAACTAGACATTTTGATACAAAATTTGCTTGAAAGTAGGAGATAGAAGGTGACGGTGGAGGGTTGCTTTTCAGACTGGAGGCCTGCGGCCAGTGGTTTGCCACAAGGATCAGTGCTGGGTCCATTGCTTTTAATCAGTTATATAAATTATTTTGATGTGAATATAGGAGGAATGGTTAGTCAGCTTGCAGATGACACCAAAACTGGTGGTGCAATGGACAGTAAGTAAGGTTATCTCAGAGAACAACAGGACCTTGATCAGATGGGCCGAGAAGTTACAGAGAGAGTTTAATTTAGATAAATGTGAGGTGTTACATTTTGGCAAGACAAATCCAGGCAGGACATATACACTTAACATAGGGTCCTGGGGAATATTACCAAAAAAAGAGTCCGAGGTTCATGGTTTGTTGAAGTTGGAGTCACAGGTCGACATGTTTGTGAAGGCGGCTTTGGGTACACTTGTCTTTATTGGTCAGTGCATTGAGTATAGGAGTTGGGATGTTATCTTGCAGCTGTAGACCAATTTTGGAAAGCTGCTTTCAGTTCTGGTCTCTCTTCCAATGGAAAGATATTGTTAAACATGAAAGTATGCAAAAAAGATTGACAAGGATGTTGTTGGAGTTGGAGGGTTTGAGTGATAGGGAAAGGCTAAATAGACTGGGGCTATTTTCCCTGAAGTATCAGAGGTTGAGGGGTGACCTTATAGATATTTATAAAATCATGAGGGGTGTGGCTAGGGTGAATAGTCAAAGTCTTTGTCCCAGTTTAGGGAAATTCAAAACTAGACAGCACAGGTTTAAGGTGAGAGGGACAAGATAATAAAAGGGACCTAGGGGCAATATTTACATGCAGAGGGTGGTATGTTTATGGAATGAGCTGCCAGAGTAGATGGTGGAGGCTGGTACACTTACAACATTTAAAAGGCATCTGGGTGGGTATATGAATAGGAAGGGTTTAGAGGGATATGGGCCAAATGCTGGCAAATGGGATCAAATTAATTTAGGATATTCATTTAGAATAATTTAGGTTGTCATGGGTGAGTTGGACTAAAGGGTCTGTTTCAGTGCTGATCATCTCTATGACTCTCCGTGGATGCCCCTGATGTTGATCTGGAGAATGAGATCAAAGGCCCAGATGTGAACATTAAAGGATCCAAAGTTGGCATTGAGGGGTTTAATGGAGGAGAAAGTGAGGACTGCAGATGCTGGAGATCAGAGCTGAAAATGTGTTGCTGGAAAAGCGCAGCAGGTCTGGCAGCATCCAAGGAGCAGGAGAATCGACGTTTCGGGCATGAGCCCTTCTTCAGGAATGAGGAGGGTGTGCCAAGCAGGCTAAGATAAAAGGTAGGGAGGAGGGACTTGGGGGAGGGGCGTTGGAAATGTGATAGGTGGAAAGAGGTTAAGGTAAGGGTGATAGGCCGGAGTGGGGGTGGGGGCGGAGAGGTCAGGAAGAAGATTGCAGGTTAGGAAGGTGGTGCTGAGTTCGAGGGTTGGGACTGAGACAAGGTGGGGGGAGGGGAAATGAGGAAACTGGAGAAATCTGAGTTCATCCCTTGTGGTTGGAGCGTTTCAGAGAACACCTCTGGGACACCTGGGCCAACCAATCCAACCACCCCGTGGCTCAACACTTCAACTCCCCCTCCCACTCAGCCAAGGACATGCAGGTCCTTGGACTCCTCCATCGCCAGACCATAGCAACATGACGGCTGGAGGAAGAGCGCCTCATCTTCCGCCTAGGAACCCTCCAAGTGTGCCTGCTGGGCACACTTTCCTCATTCCTGAAGAAGGGCTCATGCCCGAAACGTCGATTCTCCTGTTCCTTGGATGCTGCCTGACCTGCTGTGCTTTTCCAGCAACACATTTTAAGCATTGAGGGGCTTAATGCCAAAGAAAGCAACCTGAAGTTTTCTATATGACTGTTCATGATTAAGTAACCAAAGTGTGATTTGAGTCTCAAAGACCCAAAGGTGAAATGTGACTATGATATTGATCTCCTCTCTGCCAATGTTGAGGATGTTATCAAAAGATGCAAGGTAGATGTAGATGTTTCTGAAACTGATATCAAAGGTTCCAATGGACGGTTTCAAACGCTTAAATTTAGAATTCCTAAGTTTGGAATGGATGGAGGACAAGTAGAAGGTTCCAGTGTGAATATTAATGGAAACTGGAGATGTCAGGCTAACTGTTCCAAGGATAGAAGGTGATGTTAGTGTGTCTGATCAGAGGATCTGGTAAAATCAAAGGCCTTAAACTTAAAATTCAATTTACCAGTATCTCAGAACCCAAGATCGAAGATTTAAACTAAAATTCATTGCCACAAAAGCCACAGTAGATGTGGATATCCCCGATGTTGTCTATTAAAAGAATCAGAAGTTCAGCACAGCAATAGGCCCTTCAGCCCTCAAGGCCTGAGCCGATCATCATGCCATAACTAAACTAAAAAACAAACGTTTTGCCCTTATTCAGTCTGCATCCTTCTATTCCCTCCTTGTGCATGCAACCATCCAGATGCCTCTTAATATCGCCATCCTTCTTGCCTACACCACCTATTCTGGCAGTGCGTTCTCGGCTCCTACCATTTTCTGCATGAAAAACATCCCCCCCCCACAACTCCCTTCAACTTGCCCCCTCTTCCCTTGAATTTGTGCCCCCTTGTAGTCGAAACTCCAACCCTGGGAAAAAGCATCTGACTATCCATCCTATCTATGCCTCTCATAATTTTCTAGACCTCTGTCAGGTCTCCTCTCAGCCACCATCTTTCAAGTGAAAACAATCCTAGTCTTTTTAAGCTTGCCTCATAGCTATTGCCCTTGAGACCAGGCATCCTGGTGGACCTTCTCTGCATTCTCTCCAAAACCTCCACGTCTTTCTGGTAGTGTGGCAACCAAAATTGCACATAATACTCCAAATTCAGCCAAACATGGTTTGTCAACTGTTGTACGCCATGCCCCACCCAATGAAGGCAAGCATGCCATTTGCCTTCTTAATCGGTTTGGCCACCGATGTTGTCATTTTTAGAGAACTGTAGACCTGCATATCCAAATCCTTCTGTATGTTAATTTTCCAAAAGGTTCTGACATTTACAGTATAATTCACACTTAATTTTGATCCTCCAAAATGCATCACTTCACAGAGGGTGGTGGTTGATGGGAAATGTTCACCCTGGAGTTCAGCTACTAATGGTGTACTGCAAGGATCTGTTTTGGGGCCACTGCTGTCATTTTTATAAATGACCTGTATAAGGGCATAGAAAGATGGGTTAGTAAATTTGTGGATGACACTAAGATCGGTGGAGTTGTGGATAGTGCTGAAGGACGTTCAGGTTACAGAGGTTCATAGATAAGATTAGATTAGATTACATTACAGTGTGGAAACAGGCCCTTCGGCCCAACAAGTCCACACCGACCCGCCAAAGCGCAACCCACCCATACCCCTACATTTACCCCTTACCTAACACTACAGGCAATTTAGCACGGCCAATTCACCTGACCTGCACATCTTTGGACTGTGGGAGGAAACCGGAGCACCCGGAGGAAACCCACGCAGACACGGGGAGAATGTGCAAACTCCACACAGTCAGTCGCCTGAGGCGGGAATTGAAGCTGGGTCTCCGGTGCTGGGAGGCAGCAGTGCTAACCACTGTGCCACCATGCCGCCCACAGATAAGCTGCAGAGCGGGACTGAGAGGTGGCAAATGGAGTTTAATGTGGAAAAGTGTGAGGTGATTCACTTTGGAAGGAACAATAGCAATAAAGAGGACTGGGCTAACGGTAAGATTTGTGCTAGTGTAGATGAGCAGAGAGATCTCGGTGCCCATGTACATAGACGTTTGGAATTTGCCAGCCAGGTTGATAGGGCTTTTAAGAAGGCGTATGGTGTGTTAGCTTTGATTGGTAGAGGGATTGAGTTTTGGAGCCACGAGGTCATCTGCAGCTGTACAAACTCTGGTGCAGCCGCACTTAGAGTATGGTGTACTGCTCTGGTCACTGCCTTATAGGAAGGATGTGGTGGCTTTGGAGAGGGTTCAGAGGAGATTTACCAGGATGTTGCCTGGAATGGAGGAAAGGCTGAGGGACGTGAGGCTGTTTTCATTAGAGAAAAGAATGTCAAGAGGTGACTTAATTGAGACATATTAGATAATTAGATGGTTAGATAGGGTGGATTGTGAGAGCTTTTTTTTCCTCCAATAGTGTTAGCTAGCACAAAAGGATATAGCTTTAAATTTAGGGATGATAGATATAGGACAGATGTCAGAGGTAGTTTCTTTACTCAGAGTTGTAGGGGCGTGGAATGCACTGCCTGCAACATTAGTAGACTCACCAACTTTAAGGATATTTAAATGGTCATTGAATAGACATATGGAAGAAAATGGTATAGTGTAGGATAGATGGACTTCAGATAGATTCCACAGGTCGGCGCAACATCGAGGGCCAAAGGGCCTGTACTGCGCTGTAATGTTCTATGTTCTATGTTCTATTTGCCTGGATTAAACTCCACCTGCCATATCTGTGCCCACATCGCTAATCTATCTATGTCCTATTGTATCCTTTCACAATCGTCTGCACTATCAGCAACTCTACTAATCATCGTGTCATCTGCAAACTTACTAATCAGTCCACCCACATTTCTGTCCAGATCATTTATATATTCCACAAACAACAGAGGACCTAAGACTGATCCTTGTGGAACACCATTAGTTGCTGGTCTCCACGCTACCTTTTGTCTACTATGTCCAAGCCAGCCCACTCCAAATCTCATGTGATTTTAGTTTTTGTACTAATCTGCCATGTGGGATTTTATCAAATGCCTTACTTAAACTACATTCACAGCCCTTCACTCATCAATTGTCTTTGTTACCTCTTCACAAAATTCAATCAGGTTGGTGAGACATGACCTTCCCTATACAAAACCATACTGCCTATCACCAACCAGTCCATTTTCTTCCAAACATGCATATATCTTGTCCCACAGAATCTTCTCTAACAGCTTGCCCACCACAGATGTCAGGCTCACCAGCCTATAATTTCCTGGATTATTCCTGCTTCCTTTTTTAAACAAGGGAACAGCATTGGCTAATCTCCAGTCCTGTGGAACCTCGCCTGTGGTTAAAGAGGATGTGAAGATACCTGCTAATGCCCAGCTATTTATTCCCTTGCCTCTCACAGTAACCTGGGATAAATACCATGTGCCACCAGGGACTTGTCTACCTTAATGCAATTTAGGATATGCAAGACTCGCTTCTTCAATATATTTACATTCTCTGGAGCATTAACACACTCATTCCTGACCACATCAATCATGTCCTTCTTCTTGATGAATATGATATAGAGTACTCATTAAGGATCACTCCACTTCCTGTGGGAATAAGTGGGATTATTTCTTATATTAGTCCCATTATCTGCACATTTTGCATTATCGATGTACAGCGTCCTGTCCTACCACCCATCAAGAGGAAACTAGAAACCAATAACTTATAACTTGAAAGTCAAAGCGGGTGGCTAGTGACATCAGCTCACAGCTTGCTTTCTGGACTGTCATTTTGTGCATCCAGCAGAAAGCATATCAGGGCACACTGACGGGCCCCAGCCACACCACACGTACCATCCGCATACACCAGCATCTGACACCTACCAGTCTCTCAGGACCCTTAATGGCATCTCTTTTATCTTCTCACTGGATACTTCTGAGCTTTACAGTTGTCCTTCAAGGTTCACTAGAACTGGATCTGAAATGCTGCTACAGGGAAACTTTGCCTGCAGGGATATCTGTTTCATGGATTGGACCAGGCTGCATTTTATAGCTGTTCACATGCTCTCTTAACATTCATCTCATCTTGAGCCTACCTGAATGTTCATACTATCCTTGCTTCCAATACCGTGCTTTTTTGGCATTTCCCCCTTCAAAGCCAGAGATATCAGGCTACGGTACTTCAGTCTTAACTTGCCATTTATCACAGACACAAAGCTTGTCCTGGTTGTCAGCAGTATGCACTAAAGTCAAGGGAGTCAGCTTTCAATCAGATGGTGTCACCATAGTAAGTCAAGGGCCATCTCCAAAATCAATCCAGAGGTTTGGGCATGATCAGAGTAGTCAGAGTCAGGTCATTTGATTATACAAGGTAAAGAGCTGAATGGCCACCAGTCATCTTGGCTCCTTCTACCCCTACTGTGGGCTGTTCACTTCTAGAATGAGAGAAAGGGAGAGATTGATAGAGATGAAAGGCAGTGACACAACAATTAGTGCTGGTGTTGATGGGGGAAAGTTGGTGAAGGGTGCCAAATAAGTGATTTGGTCATCCCTCTTCTGTACTTCCAGGTGCCTGTTTGCAAAATGGGCTGCCAATTTGCCCTTATCTGCCAGGGCAAATTTCACAACCCAAGCTGTACAATACCAGTGCTTGCCCAGGTGCACAGAGGGCTGCAAAGGGATTTTAATCTATTCCAGAATATCTCAGCAGTGACAAGATCTCCCAGGTACAGAGAGGGGTAGAATCAGGTTAGCACCAGATGTCGGGAGTGCCATATGGTTAGGGGAGTTGTTTGTGAAGTGATTCTGGGACAATAAGTGTGCTAGGCCTCAATGAAAGAAAAGCTCTCTGAAACTCAGTGAAATTGGCACTTACCTAAAAGAAACAGTCACCCCTAAATAATTGAATGCATGTATAACTTTGACTTAATTAACAAAGTGGAAACTTATTGGAAAATACATCATTTCCTGTAAGAAGACCATTTTGTGGCATCTTTGTATATTGTAGTGAATTATATTAAAAATCTTCAACTAAAAAAAGTAGTCAAGTTTGTTGGATGGATGCATTATTGTGGTTAGGTTTCATAAGTCAAGCTTAGTTATTGACCATACACAAATAATAAATACAGAATTTCTGTTTTGTCTTCAGCTTTTCATGAAAGTATTCATCTGTTGCAACTTATAACCTGTTGAAAATGATTTGGACTGCAATTGGCATCCTTATTATTTGAGTGTGAAGAAACTGAACGGAAGTATACTTTTTGTGAGCAGATGTAAATTGAACATTTTTATAAAGTTTCCTTCAGAAACACTATTTGATACACTTCATATACAAAGGTGACAATGTGAAAAACTGTCTTTCTCCTATTTATTTTCCTTTCAAAGAGGTGGCTGACATTTGCTGCTCAGTTGTAAATGACATATGTTGAAGTTGTGCTACCTACCCAAAATTTCTCGCCTAGTCAACTTCAAAATATTGTGTTTCAGATCCTGTTGCTATGGAAACATGAATAAATTTAGACATACAGACTTATAGACCAGTGTCTGTAATGTCACAGGTGTCTGAATCTAGCTGTTTATACTCTCACTGTTTTTGTCACGAAAAGAGTTACTCATAAATTTTATATTTTCACAAGGAGTAAAAATAGTTTGTGTATTCCTGTTTGCTTCCATGAGTAATTAAATGGTTTACTTAATCGAACAATTGACTTTGGAGCATGCCTTCCTCTGTTAGACAAGCTAAAGAAACTGTAGAAATGAGTATCTGTTCCATAGCACAGTGTTCCACATTGAATCCACAATCTATATTTTCATCAAAATTAGCGAATAGAGGAAAATGTATCACCTAGTACATTATTATGGAACATTGATTAGATTGAATGAGCATGTGCTCAAATTCTCAAGGTGCAATGCCAGTGGTCGTTGCTTTTAAAGAGAGTGCAATATTGTAAAATGAATCCTTCAGTATTTGTACAGCAGCAGTTTATGAGCCCATATCTAATATAACTGTTACAATGCTAACATAGGTATTAAGGGTTCAATACTTTTAATTCAAATTACTCAAAAATAGATAAAATATTTTTGCTTAAATCAATTGTAGCTACATATCTGTCACTGTGACTTGCATTTATGAATATTATTAACTTAGACTGGAAATGATTGATGTTTCATGCTGCAATTTCTTTGGAAAATCAGTTATAATGATAACTAAAGCTTAATGGCCACAAAAGCAATGCTAACTCCATAAAAAAGGATTTTATATAACCATCAGTGCAGCACAGCTTTATGGGGAAGAAGGCATAAAAAAAACAATGTGTGCTAATCTTATCTAAAGTGAATAACTGCTATACTCCTAACACGTTAATATATGATTAGGCTAATTCTGATTTTATTTTTGACTTAAATATGTGTTTGAAAATGCCACGTGGAAGTTTTTAACATCATGTATTCTTGATGTTAATTCAGCCTATGAGTGAGCAATCCTTCTAAGTTAAGTTTCTATTTCTCATCTAGGAACAAAGAAGCATAGGAAAATAGGAACAGGAATAAGTCATTTAGGCAATTAAGTCTACACCACCATTCAAAGCAATCATGGTTGATCAAGCATTTCAATGTCTTTTATCCACTATCGCCATCCCCCTATCCACTGCAGGTAATCAAAAAAGTCTCCATAAGCATTGCCACCTTCCATAGTCCTCACGAATAGAGAATTCCAAAGATTCACAACTCCGAATTAACAAAAAGACTTTCTCTTCAACTTGGACCTAAGTGGCATCTCCCATATTTTCAAATTATACTCTAGCTATAGATTCTTCAGTACGGACAAACATTCTACCTGCACTAACCTTAGAGTCATAGAGTTCAACAGCTCATGCCAACCAAAATGTCCATCCATGCTAACCCCATTCCCCAGCACTTGGCCAATATCCTTCTAATCCTTTCCTATCCATGTATTTGTCCAAATGCTTTTTAAATGTTGTTAATGTACCCGCCTCAATAGCTTCCACTGGCAGCTCATTCTGTATGCGTACCATGCTCGGTGTAAAAAAGTTGCCCCTCAGGTTCCCTTTTATTCTTTTCTCTCTAACCTTAAACCGATGCCCTCTCGTCCTCGATTCCCCAACCCTGGGAAAAAGGCTGAGTACATTCACCTTATCCATGGTTGTCATGATCTCATACACTTCTATAATATCCCCTCTCAGGGGATAACTGACATACCAGTTGAATAAGGGCACAACATTTGCTGCCTTCCAGTCTTCTGGGACATCAGCCGTGCCTAACGATGATGCAAAAATACCAGCCAGGGCCCCTGCAATCTTTTCTCTAGCCTCTTGCAGAGTTCTTGGATATACCTGGACCAGGAGATTTATCCACCTTCAAACAACACCTCCTGTATTGTGATATGGACTGGCCCCAAGATATGACCACTAACTTCCTTAATTCCCACCTTATCTAACCCTTTACTTATTTTATTAGTTTAAATTAAATCACGTTTTATATATTCCTTTGTCAACCATGGAAAAATGGCATTTTTTGAGTTTTAGTATCATGAAGAAATGCATAATTCCTCTTAGTAATGTAATAGTTCTTTGAAGACTAACTAATGTCTATGCACAACTATGCCTTTTTAAGTCAATCCCCTCTAAACATTCTACATTTCACCTTAAAATTATGATCCGTTGTTAATGACTCTTTGACTAATTGGAACAGCTGCTTCCTCTCCATTCTGTCCATGGCCCTCATAGCTTTATGCACTTAAATCAGGTACCCCTTCATACTTCTCTACTTTAAAAAAAAATCTATGCAGCTTCTTGCCATAGCTAAAATCCTCCAGCCCAAGTAACATCCTAGTGAATTAATGTTGGTACATTCACATCATTCCTGGAATATGGCAGCCAGTACATTTGCATCACACAAAAGCCAGGCAATGACCATCTCCAATAAGAGGCAATCTAACCACTTCCCCTTGACATTCAATCTGTTACCATTACCGAGACTCCACTATCAACATTCCGGGGCTTACTATTAACCAAAAACCAATTGATAAAGGCAAATATCCAGAATGCCTTCTTAACTATTATTAAGCAGTCCTGCTGACTTCAGGCATCTGTGGACAAGCACCGTAAATCCCTCTGTTCATCTAAACAACTCTCTTGTCTTGTTACTTCTTCCCAAAGTGCATCACCTCATTCTTTCCTTGGTTAAATTTTACCTGTCATAATCTGCCCATCTAATCATTGGTCTACATCATCCTGTAACCAATGACCTTCTTCGTCAATGTTTACAAGCCTGCTAATCTTCATGTTATCTACAAACTTACTTCTCCACTCTCCACCCCCAACCCCACCAATGTCCTTATTGATATTGTTTATACATATCACAAACAATAAAGGACCCAGCATTGATCCCTGTGGTATACCACTGCACACTGGGCTCCAATCACACAGTCAGCCTTTTATACCAATAAACAATTTTGGATCTTTCTTGCCCAGTTACCTGTCTCCTATGTGGGACCTTGAAATAATTTGATAAAATCAATTAAAAATGACATCAACTGCCATACCCTTATCTTCGCACTTAATCACCTCCTTGAAAAACTTGTTAGACATGACCTCCCTCTGAAAAAGCCATTCTGACTATTCCTGATCAAACCTTGTCTCTCAAGGTGATTAAGTCTATCCTTAAGAATGCTCTCCCAATAGTTTCCCTACCAAGGTGATGTGAGACTCACTAATTTCTAATTCCTTGGTTTATACTTGACAAATGGAACCACATTAGCTGTCCTCCAATCTTCTGGCAACTCCCCTGTGACCAGACAGGAATTAAAAATTTGGTTCAGAGTCCCCATAATCTCCACCTCTGCCTCCCAAAGCAGCCTAAGGTACAATTCATCCTCACCTGGGAATCTGTTCACTTTTAAACCTGGCAAATCCTCCAATTCTTCACTCCCTATGTCACACTGCTCAAGAACCTCAGTATCCCTCTTACCAAACTTTGTATATACTCCTCTAGCTTAACTCCTCCTTCTCCAAAGTAAAGTTCAATACTCTACCAAGTTCTCCAGCTCCACACGCAGATTGCTCCTCTGGTCTCTATGGCCACTATTCTTTCCCTGGTTATCCTCTTTCCCATTTCCTTAAGGAGTTTCTTGGGATTCTTGGTAAACCTGCCTGCCAGAGTTTTTTCTTGCCCCCTTGCAACTCTCCTAATTGTTTCCTTAAGTTTCCACCTGAGCTTTCTATACTTCACCAGGGTATGCATTAAAATGCTCCCTTTGCACCTACTAAATGTCTTTCTTTCTTCTTATACATCCTGAATATTCCTAGAAACCCAGGGTTCTATGGAGTTATGCTATAATATTTCACTCGAGAGGGAACATGTTGGGCCGTTTACACTCCTTGTTTTTTGTTTGAATGTACAAACCTCCCCATATCAGCAATGCAGCCACCATCCTCTGCCCGCATGCACCCTCCCCCCAACACACACACACACACACACATTCTGCCTTATTTTAAAAAAAATCTGCCCTCCCCAATCCAAAAATCCATTTTTGCAGAATATCTTTTTCCTTTACAGTGTTGGGGAGATTTCACTGGTGTGTTTAATGTAGGGCTAGGGAGGGTGACACTTCCAGCCCTGAAATGGTTAACAACACCAAGCGAGCTGCTGCAGGTGACTGCATGACTGCTGGAGCTTGTAAGGGATATGCATAATGTTAATTAAATCTTGGAGCCTGTAAATACCAGCCAGTATCAATTGCCCCATCGAAACTCGGGATTAATAAAGAAACCGATCGGAATCTGTAACTGTTAGACAAGTGTGAATTGCTCTATCGGAACCTGTAACTATTGAGTGTGAATGGCTCTATTTAAGTCTAAAGTTGATAAGTGTAATTGACAATTTAGTTAAACTGAAACTATTGAAAATGGCTAGCCTGTCAGACGCATAGTAATTCCTTGAAACAATGAACTATTGAATACGGGATCGGAACCGCTCCCGGGGATGGCTGAGCCATTGTCAAGCACAGCAGGAGCTGGACAGGCACTTCGATGCGGCCAATAGGAGGACGGATCCCCAGCGCGCGCAGATGAATGGACCAATGGGGAAGGCGAACTGACCGGGGACTCCAGGCAGCGCGAAGTATAATTGTGTCAAGTTTGAACGGGAAGGGAGAACGCCTTCTCCAACGAATGCATGCTTGTAGATTCGTTGTACCAGTTAAGATTCTGTGAATAAACGGCTGTCTGCGTCTAACAATAGTTGCCAGTGTGAGTCTCTCCTTCCGAAAGAACACGCAAAGACGGGACCCCGCGGGTCCGTCTTAACAACAGGAACAAACTTAAATAATGTTCTGTTTTGATTGCTATCACTGAAATGTTACTCCAGTGCTATGTTGATTACCTGTGTGTACCAATATGGGGAAAACCTTCTTTTACACAAAACATTGCTGTGATCTCGATCAGGAGAAACTGAGGACTGCAGATGCTGGAGAGTCAGAGTCAAAACATGTGGCGCTGGAAAAACACAGCTGGTCAGGCAGCATTCGAGGAGCAGGAGAATCAATGTTTCTGATGAAGGGTTTATGTTTGAAATGCTGACTTTCCTGCTCCTCAGATGCTGCCTGACCTGCGCTTTTCCAGCTGCACATTTTTTGACTGTGAATACAACACATTGCTTACAAAGGTGGTGCTTGGAATTAACAAAATCTTGAATTGAAAGATAGCTCATGGTCATGATTACTGAGACTATCATCATTGTTCAAAACAGACATCTGGTTCATAAAAATCAGATTTTACTAATGCTTCATAATTGTTAATATTCTTTAGGGGAGGAAATCTGTCATCAATACCTGGTTAGGCTACATGTAACTCCAGACACACAGCAATGCGGTTAACTGCCCTCTGCAATGCTCTGGTCATGCACTGAGTTCAAACACACTTACAGATGGGCAAAAAATGCTGGCAATGGTTGCCAGCAATTCTCACATCTTACAAAGAAATTTTTAAAAAGTAATTTTTAGGGCTATGGAGAAACAAAACATGGAGGATAATTAATTTAGTAGCTTTATCACCACATAGTATAGACATGATAAGCTTCTTTCAGTTCTCCATCATTTTATGATTACATGAATTCTCAGTTCCTCCAATTTTGACTTCTTGTGTAAACCCATTTTAATTATCTCACCTTTGGAACATTGACTTCAGCTTTCCAAGCTCTAAGTTTTCAACTTTCCTCAATAAATATTCCATATGTCTACTCATTCTTTCCTGCTTTAAGGGCTGCTTAGCACTCAACTCTTTAATAAAATTTTTGGCTATTCCTCCTAAATGGCCTTAAATTATTTCAAGCTAAATTATATTCATAATGAAGTATTTTGTGATAATTCAAGACTTTAAAATTTGTATTTTAACATTGTTATTGATGTTAAGTTATATAAAACACATAATTAACATTTAGAAAACCAGTTGCCTGATAACTTCAAACATATTCTGCTCCTAAAGGCACAGGTATATGGAAAAATTTTAAACTTCTCAAGTTCTTTTCTTACATTATGTTAGACACCATCCAAGCTATTTCATCACTTATAATTTAGTCTTAATTTTTTTTGCTTATTCAATAAATGCTTTCTACTTTTTTAAAACTTAGAAAGAAAGATTTAACAAAATTTAACAAAAATTAACATAAAAATTAAATACTTTCGAGCAAAAATCAGACTTTATTACTACTTCCTAACTCTGAATTAAAATGATTTTGAAGCAGCTTCAATACTCACCATTCCTGGTCCCAGTGCCCCCCAGCACTGTAACAGGTATGCCAATAACTGAGGCAAGGATCCAGATACAAACATTTATCACTTTTGCCTTCAAAGGGGTACGGAAATCCAAAGCCTTCACTGGATGGCACACAGCAATATATCGATCAACACTCATCATTGTCAATGTGAAAATGCTAGTAAACATATTGTAATAATCAATGGAGACCACTATTTTACACAATGTATCTCCAAATGGCCAAGATCCCAGCAAATAATCAGCACTCTGGAAAGGCATTGTGCTTGTTGCTAGAGCATCTGCTGCAGCAAGATTAAAAATATAGATGTTGGTAGCTGTCTTCATCTTGGTGTGTCTAAAAGAGAAACACAGAAACTTGTCTTTGTTGTTATTACCATCCACTGCCATACAAAAGCACAAGTGCAATTAAAATTAATTCAGGTACTTAAATACTTATCATTCAGAAGGTACATCATTTGTTAATTTGATCTATTCATATATAGAGTTACTGTACCTGATCACAGAACCTGGATAGTGCAGATTGATGCCATTTGGCCCATTATGTCTGCACCAAACCTCCAGAGAGTATTCCACATCCTCCTTCCCGTAACCCCACATTTTTCATGGCTAACCAACCAAGCATGCACATTCTTGGACACTAGAAGTCACTTTAGCATAGACAATCCGCCTAACTTGCATATCTTTGCACTATGGAAGGAAACCAGAGTCCCCAACAGAAGCCCATGCAGATATGGGGAGAATGTGAAAACTCCAGTTGTCCAAGGCTAGAATTGAACCAGAGTCTCTGGTACTGTGAAGCAACAGTACTAACCACTGTGCCACCCATTGTGCCCAATCTTATTAAAGATGCAAATATCTAAAACCAAAAGATTGGCTTGTATATTCCTGAAGGTGTCAGGATATGTATAATGTCATAACTATTTCTGGGCCTTGATCACATTTGTTTCAGTAGAAATTTTATGGGAGATGACTAATTAACAGACTGTCTCTCTGTTTGCTGTCCAGTTAAGATGGTGGGTAAGCTCCAAAATTTCCAAAGCTCAGGCTAGTATAGCCCTAAGCAAGGGAAACTGATAGCACAAGCTGTCTGGTGCAGGCATGGAATCCTGCTGTATCGGGAGCAGCAGGAAAGCAATGCAGACACCATCAACATGAGAGCAGGGACTGAGACATCATGAGCCTTCATGAGGATTCAGCTGCAGCATTTCTGCATTCAATGATAAGGCTATGAGATGGAAAGAGAGCAGCCTTGCAATTGTTTGGTAGGATTAGATAAACTTCTAACGTATGCAATACAGCCTCTACCTTCCAATATTTATCGACTTATTTGACAGGTTGTGGGTGGGAAAGGTGGTGGTGGCTCTTGTGATGCCAGCAAGATTTCAGTCTGCTAATGAAATGCCCACTAGTTGGTTTACATCTGTCCACCATCAATTACATTTCACTTATCAGTGTGCTTCTCCCTCTGGGAACAGTGTGAGCCACTGGGAATACCTCATGGAGGCAGCTCAATGCTTTATTTTGTAAAATTAAGTTGTTCCAACCTCCAAGCAAGAGATGGGGTTAATGGGACTAGAAAAATTCTAGTCATTGGGTCATACTGTCACATATTAATTTACTTCTTATGATGGAAACATGATGCCCAATTCAGAGATTATATGAAAATCACTCAAGGAAAATTCAAGCCATATCAACCAAAAATATAAGGTCAGTTTTTAATATAGTATGAGTTTAGTCAGATGCTGATAATGTGCCAATAGGCTCCAATAATTCACTAATATTTTCTAACAGTAATAAAAAAAATCATGATTCATAAAGTTCTTCTGAACAGACATTTTGCTAAATTAATTTAGTCTTCTTCTTGGATTGTAACAAGAATTGTAACTTATAAGAATTTCCTTATATCTAAGTTGTGTGGGCGGCACGGTGGCACAGTGGTTAGCACTGCTGCCTCACAGCGCCAGAGACCCGGGTTCAATTCCCGCCTCAGGCGACTGACTGTGTGGAGTTTGCACATTCTCCCCATGTCTGCGTGGGTTTCCTCCGGGTGCTCCGGTTTCCTCCCACAATCACAAAGATGTGCAGGTCAGGTGAATTGGCCATGCTAAATTGCCCATAGTGTTAGGTAAGGGGTAAATGTAGGGGTATGAGTGGGTTGCGCTTCGGCGGGGCGGTGTGGACTTGTTGGGCCGAAGGGCCTGTTTCCACACTGTAAGTAATCTAAATTACAATAATAATAGAAAGAGATTTAAATGAGAGCATTACTAATTTTGTCATACCAAAATTAATTTATTTTATATGGATCTAGCCTTGTTAATGTTGAATTGAAAGAAACTCCTGCTGTATATGAAATATTATATTATTAGAACAGTTGGACAGCTAGTGTTTGAGGAATCAAGAACAGAGGTAGAATAAGAGTTGTATGTTGCCTCCATACATGTGACAGTTAGCCCATTAGCTATAATTGTAACAACCAAAGAGTAGCATATGGACAAGGAAAGAGAGGAAGAGCAAGAATGGAGCCTACTGACACACTTGATATGACTGTTCATGCAGGGTAGCATTGGAATTGGACACATGGTCATTGCTGGAGATATGCTGGACTTGCCGACTGAAGTAAAAAAGTAGACAGCAAAGAAGAAATTATGGACTTAAATGTTAGGATAACATTTGGTGCTTGCAATTTTAAAGAACGTTGTTGGCAAATTTGGCAAGAGTCGTCTGGGAGTTTTCAGCAGGAAAGAAAGTGGTTTGAAGGAAATCAAGGAGTGTTGGGAAAGACAGGCATGGGGAACATATTTAAGGGGGTTATAGAGAAAAGAGTATTGAAATTGGATTTTTGCATGTACTCCTTCTACTATTTCACTGGCATTCCTATAATAAATAATTCTAAGGATGTGATTTGCAATCACAAAAATTACAGTCTTTTTGGAGATAATCTTATAACCTATCAAAATAGCATTGTAGCATCTTACTGGTTAAAGTTAAATTCCATTTCATTCACACAACATGACACATAAATGGGTCAACCTTTAAGGCCCTTTATTACACATCAAAAGATAGACCTTAACCTGAGGGTTGTTATTTTGAATGGTGACATTTTCTAACTTCTTTGGTAAAAGGGTAGACCTTTGATTGTTTGGAACCTTCTGTGATTGACAAGTGAGTGGGCAGAAATTTCATCATTTCGATTGCTATTTGTATTATATTATGCATTACTATATTATTCTCAAGCAACCATTGTTTGTCTGAACTTTTCATTTAATGTTAAAGTCATCTACTTTGATGATCAGAATTTCTGCATAGTACCAGCTAATAGCTAATTAAGAAATTATTCTTCTTATAAATGTAAGACTTTTATGATGGTTGGATTTTAAACTTCCTTCTGTTAGTTTAAAGTAAAACAACATTTTCTGAATATTGTGATCTTGCCAATTCTGCCTGGAGACAGGCTCATGTGATCTGTAATTGAAATCTATAGATAATCAAGATGCACATTATTACACCTTGAAATTAAAAAAAAGACAGCTGTTTTAATTTCTGGACAAACACGCAAAGACTGAAATCAAGAGAGAGGGGGTACAAAAACAGATATACCAGTTCAAAGCAGAGAAAAAGATGGTTTTGACAGTGCATGGCTGTCATTGCAGATGTAATGCTCTCAAGTGGTTCAGTAGGATAGGTGAGATTTGAGCTTGGGTAAATGTAACAAGAGTACCATGAACTCAACAACCAACCTGTGGGTCTTCATTGTGGACAAAGATGTCAGGTGTGGTTAACTGGTGCAGGATGAATGGATTGTTGCTGCTGTTTCATAGCTGGCATTCACTGTCAGAATCAACCAATTGCTTTCATGCAATAATTGATTATTCTGGAGTATTGCCCGTATAGTTACAGAACATTTCCTTGTCAATATACTGAGCTCACAGAGACCTGCACATGCTGTCAATGGCACCCAGCACCACTGAAGTGCAACTTTTTATTATTTGTGCATGTGATGTGGCTAGGCCAGCATTATTGCTCAGCCCCAAGTACCCTTGCAAAGGTAGTAGTGCAATCTTGAATTTCAGCAGGCTCTGGAATTTATGTTTACATATAGTCCTATTAGAGAAAGAGTTCCATAATTTTCACCCTGCAATAATGAAAGAATGATACTATTCTAAGTTAGGATGGTATCTGGCTTGGAAGGGAACCTGTAGTGGTGATATTAGAGTCTAGCTTAAGGTGATGCTGGAAAAGCACAGCAGGTCAGGCAGCATCCGAGGAGCAGGAAAATCGATGTTTCAGGCAAAAGCCCTTCCATCAGGAATAATGAAGAGCTTTTGCCTGAAACATCGATTTTCCTGCTCCTCGGCTGCTGCCTCACCTGCTGTGCTTTTCCACCACCACTCTAAGATAGACTCTGATTCCCAGCAACTGCAGTCCCCACTTTTGCAGTGGTGGTATTCCCTATTGCCCTTGTCCTTCGAGAAGGTAAAGGTTGGAGATTTAAAAGCTGCTACGGAAGGAGTCTTGCTGAATTGCCTGGCAAAATCATGTGCTTCCTCCTCCTGATTTTTTCTGTCACGTTTTCCTGGATATGGCTTGCAAATAAATGTTAGATAAATGTTATTTTGCAATTTGATGGGGTTTGGAGTTTTTTCTCAGGTCTTGATATTTTCTAATCAACCTGTTCAAAGATTACCTTAAACATCTGTAAAGATAGGCAAAATGTAAACCCAGACCTTATGGCTCAGAAGTAGGGACACAATACTGCATCACAAGGGCTCTCCAACTTCCCAGCTCTAATTATTTTATAATCAACCTCTTCAGCAATGTTATTACACACCCCTGGAGCAGGTGCTATTTGAACCCAGGCCTCCTGGCTCCGAGGTAGGAACATTACCATTGTGCTTCAAGGACACAACTTTCTGGCTCTACAGCATCAAAGATAGGTCATAAACAATTCCCATTAATTCCATCAAGGTCTCTAATTATTCTCAAACAATTTTATTGCATTTGTTGGAACAACTTACATTAAAAGTGATGACTGCTTCCAAAATTATAATGATAAAGCACCAATTACTAAATGTGACCAATTGATTACAAGGTGCCATCTGTGTAAGAATCATGCAGTTGAGAATCCATTGACATTCCCAATGAGCAGAGCAATTATTCAAAACCTAGGTCAGATAGAAAGAGAAATATCCTTGAAATAAATAAAATAGAATACTGAGCACCAAGAAGCTTTGTATACAAGTTCCATAATACCTCTATAGAGCTTGAAGCATAAATGGAAGAATAAGTCACTGAGTGAAAGGTAATACAATGGCATATATGCAGTATGATTGCAAACGCCTCCTTAGGACTGAACTAAACGTTTTGACCAGTCTAAAGCCCCAGGAAGCAGCAGACTCTGCATATGACAGACAAAACTATAACTGAGCAGAACAGACTCTGTGTACCATCTTCTTAATTGCATAGATAGAACTTGTCCACCAATGAATAATGTTAAAGATTGGAATCAGTAACTTCCAGCATAAAGCAAGTAATGGAACCCAATTTTTCTTTCCCCTTTTAAACAAAAATTTAATCAGCTATTCTTCCTTGCCCTGCTAAACATGATCTCACCTTTATTTCTAAGCAAGATGCAATCTCTTCCCCTATGCATCTTCCTTATGCTCCACTTTGAGCACGTTTGTGATCCATTGTCCCATGTCCTAACCTGTTCAGCATATAGTGAGGAAAGACTTGTGTAAAGACTGACTAATGTTCTGAGGACATGGGTTTGAATCCTGTCATGTCAAATGGTGAAATCTGAATTCAATAAAAATCTGGAATAGAAGCTAGCTGAAAAGCAACCATGTAACCACTATTGATTATTATAAAAACCCCTCTGACTCACTAACATCTTTCAGGGAAGGAACTATACCAATTTAACTGGTCTGGCCTACATATGACTCCAGACCCACTGCAATCTGGTTGACACTTAATTGTCCCCAGGACAATGAGGGATTGGCAATAAATACTGACCTAGGAAGCAATGCCCACATCTGAAGAAAGCCAGTTTATTTCACCTCATCAGTTGCTATAGCTGTGGCTTTTAACCAACAAATCATAGACTTTGTAAGTGGTGAAACAGTCACCCAGGGCCGCCTGCAAGGAAGTGAAAGTATCTGAGCAAGGAAGATAAAGAGCAGCAGGTCCAGACAAGCCAGAAGTAGCATCTCAGAGAACTCTGCAGATAGGAATCAGTGCTTTTCCAGGCCTTGCCCCCACCCATATTGTATTGTGTCTGTCCACATATGTGTGTAGGAACTGCTTTATAAACAGGTTAGAGTTTTGACTGTAGAGCTATTTGTTGATAGTTCATAATTGTTTATTTTTAGCCTGAATCTACTTATTTGTAAGATGTAGTAATGCTTCTTAAGTGCAGAAACCTAGTCCATGCTTTCTGTCAACAGAAGTCTAAAAGACAGATAAATTAGGGAATTTTGTGTACTTTTATAAAGTCTTTAACTTTATGATTCTAGGAATAGCAGGGCTTGATTCCAGCACACTGCCCCAGTGAGGCATAACACTTACATTCTAAAAAAAATGAAGAAAGATAATAGAGGATCCTCATAAATTCTTTTGGAATAATAACTGAAAGAGGGGTGGTGCGGTGGTCAATCTATATAGCTTTCTCATCCCTGGACCCTATTGGCAAATTAGCATGGCCAATCCTCTTAATTTGCAAATCTTTGGACAGTGGAGGAAACCAGAGTACCTGGAGGAAGCCTACTTAGACATAGGGAGAATGTGAAAATTCTAGCCTTGTTGTTCAAGGCTAGAATCAAGTGAGTCTGTATTATCAGCAAATATCAAAAGTCTCTCAAGTATCAATGCAAATTTCAGGACCTAAACAAAGTCAAATGGGAGACACAACCTTCGCACTACCTTTTTGATAACTAAATATCTGCAATGCCCTCCTCCTGCTTCCCATTGGACTTGGTCCACCCTCACACCTCCTACCTATAGTGAATCATAGGTTGTATTTCTTTCCCCAACACAGATTCTTTTATTGATTCAAATATCTATTTTTGTTCACTACTGGCTGCAACTAGTCCCATCTTTCAAGCTATATTTCATGTTCTAACACAAATCATTAATGTCCAATACCTTTCAATTTAAGTTCTGGTTTCCGTTTCCTCCTTTACAAACCTGTTGCAGTCTTGTAATAATTTCCCATTTTTGTAGTAATTCCCCTTAATTACTTCTTTATTCACAATACCCCCCCAGTTGACCTTTTATTCCATTTTCTGGCGGTCCCATGCTTAAGTTCCACTCTCCATTTTGACCTGATTCTTCATCACTCCTCATGCTCTCCTTTCTCCTCAATTTCAATAGGTTTCTTTCACATCTTCATTCTCCCTTTCCTCTTGTTCACTTCTGCTCTCCCACCCATCTTCTCCTCTTCCTCTGGCTATATCTATGTTCTCCTATTACCTTTATTATTTTTCCGACACTCCCCATCTTCATTCTATTATCCCAGTTTTGCTACTCTGCTTGACTAAACAAAAAACTTGAAATTAATTAGCGTGGAGTGCTGTAGGAAGTTGGCCAGTTCTATTCAATAAAATGCTGTTTTTGATGGGCTTTTCTCTTGTTTGCTCATTTAATTCCTCCCGAAGGGTTGGTAATTTGGATACTATCTTTAACGTCTCATTGGCAAATTAAAACATATTCTCACAATATTATTTGCATCAATCTGCCAGCAAATTGGAATGATTTTCCAAAACAGGTTTCTGTTTTGGTTAACATTAATTTCCCTTCCTAATATAAATGCACTAAAGGGAATTAATTAGCTTATATGGATGAGTTATAATACATTTTTCAAATGTGTTCTATCCAAATTGCAAAATATAATGTTCTGCTTTTTCAGTGAAACGTGAAGACCTAAACCTTTTATTTTTACTCCATGTTGGATAAGATAATGTAGGACTTACCATTAATGCATAAGATAATCTCATGATTTTACAGCATCCATATATCTCATCAAAGACAAATCTCATGTCTGACAGTAATGATGAATAATTTGAGTTTTAATTTGAATCTTATTTTTCCAGTTTACTAAAATGTCACTGAATTAGATTGATATTGAGTCAATAACTCACTGTGGTGTTGGAATATTGATGATTAATGAATATTTTCCTACAGAATACCCAAACAATTGGGAGTGAAGGATTCTGTTTAACATTTCAGGGGAATGAATCACAATAACAATACCCCTTAAAGCTTAATATGTCCATTACAGGTCGGGCTATGCTCACAATTAACAATAAAAGTGATGAGCAGGTCTGATGCATCTGTGAAGAGAGAGCCAAAGTTAAAATATTGAGTCTGGTATGACTCTTTATGGATAGTGAACAGGGAGAAGATGCATGTGTAAGTATTACACTTTTGGGAATTGCCATAGGAAAGTGCAAAGGATGAGGGAGCATTAGGAGTGGGAGAAAATGTGTTTGGTGGTATTCTGCTAGAGTTGGAGGAAATGGTAGAGGTCATAGCTGACTCAAAAATTTAACTCTGTTTTTCTCTCTCCACAAATACTGCTGGACCTGCTGAGTTTCTTCAGCATTCTGTGTTTGTTTCAGATTTCCAACATCCATCTATTTTGCTTTCATTATAATAAAAGTGATTTTTTTAAGTCCCCATTAGATTCTGAACTCATGCAGCAGGTGGAAGCAGTTTGTTATTTTTTATTGTATCACATAGATACTTTACATTATTCTAAAGGTTCTGACTTATTCATTGTGTTTATTAGCAGAAAATTGTCAAATCTATAAAGATAGTTTCACATTTTTAATGTATCCAATTCCAACCTAATGAGTACAGAAGTAACACGAGTATCACTCATATTATTGCTCCATCTCCGAAGCAAAATGTTTGACTCAGATGATGGTGCTATTCTCTATTCTACAAATTAGAAATAATCATTGAAACACATTTTGAAGGGGCAATCATATTTTCTATACAAAGGCAAATATTAGAAATGTGAGCTCTTCTCAACATCAGAGACCTTACTGTTCAATTCAGTAACTTGCTTGTCTGCTTACCAGACAAGACTAATGGCACTTCAAATTTAAACAGAAAACTTCTTAATTTGCTGTCCTGCTGTACATGTTTGGAAGAATCTACTAAGAAAGAATAAAAAGAGGTCGGAAAGACATAACTAAAGGAGTGCCACAAGGATCTCAATTATTTACTATCAATATAGATGATTCTTCTATAACACAATTTATGTGACCTTGTTCAACCATGTGTTATAGAAAAAAATGTGCTTTAAAACAGTGCTTAAAGTGTAGGCAATGTAATTGAACTTTTAAAAGTTTGCACTTAAGAAACAATGTCCCCAATTCTTCAGTCACGTTATAGCGAATTCACATTGACAAAACATGCGTTATCGCAGAACGACCTGTGTTAGAGTCATAGAGTCATAGAGGTGTACAGCACGGAAACAGACCCTTCGGTCCAACTCGTCCATGCCGACCTGACATCCCAACCCAATCTAGTCCCACATGCAGCGCCCGACCCATATCCCTCCAAACCCTTCCTATTCACATACCCATCCAGGTGCCTTCTAAATGTTGCAATTGTACTAGCCTCCACCACTTCCCCTGGCAGCTCATTCCATACACGTACTACCCTCTGCATGAAAAAGTTGCCCCTTAGGTCTCTTTCTCCTCTCATTCAAAACCTATGCCCTCTAATTCTGGACTCTCCGACCCCAGGGAAAAGACTTTGTCTATTTATCCTATCCATGCCCCTCATGAGTTTATAAACCTCTGTAAGGTCATCCCTCTGCATCCGTGCTCCAGGGAAAACAGTCCTAGCCTATTCAACCTCTCCCTAGCTCAAATCCTCCAACCCTGGCAACATCCTTGTAAATCTTTTCTGATTAATAACTTGAATGAGGGGCCAGAGTGCAATGTATCCAAAGTTGTCGACGATGCAAAAATAGGTGAGAAGACATGTTACGAGGAATAGGCAAGGGCACATAAACAGGTTGAGTGAGTGGATAAACACTTGCACATGGAGTTTAATGTAAGTCTGAGGACATGCACTTTGGTGGGAAGAATCAAAGTGGAGAAAAACTCCAAAAAGCGGTACCATCAGTACTGGTTGTTTTAGTGCATGAAATAGAAAAAGTTTTCATTCGGACACAGCAAGTAATTATGAAGGTAAATGCAGTTTTCACCTTTATTGCAAAGTGGTTGGAGTTTAGAAAATGGGAAGCCTTGTTACAAATTTACAGGGTAAGGCCACATCTGGAGTGCTGTGTACAGTTTTTGGTCCCCAAATTTAAGAAAACATGTATTGGCTTTGCAGGCAATTTAAAAGGGATGCATTCAGCTGTTCCTTCGGATGAAAGGGTTGACTTATCAAGAATGGTTAAATAGGGCAGACCTTTATTTATTCAAGTTTAGAAGAACGAGGGTTTTAAACTATTGAAATATATGTGATTCTGAGATGTCTTTACAAGGTAGATGTTGAGATGTCTCCACTAACGAGGGAATCTCAAACTAGGGGATATAGTTACAGAGGGATATAGTTACAGAGTAGAACATTTATTTAGACGTGCGCTGTGAATGAATTTCTTTTACTAGAAGGTAGTGAGTGTCAGGAAGTCTCTCCCACAGAGTGTTATGGAGTCTGAATCACAGCAAGTACTTAATGATGAGTAGATAGATTTTTGACATTTTGATGAGTTGAGGGCATGGGATACCTCTGCAAAAGTTACAGGTCCCTCAGCGGATGTACCACTAGGGCTTTCTCCTGCACCCATCATCAGCTCAAATCCTTATCTCAGTGGGTTTGTTAGTTAGATCAGACTTGGGGGCACATTTTGGTGAGCATATCAATGGCACACCTTCACAGCTAGGTGAATATGAAACACCTCAGGTCCTTGGTATTCAGAAGTGCAGAAAGAAGGGGTAAAGTCTGACCTCTTAAGAGCAGAGTTGTTTGGGTGCTACTGTGCTTGTAAAAGAGAAGAGTGGGAATTAATTGCACAATAAGGATAGAGAAACTTGACCATGCTCTGAATATGTTCACAGTGGTGGCAATGGAAAAGCAGCACAGTACAATGAAGTTTGGTTATCTTGATATGGAGGTTTCAGCGTCCATACATTAATATTCCCCACTCTCCCCTGCTAATTCAAGGATCTTCTCATAATATAAAAGATATGCATACAGAACATTTGGAAAACATGAATGGAATTGGACAAATTCAGCAAGGGTTTATAAAGGCAAATCATGCTTAACATAAACTTCCTCTTAAGACGTTAGTGAGCAAAATTAAATCACGTGGGATGTAATGAAAATTGGTTAACAGGCAAGGAACAGAAATTGGGAATAAATAAGTCTTTTTCCAAGCATCAAGCAGTGACTACTGAGGTACTTCAAGGATTAGAGCGTTGGCCACAGGTATTTGTAATACATACAAATAATCTAGATGAGGGAACCAAATGCAACATTTCCAAGTTTGCAGATGACACAAATCTGGGTGGAATTGTGAGTGCTAAGGTGATTTAGGCAAGCTGAGTGAGCAAACAAACACAAGGCAGATGCAGTACAATGTGGTTAAATGTGAGGTTAGACACTTCAGTGTGAAATTCAGAAAGGAAGAGGATTATTTAAGTTGTGATATATTGGGAAGTGTGAATGTACAAAGAACCTGGGTGTCAAGAAAGTAGCCAGGTGACAAGCAATTAGAAAGGCAAATTGTAAGTTGGCCTTCATTACGAGATGATTAAAGTTCAGAAGTAGGGCCTTGCTGAGACTACACCTGGAGGACTGCATGCAGTTTTGGTCTCCCTTTCTAAGAAAGGATACTCTTGCCATACATGGAATGCAGCAGGGTTTCACTTGGCTAATTCCAGAGATGGTAGGACTGTCCAATATGGAGAGACTAGTTTGCCAGGGCCAGTATTTCACTAGAGTTTAGAAGGATGAGAAAGGATCCAATTTAAACATATGAAACTCTAACGGGTCTGGACAGACTAGATGCAGGGAGGATGCTGGGGAGTTTAGAACCTGGGGACACAGTCTTAGGATATGGACCATTCAAGACAAAAAAAATTGTTCACTCAAAGGGTAGTGAACACTTCAAATTATCTACCATAGATGGCTGTGGAGGCCAAGTCAGTGAATATATTCATGATAGAGACTTTTCTTTAGATTCTAAAAGCTTCAAGGCATAAGGAGAAAAAGCAGTATTGTAATATTGAGATAGAGGGTCAGCCATGATCATTTTAAAGTTGGAGCAAGCTCACTGGGATGAATAGTCTTCTCCTGCTCCTTGTTTCTATATCTCTATGTTTAATGGGTGAGGAGATGAATATCAGCCTCTGGCCAATTTGTCTTTACTGTTTCTGACCTATTAGGAGACAGTTTCTCCTGCAACGAAACAAAGGCAAGGATTTAGTGAGCTGAAGGTGGAAGAACATGACAGTTGGTGACTGAGTAAGAACTGCAGAGGGTAGGAAGACATTGTAGTTTAGGAGCATGAGGTAGGTAAGAGCTTCTGCAGGAAGCTGCTGCATGCAATAGTGAAAGTGTTACACCATTAGCCTTAGTAGGTGGTTGAATGGCATTGAGTTTGAGGTAGCAGAGAGGAGATTGTGGCTCTTCGCCTTGCAGACTGCAAATAATCATTGTTCTGCTTATTGAACTGTTACATTCCTTCTGATGTGATAACATTCACCAACGCTCAATAGCAGTAATATGTATTATCCACAAGATGTACTGAAGAAATTCATCACAGATCCTTAGACAAACATTCCAAGTTCACGACCACTTCCATCTAGAAGGACAAGGGCAGCAGATACATTGGAATACCCCAACTACCAAGTCCCACTCCAAGCCACTCACCATCCTGACTTGGAAATATATTGCCATTCCTTCACTGCCACTGGGTCAAAATCCTGGAATTTCCTCCCTAAGGGCACTGTTGGACAACCCACAGCATATAGACTGTTGCAGTTCAAGAAGGCAACTGACCACTGCCTTCTCAAGAGCAACAAGGGAATGTGCTATAAAAATGCTGATCAACCAGCCACATTCATATCCAACGAGTGAATTATAAAAAAACACTCACCAGGTAGCTATGCCTCACAGGCTTGCACGATTTGATGCTATAGTCTCCGCAGGTGACCCTAAGGGAAGAGGACAGCCCTCCTCTCCATAATGCTATCCACCAGGAGCCCTGGATTCCCATTCATGAAGCGAGATGCCATCTTCACTTTCACAACCACATGCTTTTAATATACAGTGGTACAATAGTCTTGGAATGGTCATTCTTGGTTTGTAGTATTTGAAGTGATGCGCAGCTGCGGTTTAAACATTGCACCAATAACATGATCACCAGAAGTTCTCAGCAAAGCAAGTATGTCTGCCTCTACAACCAGACAATACAATGAGATTGTTTCTTGAAAGTGAAGTCACCGATAGATAGGGTACTGAAGAAGGCGAAAAGTGTGGTGCTGGAAACTTTCTCCAAACCAAATGGGTAGCCCTGGGCACCTGCTTGGGCCCCAGCTATGTCTGCCTCTTCATCGGGTACTTGGAACAGTCCATCTTCCACAGCTACACTGGCACCATTCCCCACCTTTTCCTCTGCTACCTCAATGACTGTATCAGCGCCACCTCGTGCTCCCACAACTACCTGATGAAGGAGCAGCGCTTTGAAAGCTAGTGCTTCCAATTAAACCTGTTGGACTATAACCTGGTGTTGTGTGATTTTTAACTTTGAATTAGCATATCATGTTGTAGCTGTACAGGACATTGGTTCGGCCACATTTGGAGTACTGCTTTCATCTCTGATCTCCCAGCTAGAGGAAAGATGCTGTTAAAATTGAAAGAGATTGTAAAAGATCTCTTACAAGGATGTTGCCAGAGTTGGAGAGTTTGAACTATAGGGAGGGGCTGAATAGGTTGAGACTATTTTCCCTTAGAGGCTGAGGTGTGACCTTAGAGAAGTTTATAAAATAATGAGAGGCATGGATAACCAAGGTTGTTTTCCCAGGGTAGGGGAGTCCAAAATTAGAGGGCATAGGTTTAAGGTGAGAGTGCAAGGATTTAAAAGAGACCTAAGGGGCAATATTTTCATGCAGAGGGTGGTGCATATATGGAATGAGCTGCCAGAGGAAGTGATGGAGGCTGGTACAATTGCAACCATTCAAAAGGCATCTGGATGGGTGTGTGAATAAAAGGGATTTGGAGAAATATGGGCCAAATGCTGGCAAATGGAGCTAGATTAATTTGGGATATCTGGCCAGCATGGACAGATCGAAGGGTTTGTTTCCATGCTTTCCAACTGGGATCTGGGTTCAAATGTCTTCAAAGTTTGAATGTTCTTCCCATGTCTATGTGGGTTTCGGCCAGGTGCTCTGCTTTCCTTCCAAATCCAAAGATGTATAGATTAGGTGGATTGATTATGCTAAATTGCTCTGTAGTGTCCAAGGTTGCGCAGGTTAGATTTACAGGGATGGGATGAGGGTGGTAGGTTTGGGTGGGAGGCTCTTTTGAGGGTTGGTGCATACTTGATGGACTGAATGGCCTCTTTAAATACTGTAGGGATTTTATGAATGTTGGATCAGTCATGATCCTATTGAATGGTGGGCTGATCAGCCTTCTCCTGTTTCTTACATTCTTAGTCTGAGTAGCATCTGTTTCTTCTCTTCTTTTTGATCTCATCTTTTATCTTTCCAGTTTCTGTTTCACAAACTATAATTTCGTACTTCCAAGCTTGAGAGGTAACCCATAGTCATCTGTCATTACTTGCTTCACGTATTAGAAGCATTACTGTCTTCCAGATGGGACCTCATTTTCAAAGGCCTTCTTCCATTAGTGCACTCACTAAATTTTTCAAAGTGTGGTTCATCCATCACTGAGCTTTACACCTATCAAATATTGTTTCCTTTTCTCCAGAAAAATGTAGATAGTCTGTTTTTCCAATCTGTGGGCACTAACTCACATACATTGAGAACAGCAATTTATACTCTACCATAGTCATCAGAATGGTTTTGAAAGAGATAAGTACACCTCCAAAGCCTTCCTTACAAACAGGCTGAAAGCTCTGTAGCAAATAACTTAGCTGCTGACCAACTGCAAGGCACAAATCAGGAGAATGATGGAATACTGTCCACTTTGATTAGCCCCCCACCAACTATCTTAAACATCCATTCCCTATACCAGTAATGCACAGTCGGAACAGTGTACGAGATACACTGAAGCAAATCACTTGTACATTAGTGTTTATTACATCAGGAAGACAGGAATGTAATTTAATTGCATATTGGAACCATCATCTCTAAATTCTCCTCCAAGGCATATTGTCATGATTTGATACATTATTACTGATCCTCCACTATCACTGGGTTAAAATCTCTAATTTAGTTCCTAACAATAATGTGGAAAGCTCTACACCACATGCATTACTCAGTTATTCAAGGCCAATAAAGAATGGACAATAAATGTTGGCTAATCTAATGACACCCACATCCTTTGAAAGAATCAAAATAATGAAACACTGAATCATTCTGAAGTTTTCCTGTCACCCTGTTTGTATAATTGAAGCTTTTCTCTGCTGTGTTCAAATTTCTTGCTTCCTTTTCTCTCTTGAAGTCTATCCTTTTCCTTAAGCCTTTCCTTCCTTTTTTTCTCTTATCTTCTTTTATCCTCCTCTTTGGAAATCTAATTGAAGTTTTTTGCATTTAACATTTTTTCTTTTTAGCCTTTTTCCAATTCAAGTTATTTAATTTGTCACTGAATTCTACTTCACTCAACTTGTCTACCATCAGGATTACATATTTATTCTTCTAGGGTGTAGTGCGGAACCAACATTTCAACAATTTCTGCCTTTCTGATCGCTACTTTCAAGGCAACTTCTAATTTCTCTCCCACAGCCTTTGAATAAACCTTTGGTAATTATAACAGGGCATTAACAGATATGTTGTCTCCTGCCAGAAGTGTCCAAGCTTTGAATGTAGACATGTTAACGTATCAATGAACACAGGAAAAGTATATGCAAAATCTTGTTTATTTACACTCTAAAAAAACAAATCCATTGTCAATTCCATTGTACCCACTTTACAGATTCTAGATTTGAATCCTACAAGTGTCCCCAATCTCTTTAGGGTCCAATAACTTTAAAAGAGAATATAGAATTTTGCAGCAATTGACGGAAGAAATCACCTGACAAACATTCACCTTTTAAAATTATTGCTGTAACATACAAATGGAAATCAAAATAGATTAAACATTACTTGATAGGTAACCAGGAGAGTAAACAATGGACTGTAAGACCATAAGGTATAGCAGCAGTAGTAGGCTGTTCAGCCCATTGGGTCTGACCATTTAATGAGATTGTGACTGACCTGATAACCCTCAAACTCCATTTTTCTGGCTTTACTCCAAAACCCCTAATTCTCTCACTGATTAAAAATCTACCTGTCCCAGCCTTGAATATTCTTAACAACATAAACTCTGCTACAGATCCACTACTCTCTGAGAGAAGAAATTCCTACTCACCTGCGGCTTAAAGAAACAATCCCAAAGATTATAGGGTGAAAGTGAGGACTGCAGATTCCGGATGAAGGGCTTTTGCCCGAAACGTCAATTCTCCTGCTCCTCAGATGCTGCCTGACCCGCTATACTTTTCCAGCACCCTCAATCCATAAGATTGTGTCCTCTGCTCCTAGACTCTCTCACAAGAAGAAAAATTCTCTCAGCCTCCACTCTGTCAAATCCCCTAAGAACTTCATAAACTTTAGGAAGATCACCTGTCATTCGGCTAAACACCAATAAACACTGGCCCAATTTACTCAACCTCTCCTTATAGGAAAATACAATTATGCCTGGGATCAATCTCATGAACACTCTCTGGACTATCATCAATGCCAACATGCCTTTCCATAGACAATAGGCCCAAACCGTTCACCATTTCCTAGGTGTGATTGGACTAGTGTCTTTTTTAGGGTTAGCAAGACTTCTCTATTTTTATACTCCCATTTCCTTTGAAATAAAAGCAAGTAGTCCATTTGATGTCTCTAATATCTGCTGAATTTACAGTTCATGCATGAGGATCCCCAAAATCCCTCTGTATTTTAGCCTTCTGCAGTCTTCTCCCATCTTAATTTGATTTGATCTATTATTCTCACATGCACCAAGACATAGTGAAAGGTATTGTTTTGCATGCTAGCCAGGCAAATCATACCTTACATAAGCACATTAGGGTAACAGAACAGAATATAGTGTTACTGTTATAAAGAAAGTGCAGAAAAAGATCAACTTTAATCTATGTAGAATCCATTCACACGTCTGATGACACTCAGCTCCTCTATTGCACAACCTCAAATTTTTCTACGTTATATTCCATCTGCCAAGTTTTTGCCTATTCACGTAAACTGCCTATATGCCCCTGTAGGCTCTTTGTGTCAACTTCATCACTTGTGTTCACATCCATTTTTGTGTTATCCATGAACCTGGCAATAATACATTCACTTCCCCCATCACAGTTGTTTATATATATATTTCTCCATCATGAAGCCATATTACCTCACTTGATTATATTTTGTATTGCTAAATGTTCTGTTATTACATTCTTGAATTTATATATTGTTGAAAATTATTTAAATACAAAGTACAATACACATCATAGAGTCATAGAGATGTACAGCATGGAAACAGACCCTTCGGTCCAACCTGTCCATGCCGACCAGATATCCCAACCCAATCTAGCCTCACATGCCAGCACCCAGCCCATATCCCTCCAAACCCTTCCTATTCATATACCCGTACAAATGCCTCTTAAATGTTGCAATTGTACCAGTCTCCACCACTTCCTCTGTCAGCTCATTCCATACACGTACCACCCTCTGCGTGAAAAAGTTGCCCCTTAGGTCTCTTATATCTTTCCCCTCTCACCTGAAACCTGGACTCCCCGAAACCAGGGAAAAGACTTTGTCTATTTATCCTATCCATGCCCTTCATAATTTTGTAAACCTCTATAAGGTCACCCCTCAGCCTCCGTAGCTCCAGAGAAAACAGCCCCAGCCTGTTCAGCCTCTCCCTATAGCTCAAATCCTCCAACCCTGGCAACATCCTTGTAAATCTTTTCTGGACCCTTTCAAGTTTCACAACATCTTTCCAATAGGAAGGAGACCAGAATTGCACGCACTATTCCAACAGTGGCCTAACCAATGTCCTGTACAGCCGCCACATGACCTACCAACTCCTGTACTCAATACTCTGACCAAAAAAGGAAAGCATACCAAACGCCTTCTTCACTATCCTATCTACCTGCGACTCCACTTTCAAGGAACTATGAACCTGCACTCCAAGGTCTCTTTGTTCAGCTACACTCCCTAGGACCTTACCATTAAGTGTATACGTCCTGCTAAGATTTGAAGATATTGCAGGTGTAAATAAAAATGAGAGAAACACCCACAACTTTTAAACATTGTTGAAGCCAGATGAGTGTGTCATCAACTCCTGAAGACTCAGGTAATTTACCATTTCGTACAAACTTGACTGAAATTAATTTCTGACCTTTCTCTCCAATATGTGGTAAAACGCTATCTTAAAAGCTGAAGGTAAACATTTTCACCACTGAGTTGATATAGTGCTACTGAAGTACCTTGATGAATTGTTTATGTTGCACATAGTTAACCAACTGCATCTCTTTTAAACTTAACCATTGTTCTAAACCTTGAACAAAAACAAGTATGATTCCTTTCAATCTTTCATTAATAGTTTTGTGTGTGGGTCCATTTTTCCATCTATGTAACTTCATAAGTGCTGGTTTAGACATCAAAAACTCAAGAAAATAATCTTAAGATTGTCAAATATTCAATAATTTGATTATTCATCCTTTTTTATTTAAGTTTAGTTGATTGATTATTCATAATTGGTTGTTTTTGTAAGTCCTCAAGCTCTTTTTCTTCCAAAGTATTAAACCTCTTTTCATGAGCATTAATTCATACATTTCAATATCATCAGCTACCATCTTTATTCTCTTTAAATGAAGCAAATTAGTCAAGCAGAATTGATAAATGTATCTAAAAATATGTAATGGTGTATTATGAAAAGTATTTGAAGTTCATGAGCTTTGAAACTCACGTAGGTAGCATGCACTTTTTCTGCGTTGTATGTGCCAATTTCCCTCAAAAGTTGTGAGACAGCATGTTTGCGCACACATCTGATGCTGGCTGTGTTGAATGCCTATTGGTGAGGGTGTTAACATATACAGAGGGACCATCCATCAGAGGTATGTAGAGTTGTAAGGTCATGATGTCAATCAGTCTGGAACATTGATATCCCTATCATCGTGGAGCTCCAGACTTCAAAGAAAGGCTTCTTATCATCTTGAACATTTGAACATTTATTCAGCAATTTGATGGACCTCCTACCAGCACTATATAAAGTGCATTTCAAATACGTTTTGGATAGTTGATGATTGATTTCTTCAGGTTCTTCGAGCTGCTGCACAAGTGGTTTGTAGAGTTCTTTAAGAATGCTGAAATCTACAGGGTGTGAAATTTAAAGAAATGTATCATCATGTGAGGACTTCTGCACAAACTACTTACTTCCAGACACAAAGGCAGTTGTATGCACTCCCTATGCAATGTATCACAACTGGGAGAATGAGCTAAGCTTCAAAAACCATGACAATATTTTTGGAAAAGAAGCAGAAGGGCTCTGAGCAGGGAGGTTATGTCTGCCAAGCATGTGTTACTATCATGACAGAAGGAATGTACTGATAACCAAGTCCCACTAATCTACAAATCACATCACTAGTATAAATAACTGGCCAATTGGTTTCCTTTTGTTATCTAGATTAAAATAAACTTTCACCAGGTTTCTTCAATAAACTTAAAATAATCAGTTTATTATAACATAAAAATTATTTTTAAAACAAGAGGGAAAAATGATAATATCTTATCTACAATCCAGAATTTGAATTGCATGCCATTTCAATCCCAAACAAAATCTCTCACACATACACAAAATCTCTCTCTCTCTCACATTCACACATCTACAGAGATGATATTTTAAAAAAGACAGAAGAAAATAACATCCTTATTGAACAACAGTCTATATAAAAAAAAAGAGGTTTATGAATTGTCATCATCCACCAGGCTTCTTGTTGACAAAATGTAATTGTTAGCAATTGTGTACTGTTGGAAGGTCTCTTAATCAAAGCTCAGTTTGGAAAATCAAGTTAGATCTAAGTTTTTGGACTGTAATCACAGTTCAGCTTCTCAGGGATTGAAGGAAGGTCAAAATACTGAAGTGTTGACAAATTTCAACTAGAAAGAGAACATAATGTCTCGCAGCCTGACTGCTCCTTACTGTTGCTTCATTATCTGTTCTTTTTCTTTTGACTCCCCAGATAATTGAAGCAGAAGTCAAATCCTGTTTGGGTTTCTTGGCAGCCATCAGTGCAGAAACCCCATAATCTTTTCAAATTTCCAAGTTGGGCGTTCCAGCAATTAAATGCAATGCAAATGCAAAGTTATTCTAGAAAGTGTGCATACAGTTCAATATCTTCTAGTTTTTCCCCACAATGTCCAGAAATATAAATATGTATTCCTGACATATGTTCATGGAGCAACTTTCCCTGACAGACCTCAGTGAAGAACAGTGTGTCGATGTCACCAATCGACTAAAAAGGTATTCATTGAAATCTGCTATGAGACTGTGAATGAAATCACATACGGCTGTGAAGGTAACCCAGATAATGAATCCTTATGTACCTGATGTTTTCCAAGTTGCAATAGGTAATATTTGCAACATCTCTAAGCTTGCTGCCAATGATTGAATAAGGGAGGACTCTGAGGCTCTGCATATAAAGAATGTTAAATGCATTTTATTCTCTTCTATCAGGAAAATAGAGCAAGCACCTGGCTTCATAATGATTGCAGGCATCCATATGGTACAGGATGTCATTGCTGGCAAACAATGTGTTGTGGCCACCATATGTCAATTCTGAGATGGACTGCAACAGGAAGGAATTTGGCTCCCTTTACGACCAGCTGGTATGACACCCAACACAATCTATTACTCAGTGTGATACACTGGTAGCAGTTAGAATGCCTGAATTACACAGCAATGCTTTATACCATCTATTTGAGCTACCACAACAAAGCAGAGGGTGGCAAGTGGTGGGCAAGGTCTGTCTGCTGATCACATGACTCATGGCTCCAGTATACAAAATGATAATGATATAAGTGAACACATTTGAGCATATAAATTTGGAGCAGAAATAGGCCACTCAGCTCCTTAATGTGCTCTGTCATTCAATAATATCTGATATTTTCATGTTCACTTGTTTATTAAGAAGCAGTCTTCTGATATCTAAAAATATTTAATGACTCTGCTGTCACTTATTTTCAAGGAAAATAATTCAAAAGAGTCTCAATCTTCTGTGAGAAAATGCAGCACACAGTGCAACAGATGGGATCTCACGAGTGCTCTGTACAATTGAAGTATAACCTCCCCACTTTTGTATTAAATACCTCACACAATAAAGAATAACATGCTATTAGCTTTCCTAGTTACTTGCTGATCCTGCATATTAACCTTCTATATGGAGACATCTGGATCTCAGACTCTGTGATCTTTCATTGCTTAGTTTTGATGCTTCTTTTTATTTTATATTCTTCCTGCCAAAATGAAGTTCACATTTCCCATATTATACTCCCTTTGCCAGTTCTTTGCCTAATTACTTAACCTATTCTATATTTCTTTGTAGCCTCATTAAGTCCCTTCACTGCTTAGATTGGGTTCCCTACAATGTGGAAACAGGCCCTTCAGCCCGAGTCCACACCGACCCTCTGAAGAGTAACCCACCCAGACCCATTTCCCCCTGACTAATGCACCTAACACTATGGGTAATTTACCATGACCAATTCACCTTACCTGCACATATTTGGACTGTGGGAGGAAACTGGAGCACCTGGAGGAAACCCACGCAGACACAGGAGAATGTGCAAACTCCACACAGTCGCTCAAGGCTGGAATCAAACCTGGGACCCTGGTGCTGTGAGGCAACAGTGCTAACCACTGAGCCACCATGCCGCCAATTTTCCTAGTTACCCTCACCCACATCAAGGATTATTGCAGAAAATAAGAGCTTCTCATATCAGGCCAACATATTATCACAGAAAGAAAATTGATTAGCTAACAGGAAATAGCCGGCATAAACAGCTTTTTTTGGTTAGCAAAAAGAAATGAGTGCTGCACAGCAGGGATTAGAGCTGGGTTGAACTTTTGCAATTTTTATAAATAGCTTGGATGAAGGGACTGAAGGTATGGTTGCTAAATTTGTTGATGACACAAGGATAATTAGTGAGTGGACAATGTAATGCCAAAGTCTTTTCTTCAAAGAATAAAACATCAATTCAAATTTTAAATTTCTATGCTATGATGACATATTCCACACAGTTGACATTATAGCATCTCTATATAACTGTCAATGTTAACTCATTCTTGCGATTTATCATCTGGGTCAATCGAGTATCAAAAGCAAAATACAGTTTATGCATTGGACATTTGGGTATGTAGATAGTTTGCTTTTGTTTTGTACTGTAACAGTGTTTATGCCACTCTACCAAGTATTTCCAGAGGCATGAAGTAATGATCTAGTGATCTGGCAAGTTTAAATTCCTTCAAGCCAGTTGGGGAGCTTCAATTCAATCCAGTAACTCAGTCTGGAATAAAAATCTTCTCTCACTTCCAGATTGTAGTAAAATCTCATCCATTCATAATTATCCTAAAAGGAAGAAATTCTGCTGTTGTGATCTGGACAGGGCTATATGTGACTCCAGACCTGCATCAATGTGATTGACTCTTAATTGTCCTCTGAAATGATCTAGAAAGCCGTTCAGCATAATCAAGAAGGAAGCTCACCAACAACTTTTGAATGCAGTCAGGGTTGGAAAATAATGCTGACCTTGCTAGAAATGCCCACATCCCTTACATGAATAAAAGCTTAGTGTCAGCCTTAATGATATACAGTATATGGTATACTGTGGATGAATCATTTAATCTGATAAAAAAGTAAAATCCAGTTAGGATTGATACCACAGCAAATAATTTTAGGAGGATATTTTTTGAGTTGTGAGGTCAACATCGTGGACAGTCTGCCCACAAATGGAAAAATAGATAAAAATATTTTTGGGTTCAGACCTTATTTAAATGTATGATATAGCTGCAGATGCTAAATGGCACTATAGTTTGACAGTTTGGAAGATTAAGAAATATGCAAATGCTTGTGCTGAGCCTAGTGGCTCAAGCAGGGATGATCCCACCTCTGGATGGGAGTTGGGATAGCAGGAGAGGCAGTGAGCATTGACTAGTAAAGCACTACAATATTTTAAGTACAGCCCCAACAGTTCTGCGTATACAAATGGGAAGAATTGAGCCAATTTATTGGTTATTAATTCATAGGATGTGGGTATTGCCAAAATTTAGTGTCCATCCTTAGTTATCTTTGAAAAGGTGGTCATCAGCATGAAACTCGTGAAAGAGAAAGTTGAATTATGTACTTAAGTATCTTCTCACCTCAAACAGGCGGGTTTAATATTGCAATAAAAACAGAAACTGTGGAGAAACTCAGCAGGTCTGTAGCATTGCATAGAGAAAGCAGAGTTAACATTTCAAGTCCAGTGACCCTTCCTCAGAACTGATAGTAGCTAGGAAAAGATGATACATATGCTGAAGCCGGGAATGCGAAAGGGGTAGGAGGGGATGCAACGGTGGAAAGAAGGAAAGGAATGAATGGATAGGCAGAGATGGAGTCGAGATGGAGAGAATGACAGGAGACAAAATGAATGATGAGAATGTGCCAGGGAGAAAGAAAAGCTGATAATGGTCACCATAAGTAGATGAAAATAGGTTGACTCTACTGAACCCAGTCCATGTCATGAGAGGATCTGGGATCTGGAGGTGGGTAAAGGCATTCAGGATCGAAAATTATTGAACTCAGTGTTGAGTCCTGAGGTTCCCCAAGTGGAAATGAGTTGCTGTTCTTTCAGCTTGTGCTGAGCATCACTGGAGCATTGCAGCAGTCACAAGACAGGGAATATGGTGGTGTGTTTAAGTGACAGGCAACTGGAAGTTCGGTTTCATTTTGCAGACAGAACATAGGTGTTCCACAAAACAGTTGCCCAGTTTATGCTTCATCTATACACATGTATAATATATACCATCTTTTTTCTCACTACTATCAGGTCTGAAGGTTGGTTACTGGACTCAAAATATTAACTCTGCTTCCTCTCCACAGATGCTGTCAGACTGCTGAGTTTCTCCAGCAACTTTTGTTCTTGTTCCAGATTTCCAATATAAACAGCTCTTTGTTATTTTTGTGTGCAACATTGCCCTTTACAGTTCTCCTTAAAAATTGTACTAGGCAGCCCTTAGATATCAATAGGGTGACCACAGTATTGACTTCTCTCAATTTTCAAATGCTGAGATCTTGTTTTCCAGATAAGTATAACGTAGGCAGCAGTTGACAATTCCTACCCCACACCCATCCCCAAATTAACATGGATAGATGGTTAATTTTAACAGTATTAATTTCAATGGCAGCTACGTTGTTAACATGGGTTATTTCACACTCCATGAACTGATGACTATGCCTTCCACATAATGGAGAAGCCAGTGTTTATTACAAGGGAACAGATTTGCGTGCACCATTGATAATCGTTTTATAACAGCATCAGCACTTTTGTGCTTTTGTGTGCTGAGAACATAAAAACAGATTTGGCTCACATATCAACTTGAAACACAAATTAATACTTCTCAGTTCAACAAAATATGTCAGAAACATTCAACCATTTAGGCAGCATTGGCGTCAAAACAGAGGTCAGATTAACATTTCGGATCGATAACATTTCTTCAGAAGCTATCTGACATGCCGAGTTTCCGGTGTTTTCTGCATTTCTGCAACGTGCTGTATTTTAGTTTTGTTAATATATTTGAATCTTCCTCGGCCTAAAAAATTACCATATTTCAACATTGATTTCCAACTAACGTGTTTCCCAGTTACGGGTTACGTTGAAAGCACATGTTTGTTGTTTTTGAGCGAACGATTTAGATTAATCTGTCAATCCAGAATCAGTACTTATTATTCCCATTTGGGGGCGTTGCAATTCTAAAACAATCATTTTTCCCGATAGAGTTCAGGGTTTTCATTACCTCCGGAAATGTACTTGCGTTTGTCTTATTGTGTTAAAAGCATGTTATTTTAATGTAGCCAGTAACCAGGGAATAATAGAGAGGACCTGGCTGAATAATTTCCAGAATATTTGCCTGGTAAATAATAAATAACAAAAGAACTACACAAATTGCGTTGACTCTGAATAATTCGTCTCATCGATGCTGTGACAACTATTATTCTACATACAGTTATTAACCATTTACAGCACTTCACAAAAGCTGCAATTGTCCGTATTTTGCATTGAGAAATTTCCATCAAATTATTTTACTTCAACACTGGTCGCAGTCGCGAGATTTTTCTTGCAGCTATGCTTTCTTTACCCTTTTTGTCTTTCACGAAAGTTTAACTTCGAGATCTTTTCAGGAATGGTGGAAATGTCAAATCAAAGACACCAACGAAACAAAGCTTCTTACCTGACGATCACGTACATAACTAGGCAATTGCCCACCGTACCCACCACAAAAATGAGCGAATAGACAGCGGTGATACTGATGGGAATAAGGGTGTTCACTGTGTTCGTGTGAAAGTCAAAAAAATCGGTGCTATTTTCCCAATAATATGAAGTAGTTGGGAAAGTGCTGTTTGGGATAATGGCAGGGGTACGTTCATCAGAGTACAACACAAACTTGGAACCCATGCCTTCTCTAGTAATTACCACTGGAGCGTCCATAGTCTTATCTATAAAAAGAAAAAAAAAGAATGACATAAAAATATAACAGAATCAAAAACATACTATTTAGACAAAAGGAAGTGTTGGGAGAAAACCTTAAAATACTGAACAAGATCAGGTACAGAGACATTATTAGGAACATCAAACAACTGTTATCTAGGTTAATCGAACAGATGAGATCGAAAGCTCCTGTGTAACAGTGCAAAGCAAAGCTCACCGACTTAGAGTTGAACTTTTGCTTGTATGCAAGGTGCGTTGTGAAGAGCCGGTCCTCCTTGCTGCAGGGTCTGTCTGACAGAGTACAAGTGCTGGGCTCGCTGCTGCGGCGCTGCTCGTCTCACGTTGCATCGACTCGATGACGCTGGAGACCAAACGCAGCTCGTTGGAGGCGGGAGGATTCGGTACACCGAAAAACCAGCACCGCTTTTCAGAGTTCGCCATAGTAATTTTACATTAAACAATGAAAGCAGCCCTGAATCACGGGAGTAGAAAGACTTACAACTCTATTAGAAGTCATTCGGGCCATCGCGTCTGTGCGCACATCCAGTTGGCCAACCTAATCGTATTTTCTAGTTCTTCAACACCTTCGTAGATTTCAACGTCTGTCACATACTTTTTAAACATAATGTGCTTCCACCTTTCCAGAGATTGAAGTTGAGACCCACGCTATCCTCTGAGCAGAAAATACTTGCTCAACTTTAGATTAAACCTTATACCAAATGCTATAAATAATGTCTCTGATTATCGGTGCCTCTGATGAGGGAAAGAAGCCTTTTCTACCCATTCTATCGACATACCTAGTATTTTATTAATCAATTAAATCTCCCCTGAACTTCTCTCTGTTCCATAAAGACAAGCCCAGTCTATTGAACCTTTCCTCAAAGTTAAAGAATGTAAGTCTTAGCGACATTTTTCTGCACATTATCTTTTGTGACATTTTTTCAGTAATTTGGTATCCAGGACTTTGACTGTGACTTAAATTGCTTGCTATGCAGCTTTCATATAACCACCCTGTCCCTCCATTCAGCATCTAGGCTAAAAGTAGAAAATAGTCTGTAAGTCTCCTTAACTACTGTAATTATTTGTCATCTAGCTTCAAGCAGCAGTAGGCATGCACTCAAGGACTTTCTGTTGCTCTAAATTAGTCAATATCCTACCATTTATTATACATTCTCTTATCTTGTTTGCCGTTCCCAAGTATAGAATCCCTATAGGGGAGAGTGGCTAGGATTTCTGGACGTGGCAACAAACACAAACAGATAAAGCACGACCTGAAATCCGAGCCACTCTCCCCTACATCAAAGATATCTCAGAAATGACTGCCAGACTACTCAGACCCTTTGGAATCATGGTATCCCACAAACCCACCAACACACTAAAACAGCAGCTAATGAACTTGAAAGACAACGAGCAAAACTAATGTCATTTACAAAATACCATGCAAGGACTGTAACAAACACTACATTGGACAAACAGGCAGAAAACTAGCCACCAGGATACATGAACACCAACTAGCTACAAACAGACATGATCCTCTCTCACTAGTCTCCTCACATACAGATGAGGAAGGACACCACTTTGACTAGGACAACACATCCATCCTAGGACAAGCCAAACAAAGACATATACGAGAATTCCTAGAAGCATGACATTCTAACTGGAACTCTATCAACAAACACATTGAGTTAGACCCCATCTACCACCCCCTGAGAAAATGAACAGGAAGTGACTTCAAAACCGGAAATAGCATCACCACAGGAAATGACATCACCGACCCAAAGAAACCCAAACATCTAAATAGAAAGCAGGAATTTTCCACATTGCTTCACCTGAGGCCCACTGAAGATGTTACCTAGTAGGGTAACAAAACATCTGGCAATGAATCGTGCAGCTCAGTGAGCTAACCTACATCCAAAACCTCAACCTGAGCTACAAATCTTCTCAAAATTCAAACACAGTTCTAGGAAAAATGGACACAGATTTAAGAAACTTTAAAAATAAGATTGGAATGGTGACACCCTGCAAGGGCAGAGGGATCAAGTATTGCATTTTTTGGAAGAATGAGGAGAATAGCAAATTCTAAGGAGGAAAACATAGGACCTATCGAGAAAGAACCATTAACAAATTTCAGCTAATGTCCCTAGGAAGGGAAGAACAAAGAACAAAGGGAATTTACAGTCCACGAACAGGCCCATCAGCCCTCCAAGCCTGTGCCAATCCAAATCCACTGTCTAAACCTATTGCCCAATTCCTAAGGACCTGTTTCCCTCTGCTCCCCACCTACTTGTGCATCTGTCCAGACGCCACCTTAAGTGAATCTCCCGTGCCTGCCACTATTAGCTCTGCTGGCAACACGTTCCAGGCACCTAACACCCTCTGTGTAAAGTATTTTCCGCATGTATCCCCCTTAAACTTTACACATCTCACCTTGAATGTGTGACCTCTCGTTATTGAATCCCTTACCCTGGGAAAAAGCATATCTCTATCCACCCTGTCTACATCCTTCATGATTTTGTAAACCTCAATCAGGTCCCTCCTCAATCTTCTTTTTTCTAATGAAAACAAGCCTAACCTACTCAACCTCTCTTCATAGCTAGCACCTTCCATACCAGGCAAACTTCTCATAAAACTTCTCCGCACCCTCTTCAAAACATCCACATCCTTTTGGTAACGTGATGACCAGAACTGTACACAGCATTCGAAATGCAGCCAAAGCAAAGTTTTGTACAATTTTAACATGATCTGCCAGCTCTTATACTCAATACTTCATCCAATGAAGGCAAGCATACCATATGGCTTCTTGACCACTCAATGACACCTGTGCAGCCACCTTCACGTACAATGGGCCTGAACTCCTAGATCTCTCTGCTCATCAACTTTTCCCAAGGCTCTTCCATTTATAGTATAGTTCGCTCTAGAATTAGATTTCCCAATATGCATCACCTCACATTTGTTTGGATTGAACTCCATCTGCCATTTCTCTGCCCAACTCTCCAATCTATCTATATTCTCCCGTATTCTTTGATAGTCCCCTATGCTTTCTGCTACTCTACCAGTCTTTGTGACATCTGCAAGCTTACTGATCAGATCAACAGTGCCCTCTTCCAGACCATTTATGTATATCACAAACAACAGTGGCCCCAGCACTGATCTCTGTGGAACACCACTGATCACCTTTCTCCATTTCAAGAAACCCCCGTCATCTACTACTTCCTGTCTCCTGTTGCTCAACTAGTTCTTTATTCACTTCGCTAGAACACCCTGCACACATGTGACTTCAGTTTCTCCATTAGTTTACTATGGGGAACCTTATGAAATGCCTTACTAAAGTCCATGTATAAGACATCTACAGCCCTTCCTTCATCTATCGATTTGGTCACTTTCTCAAAGAACTTTATTAAGTTGGTAAGGCACGATCACCCCGCACGAAACCATGTTGCCTATCACTGATAAGCCTATTCTTTTCCAAATATAAATAGATTTTATCCCTCAGTACCTTCTCCAGCAATTTTCCCACTACTGACATCAGGCTCACTTGTCTGTAGTTACCTGGAATATCCCTACTCCCCTTCTTGTACAGGGGGATAACATTAGCAACTCTCCAATCCTCTGGCACTATGTTTAAGGATGCTCCAAAGATATCTGTCAGGATCCCAGCTATTTCCTCTCTTGCCTCCCTCAGCAACCTGGGATAGATCCCATCTGGTCCTGGGGATTTGTCCAACTTAATATTCTTTAGCCTTCCCAAGACATCTTCCCTCCTTATGTCAACGTGATCCAGAGTAAACAAACTTCCATCTCTAAGCTCAAAATTCATCATATCCCTCTCATCAGTGAACACTGATGCAAACTAATCATTGAGAACCTTGCCCATTTTCTCAGGTTTGACACACAGCCTTCCTTATCCTTTAGTGGTCCAACCCTTTCTCTAGTTACCCTCTTGCTTCTTATATATGAATAAAAGGCCTTGGGATTCTCCTTAATTCTACTCGCTAAAATTATTTCATGATCCCTGTTAGACTGCTTGATTCCTCATTTAAGATTGGTCCTACTCTCCCGATATTAATCCAAGGCCTGTTGTGCTCTTAGCTGCCTGGACCTTATGTACACTTCCCTTTTCCTCTTGGCTAGTTGAACAATTTCTCCTGTCATCCACAGTTCACGAATCTTGCCTTTCCTACCCCTTGTTTTCAAAGGGAAATGCTTATCCTGCACTATCTTTAACCTATCTTTGAAAGCCTCCCACATATCACATGTGGACTTCCCTTCAAATAGCTGCTCCCAATCCAAGTTTCCCAGCTCCAGCCGAATTTTGGTATAATTGGCCTTGGCCCAGCTTACTAGTCTTTCCTTTGGACCACTCTCATCTTTGTCTATGAGTACTCTAAAGCTTACAGAATTGTTGTCACTATTCCCAAAGAAATCCCCCATTGCAACTATTACCACTTGGCCTAGCTCATTCCCCAACACCAAGTCCAATATGGCCCCTTTCGTCATCGGACTATTGACATACTGCTCTCGAAAACTTTCTTGGATGCTCCTTACAAATTCTGCCCCATCCAGACCTCTGACACTAAGTGTATCCCAGTCAATGTTGGGAAAATTAAAATTTCCCATCACCACCACCCTGTTGCCACTACATCTGTTTACCTATTTGTTCTTCTACCTCACACTCACTGTTGGGAGGCCTGTAATACAGCCCCAGCAATGTAACTGCACCCTTCTTATTTTTCAGCTCTACCCATAATGCCTCACTGCTCAACTTTAGTGCCCAACTTTAGCATAACTGTGGTATCATCCCTGACCAGCAATGCAACTCCTCCCCCCTTTTACTTTCCTCCCTTTCCTGTCGAAGCATCTTTATTCTGGAACATTTAGTTGTCAATCATACCCTTCCTTAAACCAAGTCTCTGTGATCACAATAACATCATACTCCCAGGCACCAATCTAAGTCCTAAGTTCATCTGCCTTACCCATTATACACCTTGCATTAAAGTATATACACTTCAGGCCGCCAATGCTTTTGCATTCATCTACTCTCTGCCTACTCTTCCCCTTGGTAATGCTAACTTCATGATCGTTACAGTCTCTAGTTTCCGCCTCACTATCTATTAGTCTTTTCTTCTGGTTCCCAGATCCCTGCCATATTAGTTTAAAACCTCCCCAACAGCAGTAGCAAAAACTCTCCAAGGGTTCAGAAAAGATTTACAAGGATGTTGCTAGCGTTGGAGGATTTGAGCTATGGGGGGAGGCTGAACAGGCTAGGACTGTTTTCCCTGGAGCGTCGGAGGCTGAGGGGTGACCTTATAGTGGTTTACAAAATTATGAGGCGCATGGATAGGATAAATAGACAAAGTCTTTTCCCTGGCGTTGGGGAGTCCAGAGCCAGAGGGCATAGGTTTAGGGTGAGAGGGGAAAGATATAAAAGAGACCTAAGGGGCAACTTTTTCACGCAGAGGATGGTACGTGTATGGAATGAGCTGCCAGAGGATGTGGTGGAGGCTGGTACAATTGCAACATTTAAAAGGCATTTGGATAGGTATATGAATAGGAAGGGTTTGGAGGGATTTGGGCCAGGTGCTGACAGATGGGACTAGATTGGGTTGGGATATCTGGTCAGCATGGACGGTTTGGACCGAAGGGTCTGTTTCCATGCTGTACATCTCTATGACTCTATGACATTGGTTTCAGTCTGGTTCAGATGTAAACCACCCAATTTGTAACCTTCCCCAGAACCGGTCTCACTGTCCCACAAATCTGAATCCCTCCTTCCTACACCATCCCTCAAACCATGTGTTCATCCTGTCTATTCTTTCATTTCTACCCTGGCTAGCACATGGAACTTGTAGCAATCCTGGCATCGCTACCTTTGAGGTCTTCCTCGTTAACTTCTCTCCTAGCTCCCTGAATTCTGCTTTCAGGACCTCATCTCGTTTTTTTTTCCTTATATCAGTTGAATGATCAGTACCTTATTGAGAATAGTACCAAAGAAGTGAAAGGAGGATCTCAGAAGCAAGATGATCTCGGGCAGGGGCATGAGGGAAATAGTTGTATAAATTCATTCCTAGGGTGTAAAGGCTACCTTAGAGAAAATTCTATATATTTGTCCTTATGGAGCCATAAGTTTGACCTTTTTTTTTCAAGAGCTGGGTTTGTACATTGTTAAAAAAATTAGATTGATGCCAGAACTGAGCAAAATATTATTTTCCATAACAAGAGAGAAAAACTCAAGGAACCTTTATCCAAATGGGAATGTACATTTTTTTAGTCCTGGTGTTATTTCTGTGGACCTATTCATAACAGCTTTGGACCAGCAAGAACAGATATACTGCTCCCATTACATTTTACTAGAAAATGTGAAGGTAGTGAAAGGATACCATATCACTCACTATATCTGTATGTAAACTACTACTGTGAGGATTTAAATAAAAAGATGCTTATACTGTTCTGATCCCCATGGAGATGTATAAACTTTAAGAACTGAACTTATCAAACAACCCCAATAGAAAAAACCAAAGTATGGGATTTAAGTTTTTATAACTTTTACTTCACCAATCGAACCAAACTCAAAATAAGTTAAACATGAGTTAACAGTCAAATAGAATTCAATAGCAACTATAAATTAGGTTTTAAATAGCCAACATAACAAAGACAATTCTCATGAATTTATACCTTGTGTCAGTATACGAGCAAATATATTACACCTCATGAAAGCTGTCGAGGTATGACCGCAACAGTGTCATTATCAACTAAATAGGCTGAATATAGGAGAGAGGATGATGTACAAGTACTGCACTGGAATCCAGAACCCATTCTCATTGGTTTATCATGGCAGGCAATGAAATTTGAATTCAGTAAAAAACAACTGGAATTAAAAACTACCCTAATGGCAACCAAATAGCCATTGTTTATTGTTGTAAAAACCCACCTGATTAATCACATTCCTTTAGGGATTGAAATCTGCTGTGTTGACCTTAACTGGTCTGGCCTACCTCTGACTCCATGTGACAGACACTAATATGATTGCCTCTTAACTACCTTCTGGGCAATTAGGGATGAGCAATAAATTAACCAACAATGACTAAATTCTATTTTTTAAAAAATATGAGCTGTGAAATGTTAGCTGATAAAATGTTGTTAATGGTGCATTCTAGATCTATGGACAACTTTAAAAGGCTTTCTTTGCTTGCCAAATACATCCATAATTTAAGAAGGCACAAATTCAAGATGTGACAAAAACTGAAAGGCTCACACAGTAAACTTCCTAAAATTTAATACCAGCTTCACATAGTAAATTAATGGAAAAAAATCTAGCTGAATGATATTCAATTAACTACTGCTAACCAGGGTGGGCAGCATGTTGCACCTCTGTCTCTTACCATATGTGCACCTTCAAACTTCAATAACTGGAGTGGCTCATCTCTCACTGTTAAATTATACCAATATAATGCAACTTTAGGATATTTAAATCAGTCACTCACTTTTGTAATGACCATTGTGTACTTCCCCTCATATACTATGCAGCTATTAATTATGTGTCTGAAGCTGCAACTTCTAATTTTCTCCTTAGGAAAGCAGTTACCTGCTTGCAGTTTCACTGACAGATTTCCAAATATTATAGTTTATAATTCCAGGCAATTTTAAAGTTGGAACTTTGGTTTAGAAATCATGCATAATACTACACTCTCATCTTAATAACAGTACTAAACAAATTCTGCTGACAGTGAGAGCAATGTTTAGAAGTGCCCACCCAAACAATGGTCCTCATATGAAATTAAATTTAAATGCTAATTTATATTGATTATCAGACTTTCAGATATAATAATATTGAAACAAAGGACTGTGGCTGCTGGGTATCTGAAGCAAAACTAGAAACTGCTGGAAAAACTCAGTACGTAGAATTCCTACAGTGTAGAAGCAGGCCATTCAGCGAATTAAGTCAACTTCAAACCTCTGAAGAGTATCCCACACAGACCCAACCCTGCACTTTCCATGGCTAATCCACCCAGGACATCCCTGGTCACGTTGGAAAATTTGGCATGGCCAAATCACAAACCTGCACACCTATGGACTGTAAGAGGAAATCAGAGTACCTGGAAGAAGTCTAAACAGACAAGAGAGGGGGAATTGTGCAAACTCTACACAGAGAATTGCCTGAGAGTGGAATTGAATTCAGGTGCCTAGCACTGTGAGGCAGCAGTACTAACTACTGAGCCACAATGCCACCCCATCTGGTCGCATTCCCATAAGCTCTTCTGGGCTACTCATAGCAAGGAATTTTGCTTTATAAGAGGCATTCATTACTGCTAATGGATAAAAGTTGATCTGAAGAGATTGCTCAGTGATAATGCAAATTGCTATAAGTTTATCTTAGAATAAATATTAAAAACAAAAACAGAAATTGCTGAAAAACCTCAGAAGGTCTGGCAGCATCTGTGGGGAGATATCAGAGTTAAGGCTTCGGGTCAATTGACCCTTCCTCAGAACTTCTCCTACAATTTCTGTTTTTGTTCTGATTTACAGCATCCACAGTTCTTTTTGGTTTTTATTTAGAATAAATATTGTCTTGACTACAATTTTGAACTTTTGTAAATCAAAAAGCTTAGTGCTTCATTTTGTCTCTTTCCCTTTATTGAACATAAGTCTCTTCATTAGGAATGCTGTTTTATCTTTGCTACCAAGAAAGTAACAAGCAGAAATACAGATAAAGGATTATTGCCACCTACATTTCTAGCCTACCTGAGCAATAATTTCCTGAAATAAACAATTTATGGAAAACCACAAAAAAGCTCATGTTTCTGTGGTGAGGAATAAAGAATTAAGATGTGCGGTATTTCATTTTTGTGTGAATGGTTTTCTGAAGCTATACTTCACCTTAAAATAATACAAGAATGATCTCATATACTTACTTCAGACCTAGGAATTACATTCATCACAGTCACTGCAATGTCAATGTAAGGAAAGGTCATCACTGCTTTCAACATATACACTACAGGATCATTATCGCTGCCTCCAAACTTCAGAATTAACTATTTAGCTGTTCACAGAAACATGAACCAAATGAAAATACATTGTTCAACACACTATCTTCTTCATCCATATTCGCCATTAATGTAACCTGAACTTGCATAATTGCTGCATTATCACAGAAATTGTCACCTGTTCCACAATGCCATCAACTCAGGGTAATTTCCTAGCCTTAACCATCTTCATCTGCTTCATCAATGACCTTCATCCCAACATTAAGTTAGAGTTGGGGGTGTTTGCTGATGACTGCATAATGTATAGCACCATTCCTGACTCTTTAGGTACTGAAGCAGTCCATGTTCTTATATTCCCAGACAATATCCAAGCTTAACATGTTGAGTAGCAAGTAACATTCACAGCACAGAAATATCAAACGATAACTATCATCAAAAAGAGAGAATCAGCCCTTGACATTCAATGGCATCATTGTCACTGAATCCCTCATTATCAGAATTCTATGGGCTACTGTTGGCCAGAAATTGAACTGGACCACCTACAAACAAACTGAGGTGCCAAGAGTAGGTTACAGGTTAGACCTATCCCCCATCTACATGGCACGAGTCAGGGGTGTGATGAAATACTATTTACTTTCCTGGATGAGTGCAACTCTCACAATATTCACAAAACCTGTCAACATTAAGGAAAAAAAGACACATCACTTTTAACATTGTCTCCCATCACAACCAACTCACAGACACAGCAATGTATATGAAATGCAATGCAGGAATTCATCATGGTGCCTCTATCCAAACCATGCCAATCCACAACCTTTACCACCTAGAAAGACAAGAGCAACAGATGCGTGGAAACTTTATCACTTGTAACTTCCTCTCCAGCACATACACCATTTGGCTTTGGAACATTATCGCTGTTTCCTCACTGTCACTGGGTCAAAATTCTGGACATTCCTTCCCTGACAGCAACGTGGGTGTCCCTACACTACATGGACTGCAGTGGCTTAAGAAAGGACTCACCAGCACATTTTCCAGGACAAATGCTGTAATATTTGAGGCTTTGAGGATCTCTAGCCTCTTTCTGTTACCCTAAAGTTTTGGTTGTACTTCAGCCACATATTCCTAATCTTCAGTATCTAGCGCAGATAGGTGGGCAAATCAGAGGAACTCTTTATTGGTCTCCTCCGAGGCTTGGTCAAGGTAGCCATTAACAGGTCCAGACAGCAAGCTATGGAGGAGGTTGTTACATCTGAATGCTGTCTGTCCTCTGTATTTACATTCACACTCTAGTGTCTTTGGACAAAGAACACTCAATGTCTGCTGGTATACTATAGCTTTCTGCTACTGGTGGATTTTTTTTGTGGGGATGTGGTGAGGTTCATCATCAAACTCCCAAAGTGATATTTTAAATTAAGTTTGAAAAGTTCCATTTATGCTTTGATTTTTGTTAGTGTTTGTTGGAGGCCACAAGTTTATTTTAGTTTCATTTGGTCAATTGTTCTATTAAAAAGAATAGACAGAAAAATAGAAGGATTGGTGGCAGTAACCCAAACAGAACTTATCGATCAAATTCCAGGACAACACAAGTTTCAAAATCAACAATTAACTTGTATGATAGTCAAGTCAGGCTTACCTTTTACCAGATTACTGCAGATTTCGTTGCAGAAAAAGTATGTGGAATTCTGGCACCATGCAAAATTTCAATTTGCTAAATGGCCATATATGCTGCATCTGAGATACTAAAGCAAACAAATTTGGTATCAATGATGGGAAGAGCTGAGAGTAGTGCAGGTGCATAAAGATACACTGTTTCAAAAAAATCATGTGACATCAAATTCTGAAAATTATGCTTGAGACTTCAATGAAACATTTCAGGAAGCAATATAACAAAAATCAAGAGGCAATAGACAAGTATTCAATATTCATATTGAAAAAGACATAGGTAAAGAATTGTGAGTACTATGGGAAAATACCAAGAAACAAACAACCATTATTGCTCTGAATAGAAACAAGTAAAAACAGAAAAGTGAGGAAACATGTTCAGAGAACAGCTGCATTTATAAATAGAAGCAACAGGTAGGAAGGAATGTGAACATATATTTTGTGAGTTTATTGGGTGACAGTGCCAGTACAGGGAATGTTTCCCATTTCAGGCACAAAGAAGAAACAACTCATTATATGCACTGCACACTATATGCTTTACAAATAAAGTAAAATGTGAAATAAAACCTGTCCAGTTAAACATAAACATAGAAACATAAAAATATAGACACCAGGGGCACAGGTAAGCTATTCAACCCTTCAAGCCTGCTCCACCATTCAATACAATTACAGCTAATCTTCTATCTCAATCCTATATTTTCATTTTCTCCCTATCCTCCTAAAAATTATCCATCTCTTTTTTGAATTTATCTAGTCATTTGGCCCCTACAATCTTCTGGGGTAGAAACTTTCACAAGTTCATTACACTCTGAATGAAGAAATGTTTCTTCGTATTAGTCTTAAATGGTTGACTCTGAATACAGTAATTGTATCCTTTAGTTCTAGACTCCCCAGCTAGAGAAAACATTCTTCCTGCATCTAGTCTATCTAGTCCTTTTAAAATTTTATACATTTCAATTAGACCCCTGCTCCTTTTAAACTTAAATGAGAACAGGACTAGTCAAACCATTTTCTCTTCATATGACAGATCTGCCATCCCCAGTATCAGCTGCATTCCTTCTGTGGTAAATATGTTCTTTCTTAGGTAAGGAGTCCAAAAATGCATATAATATTCCATGCTTGTTCTTACCACAGTCCTCTAAAACACTACAACATCCCTATTTCTGAAATCAAATCCTCTTGCTAAGAAAACTTATTGTCTTCCTAATTGCTTACTATACCTGCCTGTCTAATTTCATTGACTGGTGTACAAGGACCCTTTGTACACCCACACTTCCCACATATCACCATTTAGATTATAATTTTAATCTCTGGTTTTTACACTAAAGTGCACAACTTCATATATTTAGTCATGTTGTTCTGCCATGTATTTGTCTACTCACTCAACTTGTCTGAATCATCTTGAAGTTTCAAAGAACAAAGAGAAAAAAAGAACAAAGAACATTACAGCACAGGAACAGGCCCTTCTGCCCTCCAAGTCTGCGCCAACCCATATCCTCTTACTAAATCTGCTGTCTATTTTCTAAGGTCCCTTTGCTCCCTGCCCATTCATACATCTTAAATGACGCTGCCATTTCAGCCCCTACCACTTCCGCTGGCAATGCATTCCAGGCACACAACATCCCCTGCATAAAGAACTTTCCACATAAATCTCCACTAAACCTTTCCCCTCTCACTTTGAACTCGTGACCACTAGTAATTGAGTCCTCCACTCCAGGAAAACGTTTCTTTGCATCCTCTTGACAACTCACAATCCCACTCAGTTTTGCAACATCGGCAAACTTGAAAACATTTTGTTCTCTCATCCAAATCGTTTAAATATCATATATATAGTGAATAGTTGGGGCTTAATCAGAAGTACATCCGAAATTAGAAAAATTAAATCACATGTGATAAGAAATAATGTACTGACATGGATTAATTTAATTGGGTAACTGACAGAAAACAGAGAGTAGGAATAATAGCAGGTTGTGATTATTGGGATGCCCCAAGGGTTAGTACTTGGGCCCCAGCTGCTCTCAATGTATAATCAATGATTTAGAGGTAGAGACGAAAAGTAATATTTCTAAATTTGCACGTGACACAAAGTTAAAAGTCAAGATTTATGACAAAGGTGTAAAGGGATTTCAGGAGGATTGAATAGGCTTTGTGATTAGGCAAAAAAGTGGCAGAAAGAGCATAGAGGAGAAAAATGGCAGATTATCCACTTTAGTAGGAGCAGATATGCAGAGTATTGCTTAAATGGCAAAAGGTTGGAATGTGTAGATATTCAAAGGGGTATGGGTATCTTTGCCAATATGTCTCTGGAGGCTAACATGCAGATATAGCAAGCCAATAGGATTGCTAATGAAATGCTAGCCTTCATTGAAAATGGATTTGAATCCAGCAGTAATGAAATGCTTCAATTATACAGGAGCCTGAAGTACACACCTGGAGTACTGTGCGCAGTTTAGGATTCCTTATCTGAGGAAATATTTTTCCATAGAGGGTGTCTTTGAATATGTTTAAGGTAGAGATCAATAAATTTCTGATTATCGATGCCACTTGGGTTACGGGGGTGTTTGATTAGTCATAATCATACTGAATGGCAGGACAGTCTTAATGAGCTGAATGACCTACTCCTGTTCCTATATTCCTCAAGATGACCATCCTGAACAAAATTTGGGCAAATACTTGGGCAGAGCATAAGAGAAATTAGGAGAACAGAAATGGGATAGAACATGATCCTCCAGAGAATCCATTCAGTTGTACCCTTATGATAAATTCTGCTGCTTGACTGGCACTTCTGTCTAGTCCAGCCCAGTTTACAGGATTTGACATGAAAATTCCATTCAAATTCCTTTGGCAAGTTTTAATCAAATTAACTGGATAAAAAATGACAACAGTTACTGTGAAAACTGAACAATGATGTGAAATGTATCACAATTAAAGGAAATTGATTGACTGGAGTGGATCTTTTATCTTTGTTTCTTGGGCAATTAGGCCCTTTCTGTGGAGTAATAGTTTAACAGCGTGAGCCTGAGGGAGCATGATGTAGTGCTGACGTGACATCACATAACTGAAAAAGAGCTGGAAAGAGTTCTCACAGAGGAGACATCTAAAGATAATTTTGTTGATTAATTACTGTGTATAATGTTAGTTTGTAAATTAAAAGTCATTGTTAAAATGTGCACGCAATTGCATTGTCATTTAGGAGATCCCCTATATGTGAATCAGAATACAAAAAATTGCAAAAGCAAGGTGGCATCATCTGAAACCAAAGCATTGTGGAGATGAACCAAAAAATAACAAATACAGGCACACAATCCTTTATACGAAATACCGAAACCCGAAAAGTTCCGAAAACCAAAATGTTTTCGTGGTGTGTGGAGCATCATTCTGGCATGTGAACAGATGACCCAACTCCACACCCACTTGAACCATATCGCTTACATGTGATGTGGCAGTGTGGCCCAGCACTGACAGGCATCAATTGTGTCTCAGCGCTCATACTATTCACACGTGTGACTGCTGTTAGTTTTTTTTATTTCACTGTGAAAATGTCAGTTATTCTGAAATCAAAAATATTCTGAATTCAGAAAAACAACTGGCACCAAGGATTTCGGATAAAGGATTGTGTACCTGTACTAAAGGAAAAAATCTAATGGTTAAAAACAAAATGGAAATAATTTGGCTGTAGGTTGGAGGGAGAAAAGAACAAAAGGGTCTTCATACACCAAAAAGCAGTTGACATAACCTGGGAGCAGGAATATGTTTGAATTTTTAAATAAAGTTTTGAATTTTTAAATTTGCTTGCAATCACTACCTAGGCAAGAGAGTCTCCTGTTGGCATTACTTCGGAAAAGTACAGCGCACCATTTTCTGACATCTGGAGGAGAATCTGCATTGCTGGGGCCGCCTATATCTAGACTCTGACAGCTCAATTTGCTTGTAAAAGGAACAAGTGTGATATGGGCAGTAGGGATGCCAGGGCAATAGTTTTTAAAGAGAGGGAAGAGATGGGAGGATAAATTTGAGGCTGGATTGTGAGGATGAAAGTTTACAAATACAGATACACAATCCTTTATCTGAAATTCCAAAATCTGAAAAGATCCGAAATTTGAAATTTTTTTCATGGAGTGTGGAAGGTCATTTTGTCATGTAAACAGATGACCCAACTCCACACCCACTTGAACCACGTCACTCAGATGTGACATAGCAGTGTGCTCCAGCACTGGCAGGCATCAATTGTGTCTTTGCACTCATACTATTTACATGTGTGTCTGAAGTTAGTTTTTTTTATTTCACTGTGAAAATATAATTTATTCTGAAATCTGAAAAATTCCAAATTCTGAAAAGCAACTGGCCCCAAGGATTTCGGATAAAGGATATATTGACCAAACTGCAGAACGAATGGAAATGGCTATGGAACCTATAGCCTTTTGGGGAACATCACTACGTTTCCAGGCAGGGTCACCAGACACAAGGATCACTCAATGGGACCAGACTCTGCATGTGTTTTATACCCTTTACATCGTCATATAAACTGCAAGGTTGCAAGCTTCCAGCATGAAAGTGGAGTGATGCTCTTTTCCAATTCCAGCATTGAGAATATTCTAACTCTTATTAAGTTAGATCCAAGGAGTTATCCAATCAGAGCAAGCCAATCAGTCTCAATTTCCTGCCGCATGCATCCAAATGTACCATTTTGCACTTCTCCTTTTTAAATTTGATCTGAAACTTTTCATTTTTCTGCAATTTGTTGTTTACAGTTTTTGAAATATTATACATCTGTCTTCTGCCCACATATAATTAAATAGAGAAACAATATAATACTTTTTTTGGCAGCCTGAAGCAAATAATGAAAGGTGGGGGTGGACCTTAGACCTTAATAATCAGGCAAATAGAGTTTGACATTAAATTTTGATAGAACTAAAGACCTCAACTAAAAATCATTGTTATCTTTGCACTGTTACTCAGTAATGTCAAGTTGATTTATTTCAAAATCTAAAGTTAGCAGTTACATTCAATTGTTATATTTAGTTCAATTTTTTTCACAATATGTTGCATTAGGATGATTTCATGTCCAAATACGGAGACAGTTGGAAAAACTACACCACGTAGAAGGAGAAATATTCTTGAAGCAAACATTCAGGAGATTGTCTCACAACAGTCAAAGAATTATAGAAAGAAAGGTGAAGTTGAAGAGATATCACAAAGACTTTAGAATTGTTATGGAGTAGAAGAAGCCCATTAGGCCATCGTGCTAGCACTGGATTTTCAAATGAGCATCATTACCGAGTGGCAATCACCTGTTTTTGCCCCATACCTTTACACACTATTGCTAACCAAAAGAATCATCTAATGTCTTTTTAAATGCCTCAATAGAATTTACCTGCACTACATTTCCAGGCAGTGCATTCCATACTTAGCTATTCACTGTGTGAAACCCTGTTGCCTCATATCTCCCTTGCTTTGATTGCACATCATTTTAAATCAGTGCCCTCTCATTCTTGCTACTTTAAAAGTGGAAACAACTGCATTCTATCTAATCTATCAATGCCCCTTGCGATTTTAGAAACCTTTATAAAATGACCTCTCAGCCTTCTTCACTCCAGTGAGAAGAGTCCAAATTTCTTCAACCAACGTCATAACTGACGTTTCTCATTCCTGGAACTATTCCAGTAAATTGCTTTTACGTTTTCTTCAATGCAATCACATCTTTCCTATTCCTATAGTGTGGCACTCACAATTCTTTACAATACTCCAGCTGAGGCCTGACAAGTGACTAATGTAAATTCCTTGCTTTGCACTCTAATCCATTATTAATAATGTTAAGAACACTGCATGCTTTATTTATTGCTCTGTCCACCTAAGCTGCCAACTTCAATGATTTACGCGCATATACACCAGATTCCTCTGCGGCTGCACCTTGTTTACAGTTGTACTACTATTTTGTATTGTCTTTCAATGTTATTTCTACTGAAATACATGGCTTCGCACTCACCAGCCACCTATCTACCCATTCCACCAATTTGACAATGTCAGTTTGGTGTTCCACATTGTCCACTTCCAATCTTCCAAGCTCATGACATATGCAAACTTTGAAATTGTCTCTTTCACACCAAGATCTAGATTAATAATAAAGAAAGGGAGCAAGGTTCTGGATACCAACCTGTAGGAACCTCCACTACAAATGTTCCTTCAGCCTGAGAAATATCTATTGACCATTATTCTGTTTCCCATCACTCAGTCCATTTTATATTCATATTACTACTGTCCCTTTTATACCATGACCTATACCTTTTCTCATAAGTCTATTGTATGATACTATATCAAACACTTTCTGTAAATCCATACGTATCACCTCAATGGCATTGACCTTGTTAGCCTTTCCTGATACCTCTTCAAAAAACTCTAGTGAGTTAATTAAAATGATTTCCCCTTTAGAAATCCATGCTGACTATTTATAATCAACTCACCTTTTTCTGTCCCAAGTAATTGTTTCAAGAAGCTTATCCAACACTGAAATTAATCTAACTGGTCTGTAATTGTTGGAATTAACCTTACAAAACTTTATTGAACAAGGCCTTAACATTTGCAGTTCTACAGTCTTCTGGCAACTCCTCTGTTTCTAGGGAAGACTAAATGATTATAGCTGGTATCCCCATAATTTCTACCCTCACTTCCTTCAAAATATTTGGATGCATCTCATCCACTCCCAGTGCCTTGCTGACCTTACATACCAACAATCTTTACAAGGCTTCTTCCTTATTAAGTTTAAACCTTTTTCATGACAGAGTTCCCTCTCTGTCATCATAACCAAGTCAGCATGCTTCTCTTTCTTAAAGACAGGTGTGAATTATTCATTTAACACCTCATCTCTGCCCTCTAACTCCATGTGTTAACCCTCTTTATTGTCTCTAATCAACCCTATTCCTCCTCTAGCCATTCTTTTATTATTTATATATCTATGGAAGACTTGGAGGGTCCCCTTCATGAAACCTGCTAGTCTCTTTGTAGAAAGTCTGCTTCTCTTAGTTATTTTTTCACTTTCTCAGTAAACCTTCAGTATTGGTTCTCAATTGGATTTTCTGCCTTACACCTATCATAAGCATACAATTTCTTTCTAATGTTTATTTCTAGCTCCTTTCTCATCCAGGGAACTCTGGATTTGTTTGTCCTACTTTTCCCAGTTGACTTGCCACATAGTATATGTGACATATTCCACCTGACCGACCTGAGCTGCCATGTCTTAAACTTAAACTTACTTAATGGCTGACTAACTTAATTACCTATTCTAAAGTTTATTCCCATTGTGTAAACTTGGTGTTTGATTCCCTACTAAACATTGGCTTACATATACTACTTCATTATATTGGCCTTGACTTTCATTTAACCTTGGAGTTTCTCTGTTCATTCCTTAGTAATCCACTTTACTAATTTATAGCTATTTGAGGACGGTCTCTAATGGCTTATCAGCTGGTAAACTCATCGATTTTCTGTGATGTTTCTCCAATTATTTTCCAACTCAGTGTGGGTTGGTTTCAAGCAGTTGAATGATGGGTATGCTGTCTCGGAGTCCCTGATCAATGTAGGCCTCAAGCTGCAGCCACTATCCTGCTTCATGATGCTCCCACATAAGTCAAGAGCTGTCTTTGAGACCCAGTTAAAAGAGAGGACATCAAAGGTTGCTAAAGGCTTCAGATATTCATTATTGCTCTCCAGAATATTGCCTGTCTCTATATGACACTTTTTCAAAATTCATTTGTGGGATGTGGAAGTTGCTGGCTGCCCAGCATTTATTGCCTGTCCCTAGCTGCACTTGTGAAGGTAGTGGTTTCTTGAACCACTGCAGTCCACCTGCTGTGGGTTGACCTAAACGCCAATAGGAAGGGAATTCCAGGATTTTGACCCAGTGACAGTGAAGGAATAGTGATATATTTTCAAGTCAGGATGGTGAATGGCTTGGAAGGGAACTTGAAGGTAGTGGTGTTCCCATATATCTTCTGCCATTGTCCTTCTAGATGGAGTGGTCATGAATTTAGAAGGTGCTGCCTGAGGATTTCTGATGAATTTCTGCAGCGCATCTTGTAGATAGTGCACACTGAGTATTGGTGTTGGAGGATGTGTATGGTTGTGGATGTAGTGCCAATCAAGTGGGTTGCTTTGTCCTGGATGGTGTCAAGCTTCTTGAGTGTTGTTGGAACACTCATCCAGGCAAGTGGGGAGATTCCATCACACTCCTGACTTGTGCCTTGTATTTAGTGGACAAGCTTTGGGGAGTCAGTAGGTCAGTTACTCATGGCAATATTCTTAACCTCTGAGCTGCTCTAGTAGCCACTGTGTTTATGTATTGAGCCATTTGAGTTTCTGGTCAATGATAAGCCCCAGATGTTGATAGTGTGGGATTCAGTGATGTTAACACCATTGAATGTCAAGAGGAAGTGGTTAAATTACCTCTTATTGGTGATGGTCATAGCCTGGCACAAATATAACTAGGTAAAAACAATGACTGCAGATGCTGGAAACCAGATTCTGGATTAGTGGTGCTGGAAGAGCACAGCAGTTCAGGCAGCATCCGAGGAGCAGTAAAATCGACGTTTCGGGCAAAAGCTCACCACTTGTCAGCCCATGTCTGGATTTTGTCCAGATCCTGTTACAGTATCTGAGGAATCGCAAATTATTTGAACTTCAGTTCAATCTTTTTTTATATATTTCATACACACAATCTTTGTTTGTAGCAAATACTGTCAGCTATTCACCTGAATTTGCACCTGAATTTGAGTAATAGTTATACAGCACAGAGACAGACCAAACTGGTCCATGTGACCAAAATGTCCATCTACGCTAATCCCATTTGCTTGCAGAGAATCATAAAATCCCTAGAATGAGGAAACAGGCCCTTCGACCCAACAAGTCCACACTGACCCTCCAAAGAGCAACCCACCCAGACTCATTCCCCTACATTTTACTCCTGACAAATGCACCTAACCTACACATCCCTGATTAGCAAGGCCAATTCACCTAACCTGCACATCTTTGGATTGTGGGAAGAAACCAGAACAGCCAGAGAAAACTCCACACTGGCAGTCGCCTGAGGCCGGAATTGAACCTGGGTCCCTGGTGCTGTGAAGCAGCAGTAATAACCATTGAGCCACTGTTCTGCCCTACCATGCCATGGTGCACTTGGCCAAAATCCTTTTAGATCTTTTCTATCCATGTATTTGTCCAAATGCCTTTAAAATTTTGATCACCGACCTCAACAATTTCTGCTGGCAGCTCATTCCATATACTTTTACCTCTGTGTAAAAAAGTTGCCCCTCAGTTTCCTTTTATTTTTTCCCCTCTAACCTTAAACCCTAGTCCTTGATTCCCCAACCCTGGGAAAAAGACTGTGTGCATTCACTTATCCACGCCTCTCATGATCTTATACACTTCTATAGGATGCCCCTTCGGTTGCCTGCACTCTAAAGAAAGCTGTCCAATAACTCAGACCATTGAGTCCTGGTAACATTCTTGTAAATTTCTTCTGCACTCTTTCCAGTTTAATAATATCCTTCCTGTAGCAAAGTTTCCAAAACTGAACACAATTCTCCAAGTGCAGCCTCACCAATGTTCTGTACAACTGCAACATAACTTCTCAACTTCTATACTCAATGTCCTGACTGCTGAAAACCACTGTCCTGTCTACCTGTGACTCCACTTTTAGAGAACCGTAAACCAGAACTCCAAGGTAACTTTGTTCCACTCCACCCCTTAAGACTCTTCCATTCACAATGAAGCCCCTACCTTGATTTGACTTTGCAAAGACCTCACACTTATGTATATTAAACTTCATTTGCCATTTCTTGGCACGATTCCCCAGCTGATCAAGGCCCTGCTGCAATTTCTGATAACCTTCCTCACTGTCCATGATACCACCTATTTTAGTGTCATTTACAGACTTCCTAATCAAGCCTTATATGTTCTCATCCAAATCATTGATATAAATGACAAACAGCAATTGGCCCAGCATCGACCCCTAAGGCACTTACTAGTCACATGCCTCCAGTCTGACAAGGATCCTTCCAATATTACCTTCTGCTTCCTACCATCAAGCCAACTGTGCATCCAATTTGCCAGCTCCCCTTGGTTCCATGCGACCTAACCTTCCAGAGCAGCTTACCATGTTGAACCTTATCAAAGGCCTTACTGAAATCCATAGAGACTATGTCTACCACCCTGCCCTTGTCAACCTTCCTGGTCTTTACTTAAGTTTGATAAAATGGGAAGTTGAGTGTTATTAACATTTGGTTTTTTCGTGAGCCCTCAAACAATGGAAACAAGTTAGAAGTTCATGCAATTGAAGAAAAATCTTTGTCCCTGTTAGGAGATTACTGAATCGAAGGAAATAGAGTAAGGATAATGCGAGTTATTTTAGTTCATGGGATGTGACTAGTGTCCAACCTGGTTATTTAGATTAGATTAGATTACTTACAGTGTGGAAACAGGCCCTTCGGCCCAACAAGTCCACACCGACCCGCCGAAGCGCAACCCACCCAGACCCATTCTCCTACATTTACCCCTTCACCTAACACTACGGGCAATTTAGCATGGCCAATTCACCTAACCTGCACATTTTTGGATTGTGGGAGGAAACCGGAGCACCCGGAGGAAACCCACGCAGACACGGGGAGAATGTGCAAACTCCACATAGAGAGTCGCCTGAGGCGGGAAATGAACCCGGGTCTCTGGCGCTGTGAGGCAGCAGTTCTATCCACTGTGCCACCGTGCCGTCCAAGGAGCAAAGTCAAAACGGTTTCAGCTGTTCATTGCATTTAATAACATCTCAGCTGATGGAATAGTAAACTACATGTCCAAATTAGCTGAAGGCTTAAAGATAGAAGATATTGTAGTCAATGTAAATGGAAGCAGAAAATTACAAAGCAATATAAATGGATTAAACCACTAGGAAAAATTGTGGCAAATGGGATTTCTGAGTAGGCAAATGTAACGTCTTCTGTACTGGATCTAAACAAAAAAACGGGGTCAATTACTAAACAGCAAAAAAGCTAGATATTGTGGAGGTGCAAAAAGACTCAGTGATCCAGGTTAACAGATCACTAAAATGTTATGACCAATTCCAGGAAATAATTAAAAAGGTTAATGGCATACTATATACTAAGTACAGGACTAGAACACATGCAGGTAGAAATCATTCTTAAGCCAAATAATAAATAACTGGAGTGTGATGAACAGTTGTAGGCACTTCACCTTGAGAAGGATTTATTGATCTTGAAGGCATGCAGTGTATATTGACAAAAACAGTCTCTGTGCATTATAATATATAAAATATATCTATTTTACATACAAGATTATTAAAAAACAGGATTGTATTCCCTGAAATTTGAAAGGCTAATAGATGATTTAGTTGAAGTCTTCAAGAGGAATAAATAGGAGACATAAAGAGAAACTATTCTGCTACTTCAGTAATCTAGACCTAAGAGTCAATGACAATGGAATCAGGATTGCCAAACTCTGCATTAATTATCCCAGGCATTCCGATGACCAGACAGCTTTGGAGTGGCACACACTGGCGTTGCACATCAGGCCTCTGCAGCTGTCTCTGAGTTCCACCAGCCCACCATCACAAGCTTGACCCCCTCTCCAGAAACATTACCACTAACCCCACTTTCCCATAGGCATGGATGCAACACAGCCCTTACCCCTGACCCACACAACCAACATCATCTTAAAACCAATGTGCAACCGTCCTTGACCTCCCCCAACCTGACCCTCTTCACTTCCCCCTCCAAACCCAACAAACATGCAAGCATGCACACACACATTTGGGTCCATTTCCATTCTAGTCCCAACCTACCCTATGCACTCAGTCACTTACACAACTACCATGTCCTCAGAGCTCATCAATAAAAAGGAGCATGTGTGTATGATGTTCTACTGGATTTCTAAGAGCTTGGTTTTTAAGTGCAGAAAGAATGAAGAGATCCACCTCAAACACAAATGGCATATTGCAGCACAGATAATATCTCACTGAATGGGTAAATTGGCCGATAACATTGAACATTAATTACAGTAATCAATGAGTCCATGTGGAGCTAGATCATCAGGATAACCTCCCTACTCTTATAACATTATTAACAAAGTCCCATGACACTGTGTGGTCTATTAAATTAGGCCTGTATTCTACTTTTTCTGCTATCTTTACTCACTTATGCATATATACGCCCAGGTGTCTATATTCCTTCACATCAGTTAATGGAGTACACATTATTTTATCCTGCCTCTCCATGTTCTTTCTACCAAAATGTATCACTTCCCACTTCCTGGCATTGATCTTCATCTGCCATCTATCTGCTTTGTCTAACAACTTTCCTAATGCTGGTTGAAGTTACACACTGTCCTTCTCACAGTTTACAATGTTTTCAAGTTTTGTATCATGCACAAATTTTGGAATCGTCCCCTTTGCTCCAGATTCATATCATTAATATAAATCAAGAAAAACAAGTGCCCCAGTACTGACCCTTTGGAAACTGTACTGCAAACTTTCCTCCTGCCTGAAAGACATACATTAATTTTAAATCTGTTTCTTCTTGGCTCAGCCAATTTTGATTCCATTTGCGAAAGTTATAACTTTTTTCAATGTGTATTTTTTGGCAATGTATTGATCGTCATACACCACATCAACAGCATTTCCCAACCAAGCTGGTTAAACTTGACTTTCTCTTAAGAAATCCATGCTAGCTGTCATTAATTAATCGGCATTTGTCCATGTGAATATTAATTCTATTCAAAACTATTACTTCTTGAAGTTTACCCATTTTTGAAATTAAAATGATTGGTCTCTCTATTTTCTGGGCTATAATTTTCACAATTTCTAAACTTGCTTCATTCAACATCCTTGGATCAATATCATCTGATCTCCAAGTGCCCAGCTAATTCCAGACACCAGCAGTTTATCCAATATCGTCTGCTTATCAGCTTTGATTCTTTCTAGTGACTGAGTTTCTTTCTCTATTATCACAGTCTGGTTAACATCTGTTGCCTTGGTAAAGATTTTGCAAACTACTGATTTAATTCCTTAGTCATGCCCCCTGCCTCCATGCATAAATTTCCTTTTTGGTCACTGGTCAGTCATCCCCCAAGGACCCATTTTCCTATGTATGTGCCTACATAGAACTTTGATTTGGAGGAGTTGGTACTGGACTGGGGTGGACAAAGTTAAAAATCACACAACACCTGCTGGACAATAACCTAGTGTTGTGTGATGTTTAACTATATCAACCTTTGTGATCCCCTTTGTTAGCTGCCAGCTTTTTTTTAATATAAATCTACTTGTCTTCTCTTACTTACTTCTTCTCTTCCCTTCTGAACACCTTGACACACACTATTCTCCAACAGATAATAATGAAGTGTAGGTGATCTATGAGAGGGAGAGCAATGAAAAAAGATATGAAAGTGGGAATTCTTTTTTTCAATTGCTTCCACATCTTATGTACCTGTTAGTTTTCAGGGTATTATACACAAATCCTAATATCAATTTGTTCAAATGGGACTTTAACCAATAAAGCAATTGGATACTATCAAGTGTAGCAACTCAGGAAACCTAAGGTTTTTTTTTATTTTTAAAACATCTTTATTCATTCATGGGATGTGGGCATCGCCGATCTGGACAGCATTTATTGCCTATCCCGAGAGTCAACCACATTGTTGTGGATCTGGAGTCACATGTACGCCAGAACAGGTAAGGATGACAGATTGCTTTCCCTAAAGCACATTAGTGAACCAAATTGTTTTTGCCCAACAAACAACAATAGTGTCATGATCATCATTAGACTCTAAATTTCAGATTCTTTATATTATGACCTTCAAATTCTGCCGTCTGCCATAATACTACGAGACAATTGCCTACCCGTAAAAATGTAAATGTTATAAATGATATCTACTAAAGCAAGGGCAGTAACTTTACAGACATATTGCGGCTCATGTTTTCCAATTCAGCTCAGGATGCAGTTCAACACTTGATTTCTTGGTTTTTCTACAGTGCCTCAAGGGCATGGCATAACTTCAAACTTTCAAATGTGCACTTTTATCATTAAAAGTTGTTGCTTATTAAGACTTTCAAAGCCACAACTCACAACATGATTAATTACATCATTACATTCTGCTAAGTCTAACGAAGGAAGATTTATTGGCATTTGGTTTAAGGAATATGATCAATCTGTCTTTGGTTTTTAGGAATGATGGCCTTTGTTGTTGCCTCTGATTATCTCTTGATTATTTCCTTCGGTTAGCAATTGTCCATGGGTTCATTTTCTTCATTAAGTTTTGGCATTGTCCCTTTACTAAGATAAATATTGCTTGTCTCTTTGTTAAAGAAAATATTGATGCATAAGCAGTCAGGGTTGCCTCACACCTCAATGTTGCCTAGTTTGTCTGAGTACCCATTTAATCAGGTACTTACTTATCACTGATGGTTTGTTTTCCATGGCTTTATTTCTGCTGTGATGTTTGCTGGAAACAGCTTATGTTCCCTTAATACAGAAGATCAAAAAGTATATTAATTTCTACAATTTTTTATATAAGTGCAATAACTCAGAAAGCCTGAATGATAAAGAACATCCTTTATTGCTGAACACAGATAGAGCCACTACTTGCAGTGTACATAGGTTAGTCCTTGCATAGAACACTCCAGAGGTGTTCTCAAACACACTGAGCAATCTTCCCAACATCACCAAAATCACTGTGACCTTTTCTTGTGTTTTTCTTTTGAACTACTAATCACCTTCAGCAAACTGAAGCTGCTTTTCTTAAATTCATCTAATTTCCTAATCAACCTATTGAGAAACATCCCTCTGGAGCAGGTGGGACTTGAATCCAGGTCTCTTGGTCTAGGAATACGGACACTACTACTGCAACACAAAAGGGTCCTTGGATCTATTTTTTTTGGGGCAGGCAGTCCATTGCTTATTACCAAGCGAACTCATACTCAATGAGCTCAATAGGGAAATTAATTAGTGATTCCCCACAAGCCGGAAGGGGTTATCACAGCCCTCCCACTCCCAGTCTGAGGGTTCCCCTCACTCCTGTGAGGATGGTTTGCCCATTGCCCATTGCCCCATTCCTGTTGCTTTCCAGTTCTGCTTATAATATGTAGGTGAACACCATCAAAGAGTTACTCCAAGCGACTCACCTACAGTGGCGTGTCTGTCAAAACCTTCACCACAGTGGAGGGTTCTGCCAAAGGAATGCTTTTTTTTTGCAATTTTCTCCCTGGCTTTGATCATGTATGAAACATTTTTTTTTAAGGATAACTCCTGGATACCTGGTGAGCTGTCACTGAAGTTCCTGACATGGACTGTATCTCCCCAATAACTTTTGAGACCCAGGAAAATCTTCAACTCTGCTATGGTTCTTGGAGTTAGAAAGCCTATTTTATGATTTGCAACTTCTCTTTATCAGGTATAATCCACCCTTATTGATTCTGTATCAAAGCTACATTACCTGGTTTACCAGGAAAACCCAGTTTTCCTTTTTTATCTAGATGCCGATCTCAGACAAATAACTCAAGCCCTCCTCCAAACACTCCATGTGTTCCTTTATAGTAGCTCCTGAGATTAAAACATCACTCAGATAGATTGCCACTCCAGTACACCTTGGAGGATGTTTTCCATCACGTTTGAAAGATAACGTTAGTTGAGGATACCCCTAAGGGTAAGTAATTGTACTCATACAGTACTTTGTGAGTATTTATATTAACATTCTTCCTGGATGACCCCTCAATCTCCAGTTGGAAGTAAGTGTGGCTCATGTTCAATTTAGAAAATATTTGATCCCCAGCCATCTTTACATACAATCTTCTAAGCATGGCATAGAATATCTACCTAAGCAGGAAATGTTGTAGACTGTAAACTCATAACCCCCCAGAAAAGGATTAGGTTGTTAGGTTTTACAACTGAAACTTCTGGGACAGTCCATTCAGCAAATTGTACTGGGTATATGATGTCAAGCTCCTCTAAATGTTCCAGTTTGGCTTTTACCCTGGCATGCCTTGAACATTTAGGTCAGGACTCTGGATTGACATGAATTTTGGCTCTGGTATCTTTTATCTTTCTGATGCTTTCTTGAAACACTTTGGGATACTTCCCAAGGACTTCATATAGATCATAGTCATAGAGTCATAGAGATGTACAGCATGGAAACAGAACCTTCGGTCCAACTAGTCCATGCCGACCAGTTATCCCAATCCAATCTAGTCCCATCTGCCAGCACCTGGCCCATATCCCTCCAAACCCTTCCTATTCATATACCCGTCCAAATGCCTCTTAAATGTTGCAATTGTACCAGCCTCCACCACTTCCTCTGGCAGCTCATTCTATTCACGTACCACCCTCTGCATGAAAAAGTTGCCCCTGAGGTCTCTTTTATATCTTTCCCCTCTCACCCTAAACCTATGCCCTCTAGTTCTGAACTCCCCGACCCCAGGGAAAAGACTTTGCCTATTTATCCTATCCATGCCCTTCATAATTTTGTAAACCACTATAAGGTCACCCCTCAGCCTCCGACATTCCAGGGAAAACAGCCCCAGCCTGTTCAGCCTCTCCTTATAGCTCAAATCCTCCAACCCTGG
>NC_057713.1:65474664-65506388 GCF_004010195.1 Chiloscyllium plagiosum
CAAAAAACTCAATCAAGTTTGTGAGACATGATTTCCCACGCACAAAGCCATGTTGACTATCCCTAATCAGTCCTTGCCTTTCCAAATACATGTACATCCTGTCCCTCAGGATCCCCTCCAACAACTTGCCCACTACTGAGGTCAGGCTCACCGGTCTATAGTTTCCTGGCTTGTCTTTACCGCCCTTCTTAAACAGTGACACCTCGTTAGCCAACCTCCAGTCTTCCGGCACCTCATCTGTGACTATCGATGATACAAATATCACAGCAAGAGGCCCAGCAATCACTTCTCTAGCTTCCCACAGAGTTCTAGGGTACACCTGATCAGGTCCTGGGGATTTTATTTTTTAAACGTGGTTGTCAATACAGGCAGAATTTCTGTAGCCAGTTCTTAGCAAAACATTGAGACCTCACTTTTGCACCACCTCTAAGTGGAGTTGGACTGCGTGCTGCCCATGTGCAACTGGGGTTATATGGTCCCAATAATCCGGAAGAATTCGCAGTGCATGTGGCAAGTCTAACCTTAGTGTCTTGTAGATCTAAAGGTGAGATACCCCATCAGAGTCTCCCGTACATAACTCCTTGAAAGTGGAGTCGCAGGTAGATAGGATAGTGAAGAAGGCATTTGGTATGCTTTCCTTTGTTGGTCAGAGTATTGAGTACAGGAGTTGGGAGGTCATGTTGCGGCTTTACGGGACATTGGTTAGGCCACTGTTGGAATTTTGCTTGCAATTCTAGTCTCCTTCCTATCGGAAGGATGTTGTGAAACTTGAAAAGATTTGCAAGGATATTGCCAGGGTTAGAGGATTTAAGTTATAGGGACAGGTTGAATAGGCTGGGGCTGATTTCCTTGGAGCATCGGAGGCTGAAGGGCGACCTTTTAGAGGTTTATAAAATCACGAGGGTCATGGATAGGATAGGATAAATAGGTAAAGTCTTTTCCCTGGGGTGGAGGGAGTCCAGAACTAGAGGGCATAGGTTTAGGGTGAGAGGGGAAAGATACACAAGAGACCTAAGGGGCTTTTTCAACTCAGAGGGTGGTACGTGAATGGAATGAGCTGCCAGAGGAAGTGGTGGAGGCTGGTATAATTACAACATTTAAGAGGCATCTGGATGGGTATATGAATAGGAAGGGTTTGGAGGGATATGGGCCAGGTGCTGGCAGGTGGGACTAGATTGGGCTGGGATATCTGGTCGGCATTGACTGGTTGGACTGAAGGTTCTGTTTCCGTCCTGTACATCTCTATGACTCTAAAGAAACAAAAACAGAAAATGCTGGATAAACTATCAGGTCTGGAAGCATCTGTGGAGAGAAATCAGAGTTAATGTTTTGGTTTCACTTCTTCAGAACGGTCTTCAGATTTTAAGTTCCTCACTCTCATTGGACCCTGAGTTATTCACTACTTCTGGTATATTTTCATGCTTTTAACATCTGACATAAGTCATTTGCTTAATGTCTTTGCCATTACTCAACTGTATTCCACAAAATAATCTTTCCATGTGGGATGGTATCAAGACTTTGACTGAATACTTTTCCACTTTAAGTGCACAGGGCACTCTTTCTAATACTCTTGCTACACAGCAAAGGATTTGGAGACCTAATTAAAGCTATAATTCATGTTGTCAAATTGCAAAAGACGTTGCATATCCATTTAGTACCCAGGCTGACAGAGTTGGATAATCCCTGATGTAATCTATCTCATTTATTTGCAGAACCTGACCAGAACAGCTAAAACAGACTGGGGCAAACGTTGCTCTGTGGTTCTCATTTCACTCTGACCCATGGCTGCAGCCTGGAGACAATATATGGAGGACATGACACCAAGCATTCACGCATCCTAGTATCTGGCCAATCAGTTGTAGAAACTAAATTTATGGTGAGCCTCAAGGGAGTACTTCAGTGGGACTGGAAGCTGTCTTTTCTTGGGGAATACAGCTATCATGTTAAAGCAGGCAAGTACACATGGAGAAACTGTAAGCACAAGGTAAATGTGCATTCAAGGTGACTGATTAAATCACTGCAGATTGTGGGAGGAAACCGGAGCACCCAGAAAAAACCCACACAGACACTGGGAGAATGTGCAAACTCCACACAGACAGTCGCCCAAGACAGGAATCGAACTCGGGTCCTTGGTGCTGTGAGGCAGCAGTGCTAACCACTGAACCACCATGCCACCCCCATATATATATATATATACTGCAATTTCAAAATTTCAACTTATTTTACACTTTGGTTCTAATACTCCATATGAAAAATCAAGTTGAGTCTTATATAGTTATGATTTACCAGTTTTTTTTCGTTAGGTAAAAACAATGACTGCACATGCTGGAAACCAGGGTTTAGATTAGAGTGGCGCTGGAAAAGCACAGCAGTTCAAGCAGCATCCGAGGAGCAGTAAAATCGACGTTTCGGGCAAAAACCCTTCATCAGGAATACTGGCAGAGTGCCTGAAGGGTGGAGAGATAAATGAGAGCTTTTTTTCATTCTCTCACTGAAGAGGATCATTCTTACCCAAGTCTGGTGATGAATGCTGACAATTCAGGATTTGAACTTGGAACTTTTAGGGCTGCATTGGTATGGAATACGCTGAAGAATACCTTCACCATAAATGCTTTACTAAAGGAAAATTGCAGCTATGCTTATATCCTGTCAATATTTTATAATAAGTTCTATAACCACATTTATAATGGTACCAGATAGATGGAACTTCAGGTAGTGGCGATAAGAAAATCGCTTTTCTAAGTTAAGGACAGGTTTGACAGAAGGGTTCAACATTATGAAGTTTGTTGATCGAGTAAATAAGGAGAAGTGTTTCTGTTGGCAGAAGAGTCAGTAATCAAAGACGATTAGGTTATTGTGCAAAAGAACCAGATTTGTACACCCAGCATCTTGTAGCCTTGTTGGTCTGAGCAGCCTTTTCCATACTGTAGATTCTGTAATATTAACTTAGAGATGGAACGCAGTCTGAAAAGTAAACAAAACTTCCCAAGGTATAGTTGGCAAAATTACCACACTAGACAAAATATGGAAAAAAATTAAAGATCAATTAGATTGTGACTAAGTCATTTTTCATAGGTTATTAGCAAGATAACTATTTTACTTTGAAATAATAGAGTAGGTAGTGATTTCAGTGCAATTGTTAACTCTTCAGTCTGAATGTTGAAGATACAAAATGCTGTGATCACCCACAGATAAAGCCATATAATTCAACTGAATGCAATCACTTCCTTGAAATTGAGTCTATTTTTCATTTGTCACTATATTCACCCTCTGGTTGGTAATGCAGTTTATTTGTAGGTAATATGGCCTTGTCACTATGAAGTGGAACAGCTTTGTTGATAAAGTGTGCATTTGTAATGCTATTGGTTGACCTCACATTATAATGAGTTAGTTCCTTTGCATTGGATTATAATGCTTCTGACAGAGAAGAGAAAAGTCATGGTTTTGATTTAACTTGTTCTTAAGATGTGAATATAGTTGGCAAGGCCAGCATTTGTTAGCCTTGAGAACACTAGTAAAAAATGTAATTGAATTGCTGCTGTCCATGTGTTGTGTTTCACTTACTGTATTGAATTGGTTAACACGTGGTATCTATGTTTCTGGGTAACTCAGGAGGAAGCCCTCTTTCCACTTGACACATGGCTGGAGCTAGTTACAAATGCTTCCGTGTCTTGTCTTCTACACTAGTGTGCTGGATTTCCTCCATCTTTGAGGAAGGAGATTTTGTGGAGCTCCCTCCTCCAATTGCTTGATTATCCACCACCATTCACCACTGGATGTGGCAAGATTGCAAAGCTTACATCAGATCTGTTGATTATGGAATAATTTAGCTCTGTATATCATATGATACTTACATTGTTTGGCATTCCAGTAGTCCTCCATCCTTGATACCTAATTTTAGGCACACTTATTTGTTAGTGTTGATCCCATGGTTTGATGGTAATTATAGAGTGGGGATATATCAGACAATGACATTAACATGTGTTTGCATACAATTCTGCTGCTGATGGTCCTCATGCCTCATGGATACCCAGTATTGAATTGCTATACCCATTCAAATTCCATCCCAATTATCACAATGATAGAGAAAGCATCTATAGCTTTTGACTCTTCTTTAGAACTTAGTTCTGGAGTTAATCCCTGATAACTTCTGTCTGCTGAGTTCATGTTAGTCAATTCCACAAATGCTTAATTTTTTGGTTTGTACTTTTAAAAATTCACTTATGGGGTAAAGGTGTTGCTGGCTGGCCAGTATTTATTGCCTGTCCCTTATCTGCCCTTCAAATGCTGGTGGTGAATTGCTTTCTTGAATTGCTACAGTCCATGTGTTGTAGGTTGACCCATTACAGTTATGGAGGGAATTCCAGGATTTTGACCCATTCACAGTGAAGGAATGGTGATATATTTCCAAATCGGATAGTGAGTAGCTTGGAGAGGAACTTGCAGGGGATTGTTCTCTTTGTAAGATTGTTGTGGAAAGGGACATGTATGGGCCTGAAATCAAAGTTCTCAACTAGAGGAAGGCTGATTTTAAGAAGATTAAATATAATTTGACTGACCCAACCAGGAGTAGATACTTTTGGGCAAATCTGTCTCAGAACAGGCCTGTGACCTGCTGTGTTTCACAGAGATTGGTGCTGAGCCCACCTTTATTTGTCATTTTTTAAATGATTTAGATAAGAATATCGAAGGCACAGTTAGTAAGTTTGTGGACGACATCAAGGTTGGTGGTACAGTAGACAGTGAAGAAGGTTTTCTAAGATTACAAAGAGAACTACATAACAAAGAACAAAAAATAAAGAAAATTTACAGCCCAGGACAGGCCCTCAAAGCCTGTGGTGATCCAAATCCACTGTCTAAATCTATCGCCTAATTCCTAAGGATCTGTATCCCCCTGCTTCCCACCTACTTATGCATCTGTCCAGACGCACCTTAAATGAATCTACCGTGCCTGCCACTACTACCTCTGCTAACAACACGTTGCAGGCACCTACCACCCTCTGTGTAAAGTACTTTCCACGTGTATCCCCCTTAAACATTTCACCTCTCACCTTGAAGGTGTGACCTCTCATTATTGTTACCCTCACCCTGGAAAAAAACCCCATCTCTATCCACCCTGTCTATATCCTTCATGATTTTGTAGACCTCAATGAGGTCCCCCCTCAATCTCCTTTTTTCTAATAAAAACAATGCAAACTTACTCAACCTCTCTTCATAGCTGGCACCTTCCGTACCAGGCAATATCTTCGTAAATCTTCTCTGAACCCTCTCCAAAGCGTCCACATCCTTTTGGTAATGTGGTGACCAGGACTGTATACAGTATTCTAAATGCAGCCAAACCAAAGTCTTGTACAATTTTAACATGACCTGCCAGCTCTTATACTCAATACCCCATCCGATGAAGGCAAGTATACCATATACTTTCCTGACCACTCTATCCAACTGTGTAGCCACCTTCAGGGTACAATGGACCTGAACTCCCAGATCTCTTTGCTCATCACTTTTTCCCAAGGCTCTTCCATTTACAGTAAAGTTCAGTGTAGAATTCAACTTCCCAAAATGCATCGCCTCACATTTAGAGTCATAGAGTCATAGAGATGTTGCCTGGATTGAACTCCATCTTCCACTTCTCCGATAAACTCTCCAATCTATCTATATTCTCCTGTATTCTTTGATAGTCCCCTATGCTTTCTGCTACTCCACCAATCTTAGTTTTATCTGCAAACTTATTGATCAGACCAACAATGCCATCTTCCAGATCATTTATGTATATCACAAAAAATAGTGGCCCCAGCACTGATCCCTGTGGAACACTGCTGGTCACCTTTCTCCATTTCGAAAAACTCTCTTCAGCTATTACTCTCTGTCTCCTGTTGCTCAACCAGTTCTTTATCCACCGAGCTAGAACCCCCTGCACATCATGTGACTTCACTTTCTCCATTAGTTTACCATGGGGATACTTATCAAACACCTTAATAAAGTTCATGTATATGACATCTACAGCCCTTCCTTCATCTATCAACTTGGTCACTTCCTCAAAGAACTTTATTAAGTTGATAAAGCATGATCTCCCCCGCACAAAACCATAAGCCCATTCTTTTCCAAATATAAATAGATTTTATCCCCCAGTACCTTCTCCAGCAACTTTCCTACCACTGACATCAGGCTCACTCATCTGTAGTTACCTAGAATATCCCTACTACCCTTCTTGTACAGGAGGACAACATTAGCAACTCTCCAGTCCTCTGGCACTTCACTTGTGTTTATGGATGCTACAAAGATATCTGTTAGGATCCCAGCTATTTCCTCTTTCACCTCCCTCAGCAACCTGGGATAGATCCCATCCGGTCCTTAGGATTTGTCCACCTTAATATCCTTTAGCCTACCCAAAACATCTTCCCTCCTTATGTCAACATGATCCAGAGTAAACAAACTTCGATCTCTAATCTCAACATTCATCATGTCCCTCTCCTCAGTGAACACTGACACAAAATAATCATTGAGAATCTCACCCATTTTCTCAGGTTCAACCCACAACCTTCCTTCCTTATTCGTTAGTGGACCAACCATTTCTCTTGTTACCCTCTTGTTTCTTATATATGAATAAAAGGCCTTGGGATTCTTCTTAATTCTGCTCGCTAAAGTTATTTCATGACCCCTTTTAGCCCACTTGATTCTTTGTTTAAGAATGGTCCTACTCTCCTGATATCCCTCCAAGGCCCGTTCTGTTTTTAGCTACCTGGAACTTCTGTACGCTTCCCTTTTGCTCTTGGCTAATTACACGATTTCCCCTGTCATCCATGGTTCATGAATCTTGCCTTTCCTACCCCTTGTTTTCAAAGGGACATGCCTATCCTGCACTATCTTCAACCTATCTTTGAAAGCCTCCTACATATCAAATGTGGACTTCCCTTCAAATAGCTGCTCCCAATCCAAATTTCCCAACTCCTGCCCAATTTTGGTAGAGCCCCTTCCCTCATTAGACTATTGACATACTGCTCTAGAAAACTTTCCTGGATGCTCTTTACAAATTCTGACCCATCCAGACCTCTGACACTATCCCAGTCAATGTTGGGAAAATTGAAATCTCCCATCACCACTACCCTTTTGCCTCTACATCTTTCCACAATCTGTTTATCTATATGTTCTTCTACATCACGCTCACTGGGTCAATGGACTGGAGTGGCAGGTGGAGTTTAATTTGGGTAAATGCAAGGTATTACATTTTGGGAAAATAAACAAGGACAGGACATTTACAAATACAAGTAGGATAGTTTGGTTGAATAGACACACCTAGGGACTCAGGGACATCAGTCTGCATCACGCATAGGTGGTTAAGGAGGCATTTCGCATGCTTACCTTCACTGCGAAGACCTTTGAGAATAAGAGTTGGAATATTATGTTGAGATTGTAAAGGACATTGATGAGGACTCTTCTGGAGTACTGTGTCCAGTTCTGATCACACTGTTACAGGAAGGACATTGTTAGGCTGGACAGGATTCACAAGAGGTTTATCAGGATATTGCCAGGAATGGAGGGTTCAAGCTATACGGACAGCATGGACAGGCTGGGACATGTTTCACTGGAGCGGGGGAAGTTGAGGGTGACCTTATAGAGGTTTATAAAATCGTGAGGGGTATAAATTAGGTGAATAGCCAGTGTCTTTTCCCTAAGATAGGGGATTTCAAGAATAGGGCACTTTTAAAGTGAGAGGAGAAAGATTTTTAAAAAGATATGAAGGGCAATTTCTTTTACAGAGAAAATGATTTGTGTGTGGAATGAACTTCCACATGAAGTAGTGGTTGTGGCTACAGTATCAAAGTTGAAGCTGCTTCCATTGTTCCAACATTTAAAAAAAAACTTTAGGTCTGCTACATTACTTACTTGGACTGATTCAAGTAGCCGGTTCTGCACCTCTGCCTTTACAATCTAGGACAAATTAACCTTTTTAAAGTGACAGCATCATCACAATATGTTGACAACAACATCTTTCCCCTCCCAGTCCAAGTTCCACTGCAGCCCAGATGAGATATCTTGAACCCAGGCACCAGTCAGGCAACACAGCCCTCATGACTCTCGATCCTGGCCACACAGTACAACGTCAATTCATCTGATTATACTATCACCAATTACAATTACTGTTCTCTTTTCTCCTGTCCTTTTGAATGGCTTCTCGTACCACAGTGATATTATCTATTGATCATGCTCCCTATAGATTCACTCTCACTCAAAGAGAGAGCAAGTTTCTCAAGGTTGTTAGACAAACTTGGGGCTAAGGCTCCGGATTCCCTCTACCTGTCTTGTTGGTAGTCTCACCTTCTTGTTCCTGACAACTGACTGAATTCAAGGTAGCCAATTTAAGGGTGTGACTGCCAGCTGAAACAACATCCAGAAAACTCTCTCCCTCCCTGAAAATCACCACAAATCCGTTAGGAAATGGTCAGCGCATAGCGTCCTCAAGACCCAGCAGGAAAAGGAGAGGATGGATCCTGTCAGCTTGTTCCCTGAGCAGACTGTCAAACCCATTTGGCAGAATGCCTCATCAGTAAAACTTGAGATCAGCCTGTGCCACCGCATGCTGCCCTTGAAGTGGCTGCAGGGGGTAGTGGAGGTAGAAACTGTCACATATCTCCTTCTGAAATGTATCTTTGCAAAGGAAGTCTGAAGAAAGATTCAGTGGTTTGTGTTGACGTTATCCTGAACAACTCTGTGATGGAGGACTCTGCTCTCAATGGTATATTCCCTGGGACGCACACCAAAACAATCATCAACTTCACCTGGAGGACTATCAACTCGGTGAAAGATGCTCTTTGGTCTGCCCGAAACATGTTGGTCTTCCAGAACAAGGAGTTGACCTCGACCGAGTATTGCAGACTGGCATTCCAAGGTTAAGCACTAAGTGCTGAGGGAAACATTAAAGTTTGGGGCAGCTGTTGCCAAGGCACAGTCAAAATAGACCACAAACCAGGGTTTCTCTTTTGAAGTTTATTAGGGGGGGGGTCTGTTCATTTATTGGATACCACCTTCCATAACTCAACTATATGTTCAAATAAGAAATATCTTTACTTTGTTTGTTAGACCACAAACCAGGGTTTCTCTTTTGAAGTTTATTAGGGGGGGGTCTGTTCATTTATTGGATACCACCTTCCATAACTCAACTATATGTTCAAATAAGAAATATCTTTACTTTGTTTGTTAGATAGTGTCAAACTCTAATGTTTGTTTGTTGCTTCATATGCCACTCTACAGAACCAAACTGCTTTAGGGACTAAGCAGATAAAGATATTTTTATGATTGAAGTATATTGTTGAAATTTAAAAAATTTAAAATTTTACTTTTTTTAGTTTGCAACCTGTAAATATTTCCTCTATTTGTTTTCAATCTAAAAGTAAGCTATAAATAGATAGTGAAATTAACACTTGTTGCCAATCACTGAACTTAAGGTTTTCCTGTAATGTCACTTTTTTTTGTGCTCGATCCCAGATAATTGGCTTCAATTTATTCTGTGAAAGACTTTACAAACTATGATCCAGACAGGTAAGCAAAAAAATCTCCTCTTACTCCTCTGCATTGAATTCCTATGCTGCCTCCAAATTTTGCAAACCAAATACTCACTCGGACTATGTCTTACTCTGGCTGTGTTCTCTCCTTCCTGATCCTGCAAAGATACAAATCCTTTACCAACTTGAACAAGGTCAAATTCTGGTCCATCTCTCCACATGGGGAGAACTTCCCCTACCCAAGAAGCTGCCTCTCAACTAAAGCCGACATAGGCGTGGAGGGTTAGAATTGCATTCAATCTGCGAGTGCCACCTTCTAACACCCAAGTATGAGGGTTTTCAATGATCGTGACAGCCATGCTGGTACCAAGATCCTTGTTTACAAGGCAATCATCCTTCCAACTCTTCTGTATGACTCCGAAAGTACAAGACCCTTGAGAAGTGGCAGTTGGAGTTTAATTCAGATAAATGCGAGATGGTGCAATTTGGGAAAGCAAATCTTAGCAGGACCTATACACTTAGTGATAAGGTCCTAGAGAGTATTGCTGAACAAAGAGACCTTGGAGTGCAGGTTCATAGCTCCCTGAAAGTGGAGTCACAAGTAGATTGGATAGTGCAGAATGGGCTTGGTATGCTTTCTTTTATTGGTCTATTAAGTACAGGAGTTGGGAGGTCATGTTGCAGCTGTACAGGACAGTGGTTAAGCCACTTTTGGAACATTGCATGCAATTCCCGTCTCTTCCTATCGGAAAGATGTTGTGAAAGGGTTCAGAAAAGATTTACAAGGATATTGCCAAGGTTGGAGGATTTGAGCTATAGGGAGAGGCTGAATAGACTGGGGCTGTTTTCCCTGGAGTGTCGGAGGCTGAGGGTTGACCTTATAGAGGTTTACAAAATTATGAGGGTCATGGATAGGATAAATAGACAAAGTCTTTTCCCTGCGGTCAGGGAGTCCAGAACTAGAGGGCATAGGTTTAGGGTGAAAGGGGAAAGATGTAAAAGAGACCTAAGGGGCATCTTTTTCACTCAGAGGGTGGTACGTGTATAGAATGCCAGAGGAAGTAGTGGAGGCTGGTACAATTGCAACATTTAAAAGGCATTTGGATGGGTATATGAATAGGAAGGGTTTGGAGAGATATGGGCTGGGTCCTGGCAGGTGGGACTAGATTGGATTGGGATAAGTGGTCGGCATGGACAGGTTGGACTGAAGGATCTGTTTCCATGCTGTACATCTCTATGACTCTATAAGTGCCATCAACACTGAGACAGATTTTCCAAGTCAGATGGGAGGAGGAGCATGCTAATTCAAGCAGTTAACAGCACCAGCATTGAGGCTATGATCAGCTGAAACCAACTCTGCTGGGCAATCCACGTGCTTACGATGCCTGAGTTACGAGTGTCAAAGTAAATCATCTTTGTCTAGCTCAAGGAAAATATTTGAATGAGAGGAGGCCAAACAAAGCATTTCAAAGACTCCCTAAAGACTTTCCTCAAGAAATGCAAGAAAGATGCCAGTGCATGAGAGACGTTGTTCAAAAGAAACCAACTTGGAGAAAGCTCCTGAATGAAGGGACACAATTCTTTGAGAACAACTGGCAAAAAGAGGAAGTACAGAAAAGGAATGTCAACAATCTTTGGGTCAAGGATGAGTTCTGTACCCAAAATACCTCCCAAATAGATGGTTAGAGACGTGGTTCTAGGAGAACCCATGACCAATGACATGGAATTTCTTAGGTGAACGATCATACTTATTAGCGACTTATAGCTGATGATGATGAGATGAGAGCAATGCTTTTGATGTAGTGTACTTAGACTTCATTAAGGCTTTTGAACAGGTCTCACATGGGAGACTGGAAGCAAAGGTAAGAGCTGCCTGAAATCCAAGGAAATGTAGCAAATTTATCCCCTCCAGTTGGCTGAGTGGCAGGAAGTAGAGGTTGATGGTTATGGGGTTTTTTTTTACTGTAAATCTGTGTAGAGTGGGAGCCAACAGGTGGCAGTGTTGGGGCCTTTGCTATTTGGGGTTTGTATAAGTGAATTCGACTTTTGTGTAGGAGGGTTGTTCAGTAACATCTCAGTTGATACAAAAATTGGTGGGGTAGTAAATATTGAGGAGTAGAACGATAGATTCCAAGAGGATATACGCAGGATAATCAGATGGGCTGATCAGTGCCAAATGGAATTCAGTCTGGATAAATGTGAGGAAATGCACTTGGGCAGGACTAACTTGATAACCAGTAGGACCCCAGGAAGCACTGAGAATTAGAGGAACCTTTGTGTGTATGTACACTGGTCCCTTAATGTATCAGGTCACGTGGTTAAAGTAGTTAAGAAGGAACATAGTATATTTGCTTTTATTAGCCTCGGCATAGAGTTCAAGAACAGGGACATTATGTATAAAATCTCAGTTAGACCACAGCTGGGGTGTGTAGTTCTGGAATCTACATTATAGGAGAATTGTGATAGCATTGGAGAGGGTGCAGAGGAGATTTACCAGGACGTTTGCTGGGCTGGAGAGTTTTAGAGGAGAAAGTGAGGTTTGCAGATACTGGAGATCAGAGCTGAAAATGTGTTGCTGGAAAAGCGCAGTAGGTCAGGCAGCATCCAGGGAACAGGAGAATCGACGTTTCGGGCATAAGCCCTTCTTCAGGAGAGTTTTAGATATAAAGAGGGATTAGACAGACTGAAGACCTGAAGAAGGGTTACTGGACTCAAAACAATGCATTAAAACTCTGCTTTCTCTCACAGATGCTGCCAGGACTGAAGAATTTCTCCTGTAATTTCTGTTTTTGTTTTGAACAAATGGGTTATTCCCTTCGAGCAGCAAAGATTTAGAGGAGTGGGGGTTGTATAAAGTTTTCAGGGACATTGATAAGGTAGACAGGAAAAAAACAATTCCCTTGATGGAGGGATAAATGACCAGGGGGAAAAGATTTAAGGTTAGGTCCAGAAGTTTAGAGGTGGTGTGAAAATTGCTTTCACCCAGAGGGTGGTGGAAATCTGGAACTCCTTGCCTTTAAGGGTGGCAGGGTAGAAACCTTCATTACATTTAAAAAGTACTTCAAGGTCCACTTGCAATGCCAAGACACACAAGGCTGTGGGACAAGTACAGAAAAATGGGATTGGAACAGTTAGGTGGTTGTTTTAAACTGGTATGGACACAGTTGGCCAAAAATCCTTTTCCAATTGTTTATGCACTTTTGTTGTCTGTGGCGAGTATTAATTTAGTAACAGCATCTGTGTACTACTAATCAGTTACACATTTCTCAATTGACTTTTAAAAAAAAATCAGATTGCTTTACAGTAAATAAAATAGAAAGTACTCTGCTTGTGAAGATGGAATCTATTCTCCACAACGACTGTGCTGTGGTCAAGCTAATCAATATTGTCGTGGATAGATCAGTAGATTGATGATGAAAAACCCAAGTAAGTTTTTCTCTCTTGTTGATTACCTCAAATCTGTTACAGACCCCTTCTAGAGGTTATGTCCTTTGAAACTTGACCAGCTCAATCAGGAGCAATGTTACTAAACTACACTTAATGACGGGTATTGAAATCTCCTATCCAGAATATATTCCGAGCCCTCTCCATCCCCCATGCTTTGTCCAATTGATGTTCAACAGTATTCCCTGTAGGAATACTAATGGGGAGCAGGATTGTAGCTAATCAGGAAATATGTTTGTCCATGATTGACCTCTTACTATGAGATTTCATTGGGTCCTGAGACAATGTTGAAGACTCCTAGAGAAGCTCCCTCCTAACTATATACCACTGTGCCACCACCCCTTCAGAGTCTGTTCTGTTGTTTGGACAACAAAATACCCAGGGATGGTGATAATGTGTCTAGGATGTTGTCTTTAAAGTATGATTCTGAAAGTATAATTATGTTGGGCTTTTGATTGATATTCTATTGGATAACTCTGGAAAAAGCTTCAGGATTTTAGAGAAGAGAACTTTATAGGGTCAGTACTACCTTGTTTGCTGCTATGATTCAGTAGCTTGGTGAATGCCAGCTGCTCTGCCCAGTTTCATTCTTTTATTTCAAATTTACAGTGGTTTAATACGAGAGTGGGCTTGCTAGCCCACTTAACACAGTAGTTCAGATTGAACTACAAGTTGTCAATCTGGGATCACAAACATTTCAGGACAGTTAAGGATGGTGAATTTCCTTTCCAGAAGGGTGTTAATGAACTAATGCTTTTCACGACAACAAGCTGTAGTTTCATGGTTATCCTTAGACTAACTTTTCATTCCAGGTCTAATAACTGAATTGAAGTTGCACCAGCTGCTTTGGTTCATAATATGCAATATAATATCAGTCTGAACCTCAGGGTTGCTAGTCCAGTGAAATAACCACAATGACTTTATGTCCCATGGGCTCACTTGACATTTTAAACTTGGCTTTTCGATGTTTTGATAGCTGTCAGATCTAAACACATTCCCCAAAGCAAAGACTCAAAATTACATTCATAAATTTTATCTGTGGCATTGTTGAATTTTTTTGTTGGATTATAGTATGACTTAAATAATTTAGGTTTATTAACTTTAGTGCTGCTTAATAGCTAAGATTTACACGTATAATAAATATCTTGTATGATATTTAGAACAACATACTGAAGGACATCACCAAGGTGAGGGAGATCATAGGTTGGGGGATAATGTATTATTCCATAAAATCCAGATTAGATTTGCAGTGTATCAGAGTTTGCGATGTTCTAGTATAAATGTCTTTGTTTCACTTTCAGTAGCATTCTTGTTTTGGCAACCACAGTAATCAAAGTAACAATCAGCAAATCCTAGACTATGGGTGAAATGTTCCCCAAATGGTTTGCCAAGTGAAATTCAAAGGTTAGGGATAGGGTTAACCCCACCCTTAACCCTACTGTATGGTGCCTGGTCCGATATGGCTCAGAATGACTTTTCCTGTGCAATCTTCAGCTCACTAGTTAGGCGATCAAACTCTTTGAAGCTTTTCTTGGGGAACTACATAGATGAAAAGGCAGAACTGCTACCTCAGTGGGACCAACAATGTTCCTGCCTCCGACATCATTTTTAAAGCCTACCTGCACATCGTTTCACAAGTTACAAGCCAGGAGTGAGCATCAACCACTTAAGCCTCAACATTGAGAACATAGAATTACACAATTATAGCACAGGTAGAGGCCATTCAGCACATTATGTCTGCACTGGCTGAATAAACTAGCTTTCTATTCTAGTCCCAGTTTCCAGCATCCGGTCTGTAACCTTGAGCTTAAAGTACTTCAGATTCATTTTAAATGAGTTGAGGATTTCTGCCACAACATAACCATTAAACTGGGTAGTGAATTCTGGTTACCTATCACTCTCTGGCTGAAAAATATTTTGTCATGCCCCTTCTAATCTTTCTACCAATCACCTTAAATTTGTGTTCTGTGTTAACTGATTTATTGCGAGGAGACATCGATCTTCCCTGTCCACTGGATCCAAGCTCTGCCTTATTTTGTAAACCTCAGTTAAGACACCTCTCAGTCTCCTCTTTTCTGAAAAAACGCAACCCTAGTCTATCCAGCCTTTCCTCATAATTGCATTTTCAAGCCATGGTAATATGCTTGTGAATCTCCTCTGTACTCTGTCTTATGAACAATTACGTCTTCCCTGTAATGTGACCAGAATGTACACAAACGTCTAGCTGTGTCCTTACCAGTGTTTTATATAGTTCTAACACTACATCCCTACTCTACTCTATATTTTATCCAATGAAAGAATGTATCTGTATGCCTTGATACCATCTTATTTGCCAGTCGTGCCATTTTCATTGCTGTGTGGACATGCACTCCAAGGTTTCTAAAAATTCAATCTTTTCAATACCCTCTGTTTATTGTATATTTCCTTGCCTTGTTTGCCCTCCTGAAAAGTGTAAAATTGCATTTCTCAGGATTGAATTCCTTTCATCACTTTTCTGCCCACGCAACCAAACTATTGACATCATCCTGCAGTTGACAGTAATGTCTTCACTTTCATCTATCTGGCCATTTGTTTCTGTTGTCTTCAAATTTACCAATCATGCTGTCTACATTTAAGTCTAAATTATTAATATATCATAAGTAGCAAAAAGAGAGGGAGGCAAATAGTGGATAACTATTGGCTAATTGGCCTAACATCTATTGTTGGAATCAATTATTAAGAAACTAATAGCAGCACAATTGGAAAATCATAATCTAATCAAATCGAGCTTCATGAAAGGGAAGTTTGACTAATTTATTAGAGATTTTCATAGAAGTCTCAACTAGAGTGGGTAGAGTGGAACCAGGAAAGGTGTTGCATTTGGATTTTTATAAGACATTTGACAATGCAGCTCATGAAAGATTGAATCATCAGGTAAGAGTCCATGGTGTTGGAGGTAGTAACCTCAATTATCCAAATTTCGGATTATCCAAAAAAGATCTCAAGGTCCCGATAGAAACATTACATCAAAGAGGTGTTTCCAACATTGTAAACAAAAGATGCAATCAATGATTAAAAATGAATTCAGCTTACTGAAATGCTGCTGAGATCAGTCCTGGACATCGATGGGAGCCCAGGCACTGATTGACCGCCCATCCTCTCTCTCTCCCCCCACATTTTCCTTGGAGTTCTATACAGGGGTGTACCCAACATTGTCCTGTATAGGGCAAAGGTGGAACTTGTCAAAAAAGTTGCAGTAAAATGGTGTGTGTATGTATGTGTGTGTGTAGGCCAGGGAGGGAGGGGTGTGTGTGTGTGTGTGCGCGTGCCCCTCTGTGTGTGGGGCTGTGGCTGCGTGTGTGTGTGGCTATTTTGAGATATCCCCAAAGGCAGCAGCAGTCTTACTGTTTGATGTCCAGTCTAGCTGTTCTGGGGGAGGAATGGGGTGGGGAAGGGAAGGTGGCTTACAGGGGCAGGGCGGCCGGGGACGGGGGGTTAGGTCACACCATGGGTAGGGCAGATGGAGGCTTCAGCAGTGCTGCAGCTTCCTTACACACAAGTGTGCATGTCTGCTCAGAAACAAACTCTGAGACAGAGAGGGGGAGCAAGGCAGGCAGAGGAAGGAAAATGGAAACTTCAGAAAACTCCCAGCCCCAGAGGAGAGGCATTGAATCAATTAATCGAATAATCAATTATCTGAACGAAATACCGCTCACCCATCTTGTTCGGATAATCGAGGTTCCTCTGTATTGGGATAGATAGAGAATTGACTAATGGGCAGAAAACAGAGAATGGGGATAAGAGGCAGGGGGCTGCTGACCAATGGGATTCCACAGAGATCAGTGCTGGGACTGCAACTGTTTACAATCTAGATTACTGACTGGGAGGAAGAAAGTGAATGTTCTGCAACCAAATTTGCAGGTGACGCAAAAATAAATTAAAATAAAGTAATAAATTAAATTAAAACAAACAATTTACAACCAGATATTGATAAGTTAAGTAAGAGTGTCACTACAGGCTTATAGATTGTCTCTATCTTGGAGATCTAGAGCATACTGTGTGAAATCCATGTCTAGCTAGTACATCTTTCTCTACATTACTGTTCACTGCCTGTCAGTGAATGGGAGGCATAGTAAAGTATTCTGGAAAATATCTTACATCACATGATTTGGTTCCTCAAACAGTCCTATCAGGAAAGGAAAGGCAGAGCAATAAAGTGAGTTCCATTTTTTCAGTTCTCCTGTTTCATATGCCTCTACAAGCTGATTAAGTATTTTGTATTAATAAAACAATGCAATAGAATCCTTATAGTATGGAAGTCTACAACAATCCACCAAAGACCATTCCACTGAAAGTCATCCTTTACCCCATCCCTGCATTTCCCATAGCTAATCCACGTAGCCTGCACATCTTCAGACTGTGGAAGGAAACCCACACAAACACAGAGAATATGCAACCTCCACACAGAATTTGCCCGAGGCTAGAATTGAACCTGGGTCCCTGGTGCTGTGGGTAGCAGTGCTAACCACAGAGCCACCCTGCCACCCCAAGAAGATTGTAACATGGAACTTCACTTGGCAAGGATCCATTTGGAGACTTGGGCATTTTCCTGCTGCAGTTTTTGATTTTGTAAAAGCAAAGTCCTGTGGATGCTGGAAATCTAAAACAAAACAAAGTGCTTGAGAAACTCAGCAAGTCTGACAGCATCTGTAGATGAAGAAGCAAAGTTAGCATTTCAAGTCATAGCTGGAGTGACCTTATAGAAGTGTATAAAATCATGAGGGACATGGATAAAGTAAACAGACAATGTCTTTTCCCTGGAGTGAGGAGTCTAGAACTATAGGCAGGTAGTTCTAAGGAGGTGGGGAAGCTGCAGAAAGATTAAGACAGTTTAGGACAGTGTTGCAAGAAATGGCTGATGAAATTCAATGTGAGCAAATGCGAAGTCTTTCACTTTGGAAGAAAGAATACAGGGATGGACTATTTTCTAAACGGTGAGAAAATTCCTAAAGCCAAAGTACAAAGGGATCTGGGAGTGCTTGACCAGGATTCTCTAAAGGTTGATGTGCAGGTTGAACAAGATGCGGTGGTTGTGGGAAGGGTGTGAAACCAAAAAAGTAGACAGTTTTCATACTCTATATACTGTTAAATCCTTAAGATTGTAAAGTGCCAAAGCAGAAATTGAGATGTTGTTCCTTCAGCTTACTTTGGGCTTCAATGGAGTATTGCAGCAGGCCTAGAACAACAATGTTAGCATGGCATGAAGGAAATTATGGATTTGAGAGTTTGCTGGGGTTGGGACAATAACTAGATTAGAGTTAAAAATCACACAACACCAGGTTATAGTCCAACAGGTTTAATTGGAAGCACACTAAAACTATCACTGTATTCTAACAGATGAAAGGCTTAACAGACAATCAATTCTTCAATGTATAATTTCAGTTACATCACACTGCAAATTTTTGCTATAAATTCTGTGTTACGATCAAGCCCTCCACAATCACCTGATGAAGGAGCGTCACTCCGAAAGCTAGTGTGCTTCCAATTAAACCTGTTGGATTATAACCTAGTGTTGTGTGATTTTTAACTTTGTACACCCCAATCCAACACTGGCATCTCTGAATCTAGATTAGAGTTGTGCTGGAAAAGCACAGCAGTTCAGGCAGCATCCGAGGAGCAATAAAATCGATGTTTCGGGCAAAAGCCCTTCATTTCACCTTGGGACAATAACTGCAAGGCTTTTTATATACCATAAAGTGGAGTACCGAAAAGTTCCAGAAATCTTGGAAACAAAAAGGCTTTTGACATCTTTTTTTGAGAGAATTTACACAGTTCCACTGAAATTCAGTTCCAATGCCTAAATTTACATATGGTCTGCATGATGTTACTTTTTCTGTTGCATCTGGTGACTTTAGATCACATAAGATTTAGATTAGCTTTCACCAGTCTGAGCATGCATCATTTGGTGAAATAGACAGCAAGTAAAGCAAAATGAAAATTATTGCTGGCTTCTTGTCTGCTTTCCTACCTGCAGCCAACAAAAATAGCATGAAATAACAACTCTCTTGTTATGCATGGATCTTTTTAGAATGTGACCTCCTAGGATATGAATTGACAACAATATGGTTATTTTATATATGGGGCCATAGAAATAATGAGGTTAAATTCCTTTATCTAAAAGCCTAAATGAGATAAAAATTGGTGTTCTCTCAATGTTCCTGGTAACATACTTCTAATGAGCATAATAGTGCTTGATTCATGTAAAGATAGAAGAAAATCTTGTGTCAAAAATGAAAATGTCATGGTGACGTAGATGACGGAGAGTTGAAAAAAACTATAATTAAATGGTACAAAAGCACCTAAGAACTATATTCTTCTCAACTAATCATCTGCTAAAGTTCCCGCTGTTACATTTAATTCCTTCAAAGAAATAGGTTTATTTTTCGTCAACTGTTATCTTCATGCGTTTTCCATTCCTCTTTTATTCCTTCTATTTGTTCAAATATTGCCTTTATTTTCTGGTTTCTTTACCACTGTTTTATTATGTAATATTTCATTCAGTCTTTTTTTCCATTTTTTTACAGCTGTGCCACAAAAGCGTAGCTAACACTAGTGTACAGCAAATCTCTTCCATCACCATGGAAATCGTGGAGCCAGTTAACAACCATTTTTATTTCTCTTTTAGTGATTTGATAATAAAAATAAATGGGGGCTGGAAAGTTTTTTCCTGTGGGAATCTGAAACCCAATAATTGGGGAAATTTAGGGGAAACGATCATATTCATCGGAGTGACCAATAGGTAGTAAGGGGATAGACTCACTGTCCAATTAAACAATGTATTTCCAAAGGCCTTCAGCTAGGAAGGAGCTGTTAAGAAAGCTAAGTAAAGTAAGGGGCAGGGCGCTCCAAAATGGAGGCACCCTCTCTCACTTTGTAAAACATAACTAATAAATGGGTTTTCAGCATCACTGTGTGGGGGAATCCCTCTACAAAAATGACAAGTGGCTTCTGTGGCATCGAGGCAGATTGAAGGGCATCTAGGCTTGCTGACCACAAGAATTAAACTGGTTTCCACCTCCTATAGGAGTTGACTGGAAACTCAGTTGACCCTCAGTGTGTAACCCATATTCTGTCCCTAGGAAATAAGTCTAGGGCAGAATGAAGTCAGGGAACAATCAGGCCAGCGATATGAATTTTAGCATGGCATTATCTACCAATCCCAATGAGCACTAATAATCAGGAAGGAAAACAGGATTTACTTGAGAATCTCAGCAGGTCTGGCAGCATCTGTGGGAAGAAAACAGAGTCAACGTTTCAAGCCCTAGGGTCTCCTCTAGCTCAAGGTCACTATCACCTTGAGCGTGACAGGCACAGAGTAGCCATCAATGCAATTTTACTGAACTCCCCAACTAGCAATTCACAAAAGGAGCTCAGTTTCTCGCTGGAGGAATGCAGTTTAAGAAGATACTGCCTTTGAAAGTCAATTATAATTCACCTGTAGACATACACAGCTCTACTCCTTCCAGGATGACTGCTGCAGTCGACTGTCTTGATCTAGCCTTTACACAAGACCGGGTCCTTTACCTACCTGCACCACAGTGGTGCACAATCCCCTGGGCATAGTGATCACTGGTACCTCTATTGGAGTCATCATCTTTCAGCATATCCAGTTCCTCTTCCCTCTCACTCTTTTCTTATTTGTAATATCAACCGATAATACCTGAAGAAATTAAACGTATTCTAATTATCAACAGCAAACTCTGCTGCACCATGCAGCCATGATCTTATTTTCTAGCCTTTTTGTGTGTCCTATCACCTCATCTGGTATAAAGCATTTGCAACACTTTTTCCCATGTGACTATTGTTATGAAAATGCAGGTGTACTGTACCTTTGAGTTAAAAGCTAGCAGAACTTCTGAATAAGATACAATGTGACGTGGTCGAGCAGCTAGTGTAGCTGGTTGCCAGGAGACCAAGACAAATTTGAATTAGGCTAATCAATTTACATTATACCCCAAAAATACCAGACTCCAATCAAGTTTGAATTGAGTATATTGCCAATATTAAAAGCCAATGACACAATCTAATGTTTTGGGGGTATAAGACTGGGAAAAATTGAACAGTTGGGAGAGAACTGCCAAAGGACCAACAGATGTAGACTGCTATTCAGAACTCTGAGAGGTACCATCTACAGAAGGAGTTTGCACAGAGAAAAACATTGACAACAAACTGGAGAGCAAACCTGCAAAGAGAAGATTCAACAGTTGGCTGGTTTTGAAAGTTGAATTTTTCAGTAAACCTTAATCGGGATTTTATCGGACTATTATTATAAGGAAAGTAAAAGATAGGTTAGAGAAAGGAGTTGTAAATAGTTATTCATTAATTAGTCTCTGTTGTAATTTAAGAAAAAAAGTTGTTAATTTGTACTTAAAATAATTCTTGGCCTCTTGAATTTTCATAGATTACTGCACGGGATAAATCTTTTCTCTGTTGCTGGTTTAAATTAAGCAGGAGAGTTTAGTCGGCAAGTAATAGTCAGCAAAGTAAAAGTGCAGTCAATTCCTTTATTAGCAAGCACAATAGCCTGCTAATTGTGCTTTCTTCAAAACAATCTTTCAACCTGGGTCCTCTTTCACCTACTGTATTCTCAGAGGTATGTTTGGTGATATTGGATTATGGAGTTGAAGGGTTGGATGAAGGTGGGATTGGGGTTCTGGTATGTAAGTGGGATGAAGGTAGGGTTGGGGTGAAGGTGGGATTCTGAGTTGGGGTGACGCTGATATTGGGGCGAAGTGGGGTTATTGGTCAAGTGGCGGTGGGAATGGAAGTGGCCTGATTTGCATGCAGCCTAGTGTCACTATTTGCAACAAGTGGAAAGAGTTGCAGTCTCTGATTTTTCAGTTTGCATCAGCTGCACAGAATTGTTCGAGTTAATGTTTGAAAAACACAGAGATGCTTCTCATATTGCTTTAATTTTTAGTTTCCTGTTTATCAGTAATATTTGACTCACAAAGCAATATATCATAGTTAATTAAGGCTATGCACATGTAGTCATGGCTCAATGTTCTTGTAGTATTCCAGAACATGAGCTGAAAATGGGTGTAATGAGGCATTTGCACCCATCAGAGTATTCATTGAGCATATGACTGGCATTTTCAAGCAGCACTTCTGGACAGAACATCAGGCATTCTACAATACATCCGACTCAGTTGTCAAGGATTACAGTAATATAATGCTTGCTGCATAATGTCACCCTGAAAAGTGGTAGAAATCACAAATGAGAAAAACAAAATATCTCAATGGGTATGACGACTGGAAAATCGGAGACAGGGCTGTGGGGTGCACAAGGCTGGGAACTAAACATCCAAGAGTATTCAATTTTCACAAAGGACAGGTAAAGAGGAAAAAGAGGAGGGATAGAGCTTATTTTTTCTGAACGATGAAATGATTGCAAAAGCAGGAAAATATATTTGAGCAGAAAATTGGAATGTGGGATCAGTCTAGATGGAACTAAGATATCAAATCACAAGACCACAGCAAGAAACATCAGGTAACCCTGTTGCAACTAGAGGCCACTCAAAGACCCAATATAGACCAGGTAAACCTAAGAAGCATTCTGTACATATACAGCAGCCACCAACAAGGATCTTCATGGCTAGGTCTGGATTGATAAGCAAACCACCATTACATTTTGTATTAAAATTTAAAGATGTTATTTTCTTTTGATTTCATATGAATGGTCTAAGGACAAACCTTTTTTTGGAAGAAAGGTGAAATGTGAAATCATATGTATGCCCTAACTTCTGTTACTTATTACACACCTCCACAAGATATGATGTATTTGTTCCATGATCATCATGCTGAGAATAACATGCATAGTACATAGGCTCCTAGTGAATGTTATCCATGTATAATCTGATCTTCCAATAAAGAAACCACACTATCATTTTGTTTCACTGTTGTTGTGTGTGTTTCATGTACCTACAGCGAAGAGGTGAATATTACACTAACTAAGCCAAAATTAATGCTCTTAAATTTGCACATTTGGTTATTTCATTGCTATGGTTGAGGACAAATATTAAAGAAACACATTTTATCAAAGCTTTTCAACTTGTACTCAGGACATATTGTGAAAATACAAATTCAAAGGGAAAACCAACATTTATGCTGTGTGATAGGAAAGCATTAATGGATACATTCTTCATGGAAATGTTTCTAGCAATCAAAGTTTACTTGTCAATCCATCAACATTGAGCTGTCATGCAGTCTGAATGTTGGTCTTCCCTTCAACTGGTATTCTTGCAAAATGTTCTGATAAATATGAAACTTAACACTTTAATAAAATGTATTTTTTATAGCAATATCCAAGTTTGTGCCACTAAGGGTCAAAATTAAAAACAGTTGTGGAAATAGGTGAATAGATTTGGGAGGAGGCATTCAAATTCTTTGCATATAAAAGGAAGTTACGGATGGGGTGGCATGTGCTAGGGCAAAAGGGTCAAACTAGAAATTGTAGTTAACTCACTGATAAGAACATTGTACCAATTCAAAGTGGCAAAAAACCTAATATGATATTGAACAATATAGTCAAAGTAATTAGGGGAGGTAATGATCAAGGTGCAAAGTGCTCTAGTCAGATCACACTGTGCATTCTGCTTTCAAATCTGGCCACCACAAAACAAGAACGACATTAAAGCATTGGTGATACTATAGAAAAGATACTTGAGCTTAATTATCTCAGTCAGGGAACTAAGGAAAGATACTCATTAGACACAAAAAGAAGAGCTAATGCAAACTGGTTATGTAGTCCTCCATTAGTCTATTCTAAATTGTAAGAAAAGTAATGGGCACTCACATAGCAACATCCAGGTCACTGCTACTCAGTTGGATTTCACCAGTACCACTCTGCACCTGACCACATTACACTTTTGGTACAAATGTGAACAAAAGAGCTGAATTCCAAATGATGTATTTATTCATGATACACTGGAATGATATTTTGATGAAAGCATCAACATATGAACAACTTATGCACTGTGCAATTCACTGCATGTGAAACATTTTGGGATGGTCCAAAAAAACTGATAGGTTTTGCCGCAAATGCATGATTGTGTTTCTTGTTCTCAAAGTTACAAATATGTTGGGAATCCAACTCTTTCCAGTGGAGGTGTAAATGTGACCAAACAATACTAGTCATACATAGCATATCAAGGCACAAAATAAAATTTCCTACTAGCATTGCCTAACTTCAGAATGGCAATGCTAAGTTCAGCCTAAATATGCAAGTCAAAGAGCAGAGAACAAGTTTTCCTTTATGATACTGCATGATTTTTGGATTATTTTGCTGATTCAAATGCCAGTTTTATCAGGCTTAGCTTCTTCAGGGCAGTACTACGATTTTTAGGCATGTCTAGTCCTGGTCCTGACATGCTCTTTTATAATTCTCTTTGAACCAAGTTTTATGGTAATGGTAGATTGAGGGATATACCAGGCCATGAGATTACAGAAGTACAGTTCTTCTGCAAATGGTCACTATAACCTTACGAATGTCCAGTTTTAAACGCTAGGTTTGTTATGAATCTACCCCACTTATCATGACAGTGCCGCAGAGTGATTTGAAGTATTTAATGTCAAATTACTGTGCAGTAGTCATTCCTGCCAATAAATTTAGTGCTCAGATGCATCCTTAGCCTGGAACTGAAAGGTCCCTCACCTGAAATGTTAGGTTATTTTTCTTCTCTACAGATGCTGCCTGACCTACTGAGTATTTCCAGCATTTTTGTTTTTTTTTAATTTCTGATTTCCAACATTTTCCTTTTTGAAGGACGTTCAAGTTATCCAACTTGCTCAAATAATGAGTTAACATGATTATTTTTGACCTTGAAGCTTGCAATTTTTTTTACGTGTTTTCTTATGTTGTAGATGTGCGGCTAATGAAACTGGCTGATGAAAAGGAAGAATTGCTTGCACAGGTAATTAACTTAATCACTTGCCATTAAGTCAGCAAGTAATTGAGTACGTATAATGTTGAGGTGCCCAAGCATAATTGAAGTAGTTGGGAATCAGTGGTGGTTGGGAGAGAGTTAGAGGCTTTCTTGCACAAAGAAAGATTCCTAGAGTTATTTGAGATTAATTCTTCCAGATCTAGGACATCTCTGTAGGAGTTCTTCAGAGTGGTGCCCCAGTCCTGCCATCATCACAGCTCTATCAATGACCTACCTGCATCATAAACTCAAACTCATAAATTGGATATTTGATGTTGATTGCACAATGGTCAGGACCATATTCCATTCCATATCCACATACAGCAAAGTCAGAGACAACAATCAAGCGCAAATTGAAATGTGGTAAGTAACTAATGCACAGTAGCAACTGCCAGGATCCCTCCAATGGCACCTTACAAATTTGGTTCCCATGTGATCCAGACAAGGACAACCCATAAGAACACTAACACTTGGGCAATTTTTGCAAACCACGCACTTCCTGACTTGTGGCTATATCACCATTCCTTTACTATCTCTGGAAAACCCCAGAATTCACTTCCTAGTAACACTGTAGGTGTACCTACACTAATGGACTGCAATTGTTCAGGAAAGGATCCCACCACCATCTTATCAATGCCAATTAAGAATGGACAAGAAATGATGGTCTTGTCAAAGCACTTGTATTCCATCAAAGAATTTTTTTAAAAATAAGGCTATACACTAGGTGTCTTGGGCACAATCACAGAATTGTTACAATACACAGGACGCCACTCAGCCCATCATGCCTGCACTGGTTCTTTAAATGAGCATCATTGCCGAGTGCTAACCACTTGCTTTTGCCCCATATCCAAGAAACAATTTCTATCCAAATAATTATCCAATGCCCTCTTGAATTTCTCAATCATATCTACCTCCACCACATTTCCAGGGAGTGCCTTCCATAACCTAACCACTGTATAAAAATGTTTTTTTCACATCACTCTTACTTCTTTTGCATATTACACTAATCCCTACCTACCCTATCCATTCCACTCTCAATTTTGAAAACCTCTATAAAATCTCATCTCAGCTTTCTTCTCTCCATGGAGAACAATCCAAACTTCTTCAGTCTACCCTAGTAACTGAAGTTTCTCATGCCGAGAACTATCCTTCTAAGTTGTTTTCACGGTATTTCCAACACAGTCACACTCTTTCTTCAGCACGGTGCTGGATGTCTGTACCCAATAATCCAGTTGTGGTCTTACAAGTGCCTTGCACACGTTCAATATCATCTCCTTGCTGTTTTACTACATGGCAGACTCAGGGTTTGTCGAAAACAACCTCTGAATCTCACTGGCGAGAAAGCTGGCTGACTAGACCGGTTTCATTTTACAGAATAAGCAGCACTGTCAGTTAATTATATTCATTTTGTACCTTTACGATGACCAAAATGAACTGACAAAATCATCATCAATTACTCTGCAGCTCCAGTCAATTTCAGTTGTTTTGTTTCAAAAGCTGGGCAATCAAGATTATCACCGAAGGGTGTGCTTCACAGTCTCAAGTAGCCTGATGTCAAATCATTCTAAGGATGTCATCTTACGAGGCATTGGAGCATTGATGCTTAAAATATAACTTTTCAATGTTATTTTGGATCAAATTGCAGCTGTAGCTTTGTAATTAATTAATTAATTACGAATGTTACTACTTTTTAAAAGTATGAAACTTGTTTCACTTAATGATTTTAGATTTTCAATCTGGCAGTTGGTGAAATACAGTTTTGTTATTATGACTTTTAAAGTCAACAACTGTGATCCCCCAGGGCTGACTTGTATTTATGCGGATATCTAGGTACTTTCAACATCTGTTCCAATACAGCTACAGGAAAGATATAATTTACTGAAAATTCATACTTTAATGCTTTTTCTAACAAACAGAATCTAGTCTCATTCTTTTAGCTTGGCATCTGGACATCTCACAAGTATTAACCCCATTGTTCCATTGTTTCTTTCAGGCCTTTGTGCTCTCTGGACCTATCAGAGAATATTCTCCCATCATCCTCATCTGACCATTTGCACTTTGTCAATGAATTCATTTTTACATGTTCCTCTAAAATGTTCATACCCTTGTGAACATAGCATCTCCAAGCTTATTGCAGATCATCACATTGACATCAAGACTTTCACTGAGACATAGCTGAAAGGCATGATTTCCTCTTACCGAAGCTTCTCCTACTGGCTACACTCCCCACCATTGCATCTGCTCAAAATGCTGTAGTATGTGTTTAACAATTATTTCTAAATCATATCGTAGTTTGTCTCCTTACTCTTCTGGTAAACTCTCCTTTGACTATCTCACTTTGTTCCAAACCGCACACAAAAATTTTAAATCCTTGTTCATTAGTGCTTATAAAATATCACACCAAATTTCTCGCCAACTTTTCCTGTTTTACTCCCTTTGTCTCTGTACTAATTGACTTTTTAACCTCTGTGATTTCAACCTCAAACTCCATTCTTCTTGGTATCCTTATTCTGAATTCACTAAACCTTTTTCCCCCTAAATATTTTCCTCCATTAACCATCAGACTCAACCCTAACTCAGTTCACTTCCTGCTAAAACCCTCAAAACATGCGCTTGTTTCCTCTCAACTTGATTTCATACTTTTCTGGCCAAATTATGATCTTTGTTTATAATAAATTTGTGCTCCTCCCAAATGTCTGCTGCCCATATCTTTACACACTTCAGTTGTTTTACAATGCATAGTCTATCCCAATATGAGCATGCAACTCGATTGCTTATTAGTCACATGTCTAACATATCACACCTTGACCCAGTATGTAACGATTGACAGTAGTTTAAATATATTCCCTTAAAGGAACCATATACATGATACCCAAGCAGTTAGCAGTATTCTTCCCTGAGTCAAAAGCTTTTCGATCCCATCCTAGGGCTTGAACATAAAGATCAATATAAACTTCAGGGCTGTACTGAGGAATTGCTATATTGTTAGAAATGTTGTCTTTCAGATGAGACATTGCCCTATCTCCTGCTCAAGCATGCGTAAAAGATCCTGAGATGCAATTTCAAACAAAGGCGGTAAGTTACCTAGGCCAGTATTTATCCTTCAATTGCAAATTTACAATTGTCAGTGAAGTACTGCAACCAAATGAGTTACCAAGCTAACTTTTAACTATTGTGCTTTACATCTATTACAGAGAGAAAAATAGTTATCTGGTCATTGCTCTTTGTATGAGGTTTGCTGAGTGTAAATTGGCTCTCATGTTCCCTTCATTACAAATTCAGAAACACTTAGTTGAATACAAAGCATTTTGAGTATCTGGCGTTTGTGAAAAGAGGTATTTAAATGTGTTTTTTTTATACATACAAACTATATTCTCTGATCAATTATGCATCATGGTTATCTCACAATGTTCTCATTAATTTTCCAATGTCATTTGGAAGCTGTTTATTGCACAGCATGGTTCCTTTATGATATCTACATGGCATTACATCTTGGTTTGATTGCAAATCTTCTTGTCCCCTGCATGGTAACTTCTGGACTGTAGCGTGATTGCACAGCTAGAAGGGAACATGGCTCTTCATATCCGAGAATCTTCCTGTTGCCTTTGAGGCATTATTGCCTGGTGAGCCTTCCTGTGTTATTAAACTAAATTGTAACAAAAGACATTTACTAATATTTGCAAATGTTCACAATTACAAGATAAGAACAGTGAATGGTGAAATGTTGTTCTTTCTAAACCATGGACTGTTGGGATTGGGTTACTTGAGGGTTTATTATGGGTTTTAGTATCCAAAAGAATCAGTTTTAACACATGGCTTTGCTTTAAGTCAGCATGTTCCCAAGCATACTGGTAATAAAGTTCAGAAAGAACAAATATTTAAACATATGCATTGCTATGTTTAATTAACATTTGAAAGCATGACTATCGGAGCAATATAATTTACCTCCGCAGTGAACTATAACAATAGTTCATGTTCTGAGATTTATTTGCAAGTAAGAATATGATGATGACAATACCAATAAAATACATTGTTAGCAGACAAATAAAGTGTGAAGTTCTATTTATTATCATGTTTTCATATCGACTACATCAAATTTATATTCTGACCAGACGTGAATTCTAGATTCTCATGGTTGAATCAATTTAAAAAGAAAATGACACCACAGAAGATCTGTAAAGGTTTAAAATTTTACTCGGGTTACTACAGATTTATTCTTGTGTATATCACAGTATAGTCTTATGAAAGCAAAAAGTACTTATAAAACTTTTTTTCCAAACTTTCTTCATTCATAGGAATAGATGTAAAGCACAATAGTTAAAAGTTAGCTTGGTAACTCATTTGGTTGCAGTACTTCACTGACAATTGTAAATTTGCAAATGAAGGATAACATTTTATCCAATTAAAAAAAAACCAGCAGCAGCAGTCTGAAAATTTAATGTGTTTTTTCTTAAATGCTGTAATGGTGCAGACACCATCTTCCTTTGGTCCTTGACTAAGCAACAGTTTGTGGATAAGCAAATGAGCAAAAAAAAACTTCTTTTCATTATCTCTACAATAACAATTACTCATTCATCCATGTTAACCAAATTTCAAGAAAAGAAAATTGTCTGACCACATGACATCAAAATCTGAATATTTAATTATAACAGCAACGAGGCACTAATTTTAATTTTTAATCCCTTCACACGCTGGCATCATGGAATCATTTTACTCTTCTGCTATCCTCACTATAATGACGCATGATAAAATCTAACATTCATCTTTATGCCTCTCCAAACATTTTCTTTACCCAATTTAATGGTAAAATTTAAGAGTATGTAACTTTTTTGCTTCACAATTTTCTTCATCACTAAGTGGGATGAGGCTGCAATTTCATTATTTGCGCCCACTGTGGATTTCAATGCATAGTTCTTGAGCACTTTGCTCCAAAAACAATTACCATTTGTTCTTCTCTATTGCATACTTAATTTAATGACCCTGAAATCAGAAGGATTTCAAAAATCCATGAGACATTACTTTTGCATAAATTATACATGGCAATTAAGAACAATTTTTACTTACATTTGAGAAAATTGAAATTCAAGTAGCAGTCTTCATATTTCCATAGGGACCATTGACTTTACACTGGAGTTTGACGAAGGAGGTTTGTATCATCATGCTGCAGATTCTCTCATTTTGCAGCTGATGTTCAAATTAAACTATCATGTTTTTACTGTTATGGACCAGACCAAACCCCATCAAAATATATTAAGAGGATAGCCTAGACACTAACTTTTCTTATTTTGAAGGCAAGTGTAAGGCAGTGTGTTTCACATGCAATTTAATGGTTCAAACTACTCAACTTTAAGCAAAACATACTTCAGTTTTATACTACAGTGAAAATACAGACAAAATAGAAGTAAAAGAATTGGCTTAACTGCAACTCTATTGAAATACTTAAAATATATAAACTGTTAATTAACTATTCCAATATAGTAACATCCCATAAATATACCCTTGGCAAAAGCAAATTCAGTAAAATAGGTTGCCTCATATGTAATACTGATTGCTGTGGAACACCACTGGAAGTGACCTCGTCACAAAAATACCACTGACTATAACCCTTCATTCCTGCCTCTGAATCAAGTTTAGATGTAACTTGCCAATTCCCTTGAGCTTTTAGTTTCTGACCAATTTGTCTCTGGGACCTAATCAAAGGCTTGACAAAAATTTGAGCAGACAGCATAGAGATGCTAACTTCATCAATGTTGCTTGTTATGCCTTCAAAGCATTCAATTGAGTTAATTAGATCCAACTTTGCCTTGACAAATCCATACTGACTGTCCTTGATTAATTCATAGTTGAAAAAAAGTATGGCACGGGAAAAGGGACATAGGTCAAGCAGCATCTGAGGAACAAGAGAGTTGCTGTTTTGGGCGCAACTTTTCGTCAAGACTATGTTGATGAAATGTTATGCCCAAAACATTGACTCACTTGCTCCTCACATGCTGTACCCTTTCCAGCGCCACACGTTTTCAACTCTAACTTTTCCAGCATTTGGAGTCCTCACTATCTCCTTCATTAATTCATGCACATGTAACTGATCATTTAAACCAACTCAATGTTTTTTTCCCAATTATCTGCCCAGTGTTGATTTTAGGCCAACTGATCTACAATTATTTAGGTAATTCCTTCTTCCTCTTTAAAACAATGATGTAAGTATCTATATTTATATCATTATGTCAGAGGGTCTGGGTTCAAATCCCACCTACCTCAGACATGTGTCATAATATATCTGAACAGGTTAGTTAAAAATATCTACAATATTTTCAATGCTAGCCCAATGCTACAATGTAAATATGTGGGGTCTTGTGGTGATCGTGCTTCTACCACTTGGCCTGAACTTTTCAGGTCAATATCGCTGGCACCAAACATATATCATAGCATGTTTTCACCATCCCTCCAGACCTCCCACTCACTGAGGACGAACGATCAGTCCTCAGCAAAGGACTCACCTTCATCCCCCTCTGCCCACGCATCAATGAATTTAATACACGCCGTGACATCGAACACTTCTTCCGTCGCCTCCGTCTCCGAGCTTACTTTCACAATCAGGACTCCCGCCCACCTTCTGAGGACCCCTTCGCCCACCTCCAACACACTGCATCCACCTGGACACCCCGCGCTGGCCTATTACCTGCCCTCGACCTCTTCATTTCCAACTGCCGCCGGGACATTAACCGCCTCAACCTGTCGACCCCCCTCCCCCACTCCAACCTCTCACCCTCACAACGCGCAGCCCTCCAATCCCCCTGCTCCAATCCTGACCTCACCA
>NC_057713.1:65506851-65547962 GCF_004010195.1 Chiloscyllium plagiosum
ACTGCATTGGCGCCACCTCGTGCTCCCGCGAGGAGGTTGAGCAATTCATCAACTTCACCAACACATTCCACCCTGACCTTAAATTTACCTGGACCATCTCTGACACCTCCCTCCCCTTCCTGGACCTCTCTATCTCCATTAGTGACGACCGACTTGACACTGACATTTTTTACAAACCCACCGACTCCCACAGCTACCTGGATTACACCTCTTCCCATCCTATCTCTTGCAAAAATGCCATGCCCCTAGCTTATCTCTCCACGCTTCAGGCTCTCTGCCTTTATTCCTGATGAAGAGCTTTTGCCCGAAATGTCGATTTCGCTGCTCGTTAGATGCTGCCTGAATTGCTGTGCTCTTCCAGCACCACTGATCCAGAATCTGGTTTCCAGCATCTGCAGTTATTGTTTTTACCTCTATATATCATAGCACGCCTGAGCAGGTTGATTAAAACAACTAGAATGTTAGCAGTCCTCAAGAGCAGTCCTGTAGTCAGAGAGAATTGGAAACAAATCACCTTTTCTTTCCTTAGCAACCTGAGATACATTTCACCTGAACCTGGTTATTTATCCACCTGTAAAGTTGATAAACACTTCAATATTCCCTTCCCCAATATGTTTATTCCATCTAATAATGTCATACTCCTCCATCTTAAAAACATGCCTGTTACATCCTTCTCTTTGCGAAAGTAATTTAAATATTCTTAACTACCATGCCTATGTACTTGATTTCTATTCACAAGTTCCCTTTCTTGTTTCTAATTGATCCTGCACTTTCTTAAATAACATCTGGTCTTTCCTTGATTTTACTTGCAATTATTTTTATTTGCTCTCCCTATGCTTTCCAAATTTTCTTTTTAATTGCACCGCTACACTCACCAGCTAATGTTCTGCAGTATAGAAATGATGATATTTGACTGAAAGTGCATTTTTTCCTTCCCTTAACCTGTGTGGTCTTTGATATTCAGGGATTCTACATTTGTGAGTCTTGTTCTTTTGTCATCTTATTATAACATACTTGCTCTAAACTATTCTTTTGCTCCATAACTGCCTCCATTGTTCTGTTACTAATTTACCTTCAAGTCATTGTTTCCTGTTCATTTTATCAAATTACATCTCAGCTCAACGGATTAAGCTCATCCTGAATTTTCTACTTCCCAAACTTTATAATCAAATCTAATAATTGCTTCCTGGTTCCCAGATATTTCTTACCCTTACATCAGACACAACACTTCCTAATAACTAAATCCATAGTTAAGTGTTCAAAACAAAAAGAGTCCTGGACACAATCTAGAATCACACTCCCTCTTTTGTTATTTCATCAGATGAAAATGATGCAAAATGTACAAAGTGTGGCAAACTTTATTGAATAAGATTATGTGCCACTAAATGCTATGCATCATGTTACTCATTGACTTTTCACTTTTGCCAATCCAACATCTTCAAAGAATATGATGCATACACATTGCCACAGCATACATTTCCAAACTAATGTATAAGCCACAGCATTGGAGATTGTCAATATATTTCCTTTTAATCCATTAGCAGGTGATTGTTTGTGTAATTAGTGTTACTATCATCTAAAATGGGGGCACTGAAGTTTGTAGATGCTTCATCAACTTGTTTCACAAGATGGCACATAATACAAGTAACTAAACTTACAAAAAATAGCATCCTGGTATACATTTTCTTTTATTTTGCACTATTTTCAATACAAATGATTATATTTGAGGCATATCAAAGCTGTGCATCATTATCTTAAGGGAAATCTTGGGAATGATTACTCAGTCTAGAAATGAACAAAAATGTTTATAAAGACTACTGGACTATTGAATTTCCAGTTAAATGTTTTGTTTCTGTGAATGTTGATATTGGGAGAATTATTTTCAGCTACACTCATTTTCACTTGAGCATGATGTAAAAGCTCATCCCATGTTATCTTTAATGTTTTGGGCTATCAATAGCAACTTGCATATAGTTTTTGCTCTTGATCAAGTAAAACTTCACTGCATTATCTCAAAATACATTGCTAACATAAATTAGTTCCACAATTCCCATGAACATCTTTCTTACCCTTTAAATCCATTTTCAGGCACCTCATTGTTTGCATTCACTGGTTCTCATTTGTTATGGAATTCTATGGTAACTCACCAAAGACAATTGAACACTACAAGCACAAGTCAGGAGTGTAATGGAATACTCTCCCCCTGCCTCAATGACTGAAATTCCAACACCATCAAAAACAAAAAACAGCCCACTTGATTGGCACCCCAGTCCAACCTTAAACATTTATTCACTTTCCCAACAAAGGTAGCAGCAGTGTGTACCTTTATCAGTGCTTCCCAAACATTTTCTGAGACCAGAGAAAGGGGAGCCTGAAAGAGAGGTGAGAGAGAACAAAACTAGTATCTGCACCTTCCACTTTCTCTGGCAGTTCATTCCACACATAAAGCACACTCTGTATGCAAAAGTTGTCCCTCAGATCTCTTTTAAATCTTTCTCTGCTCACTTTAAAATTATGCTAATTTTGACCTCCCCAAATCTAGGGAAAAGACCTTTGCTGTCTCCCTCACAATTTTATGAATCTCTATAATCTCACCGTTCAACTTCTTACACTCATGACATTGGAGGAATTTGTTTAATTCTAATTAGAAGGCAATCAGCATTTGAATCCTGTCCTGAGAAACACAATGAAAGCCTCCAATTAGGCCATGTCCACTATTTAAAAAAAAACTCTGATGATTTAGAAGGCCTGCAAAGACGTTAATACTCTGACCCCCACACCATTGCTACCTGAAAGTTTACAATCACCAAGTTTTGGCAAGGCACTGGGGGTCACAACTGAAATTTGGAAAGCTTTGACCAAGAAGATGCGCTGAAGCAACTCAATCAGCAGCCCTTTGCAAACTTATGGTTTCTACCATCTAGTAGGGCAAGGACAGCAGATACATTGAAAAACTGCTATCTGTAAGTTCCTCTCCAATCCGCACACCATTCTGAAGTGCAAAACCTGCAACCACACCTCCCCCCTCACCTCCGTCCAAGGCCCCAGATATTCCTTCCACATCCGACAGAGATTCACCTATACTTCCACACACATCTGTGCCTGTTGCTTCTGATGCGGTCTCCTCTACATTGGGGAGACAGGACATCAACTTGCAGATCATTTCAGAGAACATCTCAGATACCCACACCAACCAACCTGGGGCTGAACACTAACTCCCCTCCCATTCCACGAAGGGCATGCAGGTGTTGGGCCTCCTCCACTGCCAAACCCTTACCACCCAACGCCTGGAGGAGGAATGCCTCTCCTTTCACCTCGACCCTCCAACCACATGGGATGAAAATGGATTTCACTAGTGTCCTCTTCTCCCCTCCTCCTTACATCCCCTTTAGAATTGAATTCCTTATTTTATATTGTCTTTCAGTGCTCAAGCCAAAGTGCATCATCACACACTTGTCTGCATTGAACCTCATCTGCCACCTATCTACCCACTCCACCAACTTGTCAATGTCATTTTGGAGTTCCATACTATCTTCCTCTCAGTTTACATCTCTTCCAAGCTTCATCAGTCTTCTGATCCTGGTCATAAATATATGTTAGGAAAAGCAAGAGAGTGTCAAATCCAACCATTGGGAATTCCACTACAAATCTTCCTCTGAATAATATCCACCGATCATTACTGAGTAGTTTGTATCACTTAATTTCGTATCCATGTTGCCATTGTTATGTTCACTCTATCATGATCTACAACTTTCCTCATGTCTGTTGTGAGATATTGTATCAAATGCCTTCTAGAGATCAACATATACTATGTCAAAAGCATTACCCTCATCAACCCTTTCTATTATCTCTTCAAAATAACTCCCCAAGTCAGTCAAATGACCCCCTTAGAAATCTCTGCTGACTCTCAATTAACCCACCTTTTTCCAAGTGACTGCTGATGCTATGCCAAATCTTTGAATCATTGTTTCTACACTTGTAAGTGATAAGATTGTCCACACAAACCTTTTGAAACAAGGCTGTAATATTGGCAATTCTTCAGGCACCTCCCTGGAGTCTAAGGATGACTGAAACATTATGATATGTGCCTCATCAATTTCTACCCGTATTTCCTTAAAAGTCCTTACATGCAGCTCAGCCAGTCCCTGTGCCTTGTTAACTGTTAAGTGCCAACAATCTATCCAGGACTACTACTTTATTAATTTAGATGTTTTTCTAGTGACAGGGTTTCTTCCTCTACCACAAAGGCCTGGGCAGCATATTCCTCTTTTGTAAAGATTGATGCAATGTTTTCATTTAATACCTCAGCAATGACCCCTGCCTTCATTTGTAAAACCCCTCTCTGATGTCTAATCCTACTCCTCCTTTGGTAACTATCTTACTACAGATTATATGCCGATAGAAGACTTTGGGATTTCCCTTTGTGTTAGCCGTTAGTCTTTTTTCATGGTTCATCTTTGAATCGTAGAATTCCCTAGTGTGGAAGTAGGCTATTCAGCCCATTGAGTCCACACCAACCCTCCAAAAAGCATCTCACCCAGACCCACCCCTCTATCCTCTCCTTGTATTTCACTTGGCTAATCTACTCAGCCTGTGCATCCCCAGACACTATGGGCAATTTGGCATTGCCAATCCACTTAACCTGCATTTCTTTGGATTGTGGGAGGAAACCAGAGAAAACCCACACAGACACAAAGATTATGCAAACTTCACAAAGACAGTCGCCAGAGGCTAGAATTGAACCTGGGTCCCTGGTACTGACAGGCAGCAGTACTAACCACCGTGCCACACCCCATAGATCCCTGGATGTTATGAACAATTTAGTATAACCAATCCACTAAACGTGCACCTCTTTTATTTGCTTTTTCATTTCTCTTGTAAACCTTCAATATTCCTGTTTATTCTTGATTGCATTTTTGTCTTACATTTGTCATTAGCGACAGCTTTTGATTCTAATCTTACTTTTACCTTCTTTGTCATAAGGGAGTTCTGGATTTGAATGTCCTGCCTCTTGCATTAAGGGAATAAACCTCGATTGTATTCGAACCATATGCTTTTTGAAAGTGGCCCATTTTTCTTCCCATTCTGCCTGTTGTCTGTTATTGTCTTATTGAAGTCAACTCTCTGCCAATTGATTCACCTTGCTCTGGATTGTTGCTGGTCACTCTCCATCATCAAGCTGAAACTTATCACTGGCTCCTAAATAGTCCCCACCGATACTTAATTTATTTGGCACACTTCATTTTCAAAGACCAGGTCCAACAAAGAATTATTCCTTGTTGGATTGGACAAATACCAATATTGTTGTAGGAAACTCTGTGGTACTGTTAACTTCAGAACTTTAATAACTGTTCAGGAATTGAAAATATCAGTAATAACTCTTTCTGGAATAAACCATTTTCTGAGATGAATGGATCAAGGAGAAACTTTTATAAAAAGAATTAAAAGCAACATGCTAATCAACTTCTCCAGGAAGGAGGAGTCAAAGCAACATAAAGCTGCTGCTTCCTGGGAGAAAAGGAGGTAACACTGCTTGACGGCCTGTTGCCTCATAACAAATGGTCAATTAAGACTACCTCAGGATATTTCTTGCAGGCAAAGAGGAAAATTACAGGACAAGTTGTTCCAAACAGACACCTAACAGTTTAATGAGGAGCTACTTCTGATAAGGGGGGAAGCTGCAGACTTGAGAACACCAGAAGAACAAACATAAAGGATCATCAATAATGTCACAGCACAAACGTGAAAGCCAGAAAACTGTAATTCAACTCTAGATTCTCAGCAGCAGAACTTTGAAGAACAACACTGCTCAAGGATTATACCCTGGACATCCAGAGACAGGCACTGTTGATTGAAATCATAGCCAAATTCCACCATTAATCAGGTAATAGCCAAGTTGGGTTTTAAAGCTTAACTTGCTTACTGATTTGGTTGCTGCAAGCAATAAAAGTAATTATTTCAGTAGTTTATAGTCTGTGAAATTTCTTAATAAGCAGCCAATTTAGAGGCATTTTGAGGTAATTTGTCCGAATGGTAATTTGCCCTGTGGTAATTAACATCACCCAACACAACCCAGGAACACTTGTCCCATACACTATCAGTATTCCGGTTTATATTTGGGTAATGAAAGGTCCCCATTATAAATGCTCTACATTGCTAGCATTTCTTTAATTCTTCTATATTCTCTCCAGTCGTTGGTCATGTGTAGCCCACAGCAAGCAATGAAATTGCTCCCTTTTTGTTCAGTAATCTTAGCCAAACTCACTCACTCCAGTCTTTGAACCATCCAAGACATTCTCCCTCTCTAGCACTGAAACATACTCCTAACCTAACATTGCCACTCCAACTTTCCTTTGTTTTCTATCATTCCTGAACATATTTAACCCAAGAATGTTTAACACCAAATCTTGGCCTTCCTTCAGCCAGGTTTCAATCACTGCTACATCTTCATAATTAGCTTAAAGCCATCACAATGGTACTAGCAAAACTTCAGTCCTAGCTCTGTCTAGGTGCAATCCATCTGCCTTGTACAGGCACCACCTTCCCCAGAGCCAGTCCCAGTGTTCCAAGAATCTAAAGTCCATCCTCTTGCACAATCCTTTTAGACATTCATCTGCCTTATCCACCCATTTCTGTACTTGCTTGTGCTGGCCCTGGATAGAATCCAAATATTATTGCACTTTTAGTCCTGCTTCCTCTCTTTCTACTCAGCTCCCTAAAATCTGATTACAGAATCACATCTTCCTTCTGACCCAAGTCATTGGGTCTAACAACAGATTTCTAATAACGTCTGGATGCTTACCTTCCATCACAAAAATGTATTGTAGCCACTTTGTGATATCCTTGATCCAGGGAGGCAACACACCATCCTGCAATCACACTAATGTCCATAGAAAAGCCTGTCTGTTCCCCTAAATTAATCAACCCTCTATCAGCATTACGTCTCCTTTCTTCTTCCTCATCACAATCTGCCTGATTGTCACAGGTAGTGTCAGAAGCTTAGCTCTGACTGAATTGTCTTGAGGAACCAGTGCCCTCATCAGCTTCCAAAATGGAAAACTATTTTGAGTAGGACCACTGGGGAATGCTGCACCCCTTATTGGTTTCTCTTGGACTGCCTGATAGTCACTTATTTCCTTTATTTCTCTAATTCTTTAAACTGCAGTGTGACCACATCTCTAAACATGCTAGCTACGTAACTCTATCTCACAGGTATGCCACCATCCACAGCTTGGGCAAGGATATCCATGGCTCAAGATTCTTCATCTGGGAGCACGTCCTGCATGTGGTCATCTAGAAAGACCACAAATGGACCACACTCTTTAAAAAAAAGTTGCCCCTCATGTCCTTTTTAAATAGCTTTCCTCTCACGTTAAAAATATGCTATCTAGTTTTGAACTCCCCCACCCTAGGGAAAAAACTCTTGCTATTCACCTTATCTATGCTCATGATCTTATAATGATATGAAGCAGAGGTAGACACCCTTTTGATAATCAAAACTGAAACACCCAGAAAAGATCGCCTTGTCTCAATCTAATAAAAAAGTGTGAAAAGTGGTGTAACTATCTCATGCCCAACCTGTTACATAGGACTGGTTAAATGAAATGGGATCCTTTCACCCAGTCTATAATTAACAAGTAACAATTTATTTATCTAACTCCAACAGAGAACAACTTAACAGAATTACTAAAGAAAAAATCTCTAATTACCACCTATTCCCTTATTGAACTAAATTCAAACAGGTATGCTATTTCATTAACAGGTCCCACTTACTAAATCCAATTAATAAGAAAATTAAAGTGAATCAGTCTCTCAAAATTCACACAATGGATCCTCCTGAATGTTCTGTATCTTCTTCCATCATCTTCCTCTTTCCGAAATGCATTGTCATTTTCTGGTGTCAAGGATATTATCTAAACATGCTGCATACCTTTATAGATAAAATGCTGCTTTTTTTTTAAAATAGAGATTTCCTGTGAGAGTGCTTAGTCTCAAAGTGCCTTTTTAAATTAATTGACTGAATTCGAACGGTTATCAGGATAAAAATGCTGCTTAAGTCTGCTAACTGATATATTGGTGTCAATTTCAGCATCTGCATACCCACATTCATTTTAAAATCTTTCAGCATGACAAGCACTTTATCTTAAAAGGCATGCTTGCCCCCCGCCCCCCCCGCCATTTTACAATTTTACCATTCTTACAAACCAACTTCGTGACAACCAACCACTAGAATGTTACCCTTCAATCTCCCACGCTTCAGTGAAAAGAATCCCAACCTATTTTATAACTTAAACATTCCATTCCCAGCAACGTCCTGTTAAGCATTATGAACCCTCTCCAAATTAATGATATCTTTCCTATAGCATGATCAGAACCGTACACAGTATTCCAGAAGAGGCCTCACCAACATCCTGAGTAACTTGCCTTCTGACATCCCAAAACCTGTCCACTATCTACAAGGCACACATCACCATACGGTACTTCCGACTTGCCTGGATGAAAGTGGCTCCGATGACAATCAAGAAGCTCGAAGGCATCCAGGACAATACAGCCAGCTTTACTGGTACTACATCACACATTTAACATTCATCACCAAATCATAGTGGTTATTGTATCTGCCATCTACAAGATGCTCCTTAGATAGCATCTTTCAAACCTATAACCTCTTCTACCTAGAAGGACAACATAATCTCCAAGACACTCACCATCCTGACTTGGATCTATATTGGTGTTCTTTCACAGTCACTGGGTCAAAATCCTGGAACTCCCTTCCTAACATTATGATCGTCCTCCGCAGCAGAATGTTGCAGGTGTACCTACACTATAAGGACACAAAGGTTTAAGATGGCAACTCATCACCAACTTCTTGAAGGAACCACCTGATGAAGGAGCGGTGCTCCGAAAGCTAGTGCTTCCAATTAAACCTGTTGGACTATACCTGGTGTTGTGTGATTTTTATACTTTGTAAACCCCAGTCCAATACCAGCATCTCCAAATTACAATTCTTGGAGGAAACTAGGGATGGATAATAAATAGTGACCTAACCAGCAACATGCATATCCTGAGAGTACATTTTTAATAATATTATATTCCAGATTCTAACCACACACCATGTATTTTCTCCAGCAAAAGTTCAGCAAATTGTAGTTTTACATAACACAAGTTAGGGGTTTTTAAAAGGCCACTGAAGACAATTTCTCCAACAAAAACTTGAATCCTGGCATCCAAATGTAGCTAAATTTACTAATTTTACCAAAATATTGCTAATTTTGAAATATATACAAAGTTTTGAACCCATAACTAGTCCAAGGTGTGGAATCAGTCTACCCAGAGAAGGCCTATAAAATGGATTCAACAACATCTATCTCAAACAGAAGTCAATATTTCTTAACAAGCACATCCTAATATGGTTGTAATGCTAGCTGCACAGAATATAGTTGCTTTATTGACAGCTGTTTGGAAAGGAGGTTTTAGTAACTTTAAAAAAAAGTTACATTTGGAAATGTAATTTTATAAAGTGGAGGATTATTTCAAATTAATATGAAATATACTCTTTGCATTTAGACTAGTTAGAACATAGAACATTACAGTACAGGTGCTTCAGTCCTCAATGTTGCACTGACCTGAGAAACTAATCTGAAGCCCACTATTCCATTTTCATCCATATGCTTATCCAATGACCATTTAAATGCCCTTCAAGTTGGTGAGTCTACTACTGTTGCAGGCAGGACATTCCATGCCCTTATTCCTGAGTAAAGAACCTACCTCTGACATCTGTCCCGTATCTATCACCCCTCAATTTAAAGCTAAGTCCCCCTCTGCCAACCATCACCACCTGATGAAAAAGGCTCTCACCATACGCTCTATCTAATACCTTGATCATCTTGTATGTCTCTATTAAGTCACCTTTCAATCTTTTAATGAAAACAGCCTCAATCCCTCAGCCTTTCTACATAAGGCCTTCCCTCCCCCATATCAGGCAACATCCTGGTAAATCTCCTCTGCATTCTTTCCAATACTTCCACATTCTTCTTGCAACGTGGTGACCAAAACTAGACACAATACTCCAAGAGATTTATATAGCTGCAACATGACCTCATGGCTCCGAAACTCAATCCCTCTACCAATAAAAGCTAACACACACCATATGCCTTCTTAACAATCCTATCAATCTGGATGGCAACTTGCAAGGATCTATGTACCTGGACACTGAAAACTCTCTGCTCATCTACACTACCAAGAATCTTACCAATAATCCAGTACTCTGCATTCCTGTTCCCTCTTTCAAAAAGTGAATCACCTCACTTTTCCGCATTAAACTCCTTTGGCCACTGAGCTCAGCTCTGCAGCTTATCTATGTCCCTCTGTAACCTGCAATATCCTTCAGCACTGTCCACAACCCCACCGACCTTAATGTCATTTGCAAATTAACACATCCTTCTACGCCCTCATCCAGGTCATCTATACAAATGACAAACAACAGTGGCCCCAAAACCGATCCTTGCGGTACACTACTAGTAACTGAATTCCAGGATGAACATTTCCCATCAACTACCACCCTCTGTCTTCTTTCAGCTAGCCAATTTCTGATCCAATCCACTAAATCACTCTCAATCCCATGCCTCCATATTTTCTGCAAGAGCCTACCATGGGGAACCTTATCAAATGCTTTACTGAAATCTACATATAGCACATCAACTGCTTTACCCTCAGCCACCTGTTTGGTCACCTTCACAAAGAACTCAAAGGTTCGTGAGGCACAACCTATGCTTTACAAAACCGTGTTGACTATCCCTAATAATCTTATTCCTTTCTAGACGATTATAAATCCTCTCATAATCTTTTTCAACACTTTACCTACAACCGACGTAAGGCTCACTGGTCTATAATTAAGAGGGTTGTCTTTACTTCCCTTCTTGAACAAAGGGGACATTTGTTATCCTCCAGTCTTCTGGCACTATTCTTGTCGACAATGAAGATATTAGGATCAAAGCCAAAGGCTCTGCAAACTCCTTGCTGGCTTCCCAGAGAATCCTAGGATAAATCCCATCTAGCCCGGGGGACTTATCTATTTTCACACTTTGCAGGTTACAACAGGATCTGGACCAGATGGGCCAATGGGCTGAGAAGTGACAGATGGACTTTAATTCAGATAAATGCTGCCAGAGGATGTGGTGGACGCAAGTACAATTGCAACATTTAAAAGACATCTGGATGGGGATATGAATATGAAGGGTTTAGAGGGATATGGGTCACGTGCTGGCAGGTGGGTCTAGATTGGGTTGGGCTAGGTGGTCGGCATAGACGAGTTGGACCAAAAGGTCTGTTTCTGTGCTGTACATCTCTATGACTATGACTCTAATGCGAGGTGCTGCATTTTGGGAAAGCAAATCTTAGGAGTACTTATACACTTAATGGTAAGGTCCTAGGTAGTATTGCTGAACAGAGACACCTTGGAGTGCAGGTTCATAGCTCCTTGGAAGTGGAGTCGCAGATAGATAGGATAGTGAAGGCAGCGTTTGGTATGCTTTCCTTTATTGGTCAGAGTATTGAGTACAGTAGGTGGGAGGTCATGTTGCAGCTGTACAGGACATTAGTTAGGCCACTGTTGGAACACTGTGCAATTCTGGTCTCCTTCCTATCAGAAAGATGTTGTGAAACATGAAAGGGTTCAGAAAAGATTTACAAGGATGTGGCTATGGTTGGAGGATCTGAGCTAGAGGGAGAGGCTGAACAGGCTGGGGCTGTTTTCCCTGAAGCTTTGGAGGCTGAGGGGTGACCTTATAGAGGTTTACAAAATTATGAGGGGCATGGATAGGATAAATGGGCAAAGTCTTTTCCCTGGGGTCAGGGAATCCAGAACTACAGGGCATAGGTCTAGGGTGAGAGGGGAAAGATATAAGAGAGACCTAAGGGGCAACGTTTTCACAGAGAAGGAATGGAATGGAATGGAATGTGTATGGAATGAGCTGCCAGAGGAAGTGGCAGAGGCTGGTACAATTGCAACATTTAAGAGGCATTTGGATGGGTATATGAATATAAGGGTTTGGAGGGATATGGGCCGGGTGTTGGCAGGTGGGACTAGATTGGGTCGGGATATCTGGTCGGCATGGACGGGTTGGACCAAAGGGTCTGTTTCCATGCTGTACACCTCTATGACTCTATGATTGCTAACACCTCCTCATGAACCTCAATCTCATCTAGTCTAATATGGACATATAGACATGGTGGAATTAGAATACTGCTGCAGGAAATATATTCACAACTTCTAGCAGCATATTTCCTGGCTGAAAAGGTGCCCTCTGGTAGAAGCTAATCTGTAAAATTAGTCACATGGCCATCTCAAAAGAACGACAGAGGGTTTCCATCGCTAATGGAAAAGCTATGTGACATTGTGATCAAACACTACACCAGAATACCAGCACAATGTATTAACAGCTCACATTTTTTTAATCTTTGCCTAATTATCATAAATCATTGCAGAACAATTCTCAGTAATTCTTTATTGGTACCTGGAAAGTACGCATTGGTTTACTTCAAATTGTTGTACTCCCCTCGGTGCATGAAGGTAGTAGTTCAAGTCTCACTCCAGGAATTTAGCATGTAACCACGACTTTACCTCAGTTCTGCATCATCAGACATGTGCTTTTCAAGCAATTCAAAACAGATGACTTTGTCTGTTTGGGTCAATGTATAAGATCCCATGGCTCTACTGGGCAGATGGCAGCATACTAAACGGCATTGGTAATCTATGGGTCCAGGATGATGTTCTGAGGATATGGATTCAAATTCCACCTTGACAGTTAGTGGAATTAAAATTACGTAGGTTTTAGATTAGTTTAGATTAGATTCCCTACAGTATGGAAACAGGCCCTTTGGCCTAACAAGTCCACACCAACTCTCCGAAGACTAACCCACCCAGATCCATTCCCCTACCCTATATTTACCCATGACTAATGAACCTAACACTATTGGCCATACACTACATTGCCCATTCACCTGACCTGCACATCTTTGGGTTGAGGGAGGAAACCCACGCAGACACGGGGAGAATGTGTCTGTCTGACTTTGCAGAGTCAGTCGCCTAAGGCTGGAATCGAACCTGGGTCCGTGGTGCTGTGAGGGAGCAACACTACCCGCTGAGCCATCATTCCGCCCGTCCTATAAAACATAGGATTAAAGTTAGATCACAAAATTGTCAATGTAAAAAAAAATCTGGTTCATTAATGTCCTCTAGGAAAGGTGACCTGAAATCTTTACATAGTCTGGCTTATGAGACTCCAGATCCAAAGCAATATGTCTCATGTCTTCTGAAACAGTGTAGCAAGCCAATTAGTTCCAATGTAATTCAGCATGGTCAACAAATGCAAGCCTTGTCAGTGATGTGCACATTCCAAAAAGGAATGGAGAAGGAACAGGGAGTTTTCCATATGAGATGGCCAAAATACTTCCTCTCAACCAACATAATTCAAAAATAAATTTAATTTTGATTATACATTTCTATTGCTGTGCACAAGACAATTACAAAGCCTATAAAACAGACACTGACATTCCAAAAATGATCTTTGAACTACCAAATGATTGGAGTTTCCCTGAAGAAGCAATGAGATTCCTTGTGGTGTGGCAGAAGCTACAGATTGAAGATGGCTCCCCAACACCTCAAGGTAACCAAGGATATACAATAAATGTCAGTGCCAAATCCCATGAACAAAAGAAAATATGTCCTTCCAGATCACAACTTAAACATCAACGCACTTCTGAAAAATATCATCTATTCCATCTGTAGTCATAACCAAGAACAGGATAGCTTCCATTGATTCATTTTATTACCAATATTGAAAGGTAATTAAAACTACTTTTGTTATTGCATTAAGTTTCTCACCCCTAAATTTTTGCACACATGATCCAGGTATGCTATTTATCAATGTATACAAGTGATCATAATTTAAACAGGCTCAAATGATGGAACCATCCTCAAGATATTCTAATCATCTCCAATTACAGGAATGCCAAATGCCAGCAGGAATGCCTTTTAAAAGAGAAAACAAATCTGATCATATGTAGTCGAAGGAGATTAAATTTTAGCAGAATTCACTGATGAAATTCTGAAACGAAAACAAAGTACGATAAAAACTCAAGAGATCTGGTACTGGACTAGAGAAAGCAACAATTAGGTTTTAAGCTCAATATAACTCTTCACTTCCTTTCTGTTTCTTTACCATATGAAATGCATGACTTTTCCACTGTATTCACTACCTGTGGTCCTCAAATTTAATCCTTGTGATGGGAATTTGTTCTTTGTGCTGATTGGTTAAACAAATAAACAGTGAAAATTTTGAGTCAAAGACATTTAAAAGTTTGAGAGGATTGGCATACAACAGAAGTACATCCACAGAAGCTCCTGTCTGTGTTCACTGTAGTCAAAATACCAAACAATGAGAAACGAGCTTCACATTGTTCAATTGTATAGATGAGGTAAATCATTAAATAGCCCTAATTTCCCCAATCAGGAATTCAGGAGGCTCAGCTTAATCAGTATCCAGGAGGTTAGATCAGATTTTAATTCCTCTAATTTTCCTAGGATAATTATCAAGCTTAATTGAGTGAGAATCAGATTTCAGAGTCAAACTGGAGACTTTTTCCAGAGGATTCCAGAAGCTGTGTAACTGTCCCAAAGAAATTTCAACTTCTGTCAATGTGTTGATTCAACCATGTTGGGATTTCTGCATGCTCCTGCCATACAATTCCAATCTACTTCCTCATAGGAATTTAATTGTTTGGATGGAGTTCCTGTATGTTACACGATGTGATCCTCAATCTACTTGCTACATGTTTCCAATGTGTTTTCTTTTCTGCCAAATGGTTTCACAATCAAGTTGTATACTCCGTTCTAAATAGGAATTAATTTGACTCTTCAGTTTATTAAAATAAAATTGGACCCATTCACTAAATTGCGTTTTTTTTTAAAAAGCCTCATACTGCCAGCACAAGAGTGGATCAACTAGTAATGTGTGTTCTAAACATCGGTTCTGATGTAAATAATTTGGTTAAATCTAACAATTCAGGCAAACAGCAAGTTGTTTTATTAATATTTATCACTACATTGACATGTTAATCAAGATGACAGCATCAAACAATACACAGCAGATAAGTCTACTTGACTGAGAAATTAAACTTGATGAGCACAAATAATCAACAACTCATTCAGACAACTGACCTTACAGGTTATTCGCCACATACATACTTTTATGTCCAATACAGTAAGCTGCTTAATCAATGTACATTCAATCTTGCTAAATACAGACCATAAAGAAATGCTGCATGTGGATTTATGAAAAACAATTATCCATCAAGACATTATATGCTCAGTTCAATATATTCAGAAAACACATCCTTTATGCTTCAAAAACAAATCCATAAGTCTATGCAATTGTGTCGACAGTGATTTCAGAGAATTCAGCTTCTGGTGGTTACAGTTGGTGGTTGTTCTGACTGCAACTGTTTCCCCAGGTACTCCCTGAAAATGATAAAGTCAGGGTTATCATGCTTGTTACTTAAAAACAGAATGTTTCAGTGAAATGCAAGGCACTTTGCTTCCATATAAGATGTTACACATTTAAACAAAAAAAAATTAATTCTTACTAATGTGGCAGTCAGACAGAAAGAAAGAAAAAAAAATGCAACCCAATATTGAAGAAGCCAAAGCTCGGAAATGCAGCAGTACTTCTTCACTAGTAATCATACAGCATTCATAAGTCCTTAATTTCAATGTCACCATAACACGAAAATGCTTGTAAAACACAAACGAAATGTAGCAAGTCTAAGAAAATTCAATAATTTAATGTTATCATCAATTCCACTTTCTCAAAGCTGCAACGAAACAAGAGTCTTAGACATTCAAGGGAGAATGTGGTAATGCCACTGGGCAAATAATTCAGAGTCTCAAGTTAATGTATTCAAATCCTGCCACAACAGCAGGTGGAAAAATTGAATTCCAAAAATTAAATTTCAATTAGTCTTGAATTGAAAGCAAGTGTCAGTAATGTATCATTTTTCCATAATACGGTTTCAATTAAAACCACAGTATACTGACAGTTTAACAGATTGTTCACAGTATCTACACATGGATAAACACATCCTGATGTAGATGGCAAAACTATGTCACTGCCCCATCTGCATATGTGGCAGCTATTTCAGCAGAGTAATCAATTCAATTTTTCACTCAATTTTCTTTATTTTTCAAAAACGTGGACAGGAAAGGATTATGGTATACAGTTTCTGTCTTCTTAATTATCAAACTAATTGCATTAGAAGCAGGAGAGAAGCTTTGCTCAAATGTTTCCTAGAACTGAGGGATTATTTTGAGAAAATGTTGAACAGGTTGTGCTTACACCCATTGTTTAGAAGAATGAGGAGATTTTCTTGAAATAGAAATAGATGAGTGGCCAGTACTTCCCCTTGTGATGAAGTCTATATCTAGAAGAAACATTTTTAAAAATTGGGAATCTTCCATTTAAGCCTGCATTAAGGGTTATTGGTCTGTGGAATTCTCTTCATGAACACGATACACAATTTTCAACTACAAGGGAGTTGAGGGTTATGGAAGGAAAGCAAGTAAATGGAATTAAGCCTGAATCAGACCAACAATGATCACGTTGCATCATAGCACAGATCAATGGATCAAATGCCTATTCTTGATTAGATCTTATAACAATCTGTTAAGCTATAAAATTTGCTTTTGTTTACAATTTGAAATACTTCAAGTTTGTCAGAATTTAACACAAGTATATCCACAATGGTGTTATTTACTAGCAAGCCAAAGTATGTTTTGATCCAGTTCAAAAGGTGGTATAAATCTTCTATTGATGTAAGATTTTTAACATTGGCAACAGTCTAAGGCACAGTCAGATTAAAAACCTGTCATTGAGTACTAGATCTCAGGAGGAAACAGCCCAAGAAATCAGGCTTGTCAGCCATGCAAGAACCCACACAATTCATGACCAGTGACATGGAATTTCCTAGATGGACAATCATATCAATTAACAATGGATTCATGACAACAATTAGGAGGGGTCAGTTCACAACTTTTTTCATCCCTTTGACACAGATATTACACCTCTGTGCTCTAAATAGAAAAGATGTAATTTATTGACCAGGGTTTCCAGGGCCATTCTCCTTTTATGGGTTTCACCTTACAAAGATTGTTAAAATCAACAGAATCAGATGTAAAACATGGAAGTTGACCCTTTGGCCCAACTTGTTCTTACCAGATATCCTAATCTAGTCCCATTTGCCAGATTTGACCCATATCCCTCTAAACCCTTTCTATTCCTAAAACCATGCAGATGCCTTTTAGAATTAGTAATTGTACTAGCCTCCACCACTTTCTCTGGCAGCTCATTCCATACATGTACCAAACTCTGCGTGAAAAGAAGTTGCCTCTTAGGTCTCAAATCTTCCCCCCCTCTCTCCCTAAACCTATGCCCTCTCGTTTGGGACTCCCCCACCACAAGGAAAAGGCTTTGCCTATTTATACCACTTCATCAAGTGGTGCAAGTTTGAATTTGGCAATTATTAAATAATCCCTCAACTCCAAGAAACATTCAAGGAAAGCTTCTCAGTACTGCATCGAAATGCAGTTAGATATTTTGATAATTAAGGAGACCAAAACGGAGTATAATAATTCAGAGGCAGTCTAAGTTCCAGTACAACTGTTGCAATGCTCCCATTCTTGCAATAAATAACATTTCATTTTTCTTTTCAGTCACTTGCTTTTTCTGTATGCTAAATGTGATTCATTTACAAGTTCACATAGATCTCCCTCTACTGCAGATTGCTGTAGTCTAATAAATGTTTAACCAGAAAGTCAATTTTTTAATGACACAAATAATCCCTTTTGCTCATCATGTCCATGTCAGTCAAACAATAGAACTATAGAAATGATATAGCAGAAAAAGGGGCCATTCAGCCCATCTTGTCTGCACTGACCCAATGACAGTTATGTTCTTTCGAATCCCATCGCCCTCCACACTGCCTATAGCCCTGTAGTTTACAGCAGCTAAGGTGCTAATCCAAACAAGAGATAGGTCTCAGCTTCCACCAACTCAGACATTTAATTCCAGACCACCATCACCGTCTGCATAAAAATAATCTTCCCTGCATTCACTCTGATCATTCTGACACCTGGCTGGAATCTATGATGCCTAGTTTTTGAATTCTGTCAACAGATATAGGTTTCTCCTATCGACTCTCTATGCCTCACAATTTTGCATAATTCAAACATTAAAAGTGGAGTCACAGGTAGATAGGATAGTGAAAGCGGGCGTTTGTTATGCTTTCCTTTATTGGTCAGAGTATTGAGTTCATGAATTGGGAGGTCATGTTGCGGCTGTACAGGACATTGCTTAGGCCACTGTTGGAATATTGCATGCAATTCTGGTCTCCTTCCTATCGGAAAAATGTTGTGAATTTGAAAGGATTCAGAAAAGATTTTCAAGGATGTTGCCAGGGTTGGAGGATTTGAGCCACAGGGAAAGGCTCAACAGGCTGGGGCTGTTTTCCTTGGAGGGTTGGAGGCGGAGGGGTGACCTTCTAGAGGTTTACAAAATTATGAGGGGCATGGATAGGATAAATAGACAAAGTCACTTCCCTGGGGTCAGGGAGTCCAGAACGAGAGGGCATAGGTTTAGGGTGAGGGGGGAAAGATATAAGAGAGACCTAAGGGGCAACTTTTTCACACAGAGGGTGGTACATGTATGGAATGAGCTGCCAGAGGAAGTGGCAGAGACTGGTACAATTGCAACATTTAAAAGGTATTTGGATGGGTATATGGATAGGAAGGGTTTGAAGGGATATGGGCCAGGTGCTGGCAGGTGGGACTAGATTGGGTTGGGATATCTGGTAAGCATAGACCGAAGGGTCTGTTTCCATGCTGTACATCTCTATGTAAACCCCCCCATCTTCTCTGTTTCAAGGATAACAACCCCAACCTCTCAAATGTATCCTCAGAGCTACAAATTTCCAGTCCTGGAAACATTCTAGTAAATGTTCTCTGCACTCCTTCCAGATCAATTAAGTCCTTCCTGTAATGTTGAGTGCACACAATACTCCCATTGTGGCCTCACCAGCTTCATTATATCCCTAACTTTACATTCTATACCTCCATAGATGGAATACAGCATTCCACATGCGTTCTTTACAACCTTATCTAGCTGTACTGCCACCTTTCAGAACCCTTTGTACCCTTCCCATTCATATATCTATCCAGATGCCTTTTAAATGTTGTAATTGTACCAGCCTCCTCCACTTCCTCTAATGGTTCATTCCATACACACACCACTCTGTGAAAAGGTTGCCCGAGATCCCTTTTAAATCTTTCCCCTCAAACTTTTGCCCTCCAGCCTTGGACTCTCCCACACTGGAGGAAAAGGCAAAGACATTGGTTATTCACCCTCCTGAGTTCATAAACCTCAATAAAGCCTCCAACACTCTAGGAAAATAGGCACAGCCTATTTCAGCCTCTTGTTATAGCTCAAACCCTCCAATCCTGGCAACATTGTTGTAAATCTTTTCTGAACCCTTTCAAGTTGCACATTTTTCCTTCAACAAGGAGACCGGAATTGAATGCAGTATCCACAAAGTGGCCTGACCAATGCCCTGTACAGCTGCAATATTACTGCCCAGCTCCTATACCCAATGCACTGACCAATGAAGGCAAGCATACCAAATGCCCTCTTCACTACCCTATCTATCTGGAACTACGAATCTGTACTTAAAGGTCTCTTTGTTCAGCAACACTCCCCAGGACCACACCATTAAGTGCATAAGTCCTGCTCTGATTTGTCCTACCAAAACGTAGGATCTCCCATTTATCTAGATTAAACGCCTCTTGCCATCCCTTGGCCCATCTGATCAAGGCTCCATGGTACTGAGGTAATCTTCTTTACTACCCACATCATCAGTAATTTTGGTGTCACCTGCAAGTTTACTAACCATACTTCTTATATTCACATCCAAAATATTTACATAAATGACAAAAGCAGTGGGCCCAGCACTGATACCTGCAACACACTACTGTGATCTTCCTAAATACATCTTCATATAAGAGTTGAACTCCATTTGCCATTTTCCTGCCCACTCCACCAAGCCATCTTTATTATTTTGGAGTTTACAGCTATGCTCTACACTCTTCACTATGCAGGAGAAAGTGAGCACGGCAGATGTTGGCGATCAGAGTCAAGAGTGTGGTGCTGGAAAAGCACAGGTCGTGCTGCATTCGAGGAGGAAGAGAAATCAACACTTTGGGCATAAGCCCTTCATCAGGAATCTGCTGGGGAGTTCCCAGACTAAGGGGGACACAACGGTGTCAAGGTATGCAGAAATGAGATCAGCGGAACAGGAGCAGGTTGAAACAATAGGTCAATCGGGGAAAGTCAGGTTTGTGAATCTTCGGTAGGAGGTAGAATCGGGTGGTGCAGGGTTCTCGGACTGAGATTGGATGCTGTGGATAGGATGGCTTGCTGACGTCGTGGTTAGGGGCAATAGGAGGATGCGTCTGCCAGTTGGTGCCTTGCTTTAGCGGTGGAGGTCGGTGTGCCAAACTACCACAGCGCCTGGCCCCCCTCCCCTGTTTGCGGGTTTGATGGTGATGTTGGGGTTGGAGTAGAGCGAGTGGAGGGCTGAATGTTGCGAGGGTGGGAAGTTGGAGTGGGTGAGCGGGGTGGAAGGGTTAATGCAGACTACAGTTTGGCTGCAGTTAGAATTGAAGAGGTCAAGGGCAGGTAACAGGCCAACATGGGGTGTCCAAGTGGATGGGGTATGTTGGAGGCAGGAGAAGGGGTCCTTGGTGGGTGGACGGGCAGGAGTCTTGATTGGAAATAGTGGGCTCAGACACGGAGGAAGAAATGATCAACGTTGCAACGTGTGTCAAACTCATAAATCCGGGAGTGTAGAGGGATGAATGTGAGGCCTTTGCTCATTGTTCATCCTCATTGAGGGGGAGGTCTAGGGGAATAATAAAAACACAGCAGGGCTGGGAGCTAGAATCCAGGGTAGGGCTGGAGTTGGGAATGGGGACGGAGACTGCCACTGGAGTGGGTGTGGTTATGGGGTCAAGAGTGATGTTACCAACGGAAGTGGTGCACACCCTGGAGGTGCACATGGGGCCAACGGCAGTAACCGCAGGGGCTGAAGTGATGTAACTCGTAACATCAGGGTCACCAGCAGAGTTCCGGTGAGTGACGTCTCTGGGGGAAGTGGTGGCGGTGGTGAAGGAAGTGACGTGCAGGGCAGGTATCGCATCAGTGCCGGCAGTGGTGGCACTTGTGATGGTCACGGATCCTGTGGTGGTTGTCTTCCCGGCGATCGCGGAGGCGATGTGGTCAGCAGTGGCTGCGGTCTGTGGGGTAGCAGGGGCAGAAATGAAGTCATAATTCGTTGAGGCGGTTGTGATTGGAGTGGCTGCATGGCTAACGGTGTCCGAGCAGTTCCTGAAGTGATGTAACTCGTAACGTCAGGGTCACCAGCAGAGTTCCGGTGAGTGACGTCTCTGGGCGAAGTGGTGGCGGTGGTGAAGGAAGTGACGTGCAGGGCAGGTATTGCATCAGTGCCAGCAGCGGTGGCACTTGTGATGGTCACGGATCCTGTGGCGGTTGTCTTCCTGGCGATCGCGGAGGCGATGTGGTCAGCAGTGGCTGCAGTCTGTGGGGTAGCAGGGGCAGAAGTGAAGTCATAATTCGTTGAGGCGGTTGTGATTGGAGTGGCTGCATGGCTAACGGTGTCCGAGCAGTTCGAGGCCAGGAGGTGGTTATGGAATGGTCGAGGAAACAGGAGTATTGAGGTCAGTACATGAAAGCTTGTTTAACTTAGGTTCTTCTATGTCCAATATGGTGAAGAAAAAGTGTTTGTTGAGCATATGAATTCTTCTGAGGGTCTGGGAGAGTGTCGCCCTGAGCTGAAACAGGGCTGACTGTAGAGAGGTTAGTTGGCAGCACATGGCTGCGAGCATGGAGTGGAGCATCTGGAAGGAGAACCATTTCTGATGGTTTCAGATTTGTACTATGTACTGGTTTCTCTTTTGTCAGGTCCAAATTGTGTTGGCCTGAATGTGGTCTGGAGTCCCATGCGGAATCAGTCGGTTCCACTGGCAGGTGCTGAGGTAGGGGATGTGGCTGTGGTAGCGAGTCTGCTTCAGGATGGTGGCTGAACAGCTTCAGGCCAGAGAGGATGATGTGGAAGGTGCAGTGAGAGAGACTTACTGAGATGCTTGGAGAGGGAGAAAGAGAACTTCAAGGTAGGCATTCTTGGAAGAGGTTTCACAGTTGGGTTGAAATCAACTCGGAGAGAGTGAGTACTGCAGATGCTGGAGATCAGAGTCAAGAGTGTGGCGCTGGAAAAGCACAGGTCGGGCAGCATCCAAGGAGTAGGAGAATCAGGCCATTCCTGATGAAGGGCTAATGCCCGAAATGTCGATTTGCCTGCTCTACTGATGCTGCCTGACCTGCTGTGCTTTTCCAGCACCACACACTTGACACTATCACTGCACAGACAACTTATGTCTAATTCTAATTCCACTGTCCAACTTTGCTATTTTCTTGCCAAGTGGATAGCCACACACATTCCCACATTATATTTCATCTGCTTATTTTTACCCACTTGGCCTCAATCCCCCTTTGCAAACTCCTTGTATCCTGCCCAACCTACTTTTCCAAGTAATTAATTATTAAAGTTGATTTCACAACGTATATACAGGGTTGTACTTAATTAACACAAGTGATGATGATAACTATATGCTTTAAGTGAAAAATTTTTAAACAATTGAAAATTTTCAACCATAAAACTTGCATCTACTATCAAGTGAAAAATCACTTAAGTAACTCCATAACAAGATTCTAGTTCCGGTAATATTTTTTGAAAAGGAACCCTTTTCATCTCTAACTTAGATAATGAAATATAATATAGAACTGCAATCACGTTATAGTTTTAACTCTTCCTATAAAGTAGATTTAGTGGAAATTCTAGATGTCGTAGCTGAATTATTTTCTGTTGACATTTTGGAAAGCTTAAATTTATAATTGCACATCAAAAAGGAGAGAATTCAAATGATAGATAAACTTGTTCAGTCTGATGACAAAAAATACTGGGCAATTACTTTTCATGTGATGCATGATTGAACATCTTCAACTCAAAATTACAACTTGATTCACTACCATTCACGTGCAACCATTTGAGACACAGATAAGATTCATAACGTTTTTATTTTAAAAAACATTTGATTAACATTATGATTGGCTGAAGCACATTCCATTAGTTATATTTATTCATACAAGTTCATTTTAACAATATTTCTCACACAACTGTTGGAATGCGAATTAATGACACCACATGAAAGGCAATGGAATAGCTGGAACCTTGGTGAATAGGACAGTATAACAAACATGGTGGAAGAATGGAAGGGAAAAGTTATTGAACATGTGAAGTTAATGTCCAATTAGATATAGAGGGGGAAGGGAAAGACACTGGATAAAAATATGAAAAAAACCAAAAAGGAAAATATGACTTTTAAAACATTTCACATTTTATAGATTTCCTAGAACAATTAACAAACTGAGACTACATACGTAGTAGTTTAGTGGTTACTATTAAGAGACTTGCACACCACTGCCACAAGTGACTTCACGTCTTTATCATTTCTCATCTCTACCAAAAAGTGTGTTTCCTCGCCCTAGTTATCGGAAATTGTCATCAACTAACAAAGCCGTTCTTCCCCTCCTTGTAGTTCCTGTTTTCATGTCTTGTATTCAAGATTTAGGTCCCACTCCTGCCATCCTGAAGCCATGTCGCTGTCTTGGCCATCAGAATGTTCACAATTACTTCCATTTACCTTCAATTTGTCTGTTTCAAATGTTACTTGCATTCAGAAACAGACATCTTAGTTTATCTTTTTATTACTGGAACCTTAATATGTAGCCTTATCTATTTATCGCCTCATTATTCTCTTTATCCCTCATTTTCATTTATTTCATTTCCATTAATTATCTTTGCCTCCTCTAACTGAATTATATCTTCACAAATTTGGCTTCTTGCCTCACTAGTTTGGAATTCTCTACTTCCCTTACATGTGATGCAAGAACAACTAATGTCGTTTATCTTATGTCAATTTGCACATGGGATAAATCACAGACAGAATCCCTACAGTGTGGAAACAGGCCATTCGGTCCAACAAGTCCACACCAACCCTCCAAACAATATCCCACCCAGACCCATTCCCTGACTTAAGGCTTTACAGTTCTCCTAACGCACCTAGCCGACGCATCCCTGAACACTATGGGCAATTTAGCATGGCCAATTCACCTAACCTGCACATCTCTGGACTATGGGGGGAAACCCATGCAGAAATGGAGACAATGTGCAAACTTCACACACATAGACAGTTGCCTAAGGCTGGAAACGAACACTATGCTGTGAGGTAGCAGTGCTAACCACTGAGCCACCATGCCACCCCACAAAGGGAAGTTAAAAAAAAAAGCAGAGTATGAGAAGAGATTTGTAACTAAAACAGGGAAACTAAAGATTTTCTACTGGTACATAAACAGTAAAATGGTAGTAAGAAAGGAGACTAAATGGGGGTTTTGCATATGGACAAGTGGATACAATTGAGATACTGAGTACTTTGGATCCATCCTTACAAAGGAAGATGCTGCAAAAGTGACCATGAAATAGGTGGCAGTTAAGGTTTTAGATGGGCCAAATGTGAATATATTAGAAAAGGGAAGTTGTGCTTAAAGTTGATAAATCAGCACAACTCAACGGGATGCATCTGAGGACAGTAAAAGGAAAAACTGAATTTGAAGAAACATTGCCATAATCTTTCAAATTACTTCAGTCAAAGGAATGGTGCCAAGGCACAGGAGAATTACAAATATTATACAGTGTTGCACACTTGTTCAATGTGAAACAGTTAAAACTTGAATTGTAGGAAAACTCCTTGTCTCCAACCTCAATAACTAACTGAGTGTATGCAGTGAATAAAAGTTGATCTTGAATAGAATTGATGCTGATAGCATCACCTTTATTCCTACTGGACAAATGGGCTATACTCTCATCCTTGAGTTTTAGATGCAGATTTGCATCTTTCCAAGCTATGTTGTTACCTTAAAGCAGGTAGGTTCAACAAAGATTCTGCAAAATAGATGTGGCGGACAAATCAGTTGCAATAGTTTTAGAACCCAAATGGGACTTCTAAAAGCAAACTGGGTCGAAGTGGGTACTGCAGATGCCGGAAATCGGAGTCAAGATTAGAGTAGTGCTAGAAAAGCGCAGCAGGTCAGGCAACATTCGAGGAGCAGGGAAAAAAAAAATCTAAGTTTCGAGCAAAAGCCCTTCATCAGAATGCCTGATGAAAGTCCTTCTAAAGCAAAATCTTGGGTGAGGTGGTGTAAAGGGAAGTTTAGACTGCAATGCATATTCACACTGTTCAGTTCCATCTTAGGATCAATAGTAAAACTTTTACAAGGTCTGGCATAACCATGTACTACAAAATTTATGCAGATGTTTTTGATTGTAAGACACGTTATTCTGGACAATCATCTTTCATCCATCGTTACCATACTCTTTTACATAAGCCACTTCAAATTATATTAAGGTAGCTAAAGATTTAAATCCTTAGTGATGACACTTAGTGATGAGATCTATAGACAGAAAATGTCTACTATTACTTCTTGGATAATGGAAACAACACTTCCTGAAGCCTGATAAAATTGTTATTATGTTATCAAGGCAACTTCTAACTGTCACATTTTGTAAAGCAAAATTAGTGAGCTGGCTAGATCGATACAGAACAGGCTTAGTCATGAAGACAGAGGGTAGCAGTAGAAGGATACTTTTTGGATTGGAAGGTTGACTAGTTCCACAGGAATTAGTGCTGGGACCTCTGCTATTCACAATCTATATAAATGATTTGGAGGAAAACAGCTTGTCTAATGAGTAAATTTGCAGATGATACAAAAGGTTAGGTGGTGTTGGGAGGAGGATAATCAGAGGATACAGCAGGATTAGGTCAATTGGAGGCAAGGGCAGAAAAATGGCAGATGGAGTTTAATCTGGACAAATGATGTGATGCATTTTGGAAGGTCAAGTACAGTTGGAAATTATACAGTGAATGGCAGAACCCTTAGGAGTATTGATCTGCAGAAGGATCTGGGTGCGTAGGTCCACAGATCACTAAGTTGGCAGTGCAAGGAGATAATGTAGTGTAAAAAAAAAGGCCTATGATAGACAAGTCATGCTGCAGCTTTACAGAACTTTAGTTAGGCCATATCTTGAATATTGCATACAGTTCTGGTCACCACACTATCCAGATGCTTTGGAGAAGGTGCAGAAAAGGTTTACCAGGATGTTGCCTGGTATGGGTGCTTTTAGTTATGAAGAAAACGTTGGATAGACTGGGTTGTTTTCATGAACACAGGAGGTTGAGGGGTGACTTGATACAAGTTTAAAAGTTTGAGAATAGCATTGATAGAGTGAAAAGTATAGCCCCCCAAGAGTGGAGGGGTGAATTACTAGAGGGACACAGGTTCAAGGTGTGGCAGGGTACAGGGGTGTGGGGAGCTTAAGAGGTGCGTGAGGCACATTCTTCCACAAAGGCTAGTGAGTGCCTGGAATGTGCTATCAGAGGTGATGGTGGAAGCAGACAATACCAGAAATATTCAAGAAATACTTGGACAAATACATTAACAGGAAGAGAACAGAAGTTCATGGATCCTGGAAATGAAGACATGATTAGTGTGGAAGGACAAAATGTGTCAGCATTCTTTGTTCTTAGTAATTGGAGGATAGACTGTAGATTGAAATCAAATATAAATTGTGGGGGAGGAAGGGGAGGTTGCAGAAGTTAGTCAAAGGAAATCAGACAAATGATATTAATAGTAGGTGGGAATTACCAAGCTTTGTCAAAGGTAACAGCGTTAAAAATTGCACAACACCAGGTTATACTCCAACAGGTTTATTTGGAAGCACTAGCTTTCATAGCACTGCTCCTTCATTAGTTAGCTGTGGAGCAGGATCATAACACTTCTTTCAAGTCACATTCGAGATTAACTTAAGGCCAACCTTAAGTTATCGAGAACGTGATTGAATAGTTATTCTGGGATTTAAATATTAATGAATCGAAACCTAAAACCCATTCTAAAAGGTGAAAGACTTAGCAGCAATCTAGGTTTGTTCAGTATATCATTTCAGTTGCATGACACTAATCCTTTGCTATAAATTCTATGATCCTGCTCCACAGCTAACTGATGAAGGAGCAGCTCTGAAAGCTAGTGCTTCCAAATAAACCTGTTGGACTATAACCTGGCATTGAGAGATTTTTTTTATAAACTTTGCCCACCCCAGCCCAACACTGGCACTTCCATATCAAAACTAACAGAGGCGGTAGGGTTCTTGTGTATTTATTATAATTAGGAAGACAATCGCTAAGGAACAGCATCTATATGTCCCAAAAACAAATTACATTTCTACAAAGGTTAATCCCTGTACTTCTGATGAGTTTTTTTTTTAAGACTGGCAGATGCCAGATTGCCATAGTTCTCTTGAAGATTTAAGTGACACAGGACAAGATAAGCTTTGGCAATTTTTAAGAATACTGCTCAACAGGAATGGCAAATAAGATCAGCATGTGCAGGCTCAAGGTGCCCAACCTTCCAAAGAAAACGTGACAGCCAAGTACTGGGTCATACAGCACTCCAATTTTTAACATAAAGTCTAGTTGTATTTAATTGTTAGAAACATCTGTATGAATTGGAAACAAGCAATTATGAACAAATATAGACCAGCTTAACTTTGGCTTGTGCTCTAAAACTGTGCATTTAAGACTTTAAAGCATTTTAACTTGCAACAAATTCTGGAGTCATGAGTGCAATTACAGATGGAAAACACCATCCAATTGCCATCATAAATGGTTACAAGTGAACAAGCACATGAATTTTATAAACAGACCATTTGGCCTAAGCCATCCATTGCAAAGTTGACGGTCCACTCAAGGCTCTCCCACCTTTTCTAATTTAAATTTAGTGGCAACTCTAATCTCTCTTCCTCACATGTAAGTCCCCTTCAAAGCTTCAATCACAACGTGGTAGCAACTTCCATATTCACAAAATTCGGAGTAAATAAGATTTCTTCCGAATTCCTTATTGGAATTTTGACAGGATTATGGTTATGCTCTTCTCCACAAGTAGAAACATCATCTTTATAACTACTCTATTAAAAAACTACGAAAAGAATTTCATTTGACCACCCCTCTTTATTCTTTATCCTAAGAGAAAAAAGACCCAGCCTGTTTATAATTCCATGACATGTATACACTCATTTTCCCTACCATTCATGTACTTTATTTGCACAATCCATACTTCATTTATTTTTAAAATAATCTAACCAACAGTGCACATAGTTCTCTAAAATATAGTGGAAAATTTTGGGGAGGTGACAGCCTGGTGGTATTATTATTGGACTGTTAATCCAGAGACCCAGGAAATGCTCTGCCAACCTGGGTTCAAATCCTATCATGGCTATTAGCGAAATTTGAATTGAAGTCTGGAATTAAGGCCATAAAACCACTGTCGATTGTTTGAAAAACTGATCTGGTTCAGTGATGTCTTTTAGGGAAGAAATTTACCATACTTAACTGCCTGATCTACTTGTGACTCCAACCCACAGCAATGTGGTGGATTCAACTGCCTTCTGAGCAAATAGAGATGGGCAATAAATGCTGGCCTAGCTAGTGAGGCCCTCATCCTATGAATGAACTAAATAAGGCCAATGTTCAATTAAAGATCAGTTAACAATCCTGTTTTTCCATTCTCTCCTTTTTAAAAACCTTAGAACACTACTTTTAAAATGCACTACTTAATCTGTGGTACAATTTAGTGATTGCGTTTCTATACTCAAATCTTTGTTCTTCTACCCTACCTACGCACTCAAATTCAAATTTTCAATTCCAGTAAGTGACATCCTTATTCCTCCTATCAAATGTACAGTTACATCTGAATTGCCAATTATTTCCCTGTTCTGCAAGTTTATTAAAATGCTAATTTGTTAGTCCTTCTCAGCATTTGCTATTCCAACACCTAATTTGGAATCATCTGCAAATTTAAAAATAACGTTTTTGATTCTAAAGCCTAAACCATCAATGAGAAATTATAAGCAGCAGTGGTTCTGGCATTGATCTCCATGGAAGTTGCAAATACATTTATGGATTACAAAACATTAGAATGTAGAACGGTTTAGACATTGCTGGGTTGAAGAAAATTTATTACATGATTTTTTGTAAATCAAAAGTCAAAATATAAAAGAGAACTGTCTATTAGCAGCTGTTCACCGGAAAATTTTGGAAGAAGAGTTAATGGAGCATTTGAAAGCAGTAAATTTTATGGCCCTCAATTGTTGGAAAAACACTAGGTTCTGTTCTGTTGTTGCCTAGCAGAAGCTTCTGGACTGAGGTGCTGTTCACAGACCTGGGTGGAGGTTGTTTGAGAAACTCGCAAGGAAAAGCAAGCTGTCACCAAGAGACAATACTTAAAGCAAAACCATATTTCCACTGAGTAGCTTGAAATTCTGATCAAGTGGACAGCACAGTGGCTCTAGTGGATTGCACTGCTGCCTTACAGCACCAGGGTTCCAGGTTCGATTCTCAGCCTTGGGTGACTGTCTGTGTGGAGTTTGCACATTCTCCCAGTGTCTGCATGGGGTTCCTCCGGGTGCTCCGGTTTCCTCCCACAGTTCAAAGATGTGCAGGTTAGGCGAATTGGCCATGGTAAATTACCCATAGTGCTAGGTGCATTAGTCTGAGGAAAATGGGTCTGGATGGGTTACTCTTCGGAGGGTCGGTGTGAACTTGTTGGGCCGAAGGGCCTGTTTCCACACTGTAGGGAATCTAATCTAATCTAAAGTTTCAAATATCAGGACCTTTTCCCCATCTGAATCTGAAATCCGGTCTGAAGAGCTCATTCTGTAACTGTCAGAAAATGGATTTTAAGAAAGGAAGGGAGAGAGAGGTCAACCTATTCTACTTTCAATATCCATGAGTGATTATGGTCTGAAATAAAACTTTAAGACAGTTTAACTAAGTCAGCTTTAAAATACCTACTTAAAAGACAATGCTCCTCAAGCTCACAGTTCATTGGAACAGTGCAGTAGACAGAGGAATGAGATGTCAGCATGGGAGCAGGTTTCTCTAGGAATGCCTTTTACTTCTGCTTTCTTTTGTCCCTTCACCATTTTGTTTGATCCTGGAAGACTACCTTTCCTGCCAATTGCTCCAGACTTTAACCCTTTCATAAGTTTTCTTTTTGTTCTGGTCTACCCACCCCTAGCTCAAAACGTATTTCAACAATTTGTTTTCCCCCCAGTTCTGGTGAAACACAGACCTCATACATGAACAGTTTATCTCTCCACAGATTCTGCCTAACCTGTTGAGTGTTTTGTTTTTATATTACATGTCCAGTAAATCTGCATTTTGCTTTTCAATTCATTTTTGAATTTTTTAGTAGAAACTGCCTTAACACTGTTACAATTATGAGAAAATATGATGGTATTTTCCACTGGAAATAATATGACTTAAAAGACAGTTCCAAATTTATTACTCTAAATAATACATACCAATTGTGCACCATCAGTTTTTGAACTGCCAAAAGTGCATTGTAGCGGACTTGCTGATCTTCATGATGCATATGGTTCATGACAAGTTGCTTGCCTCCAAGCTGTTCAATTACACTGAAACCAGTTATAATGATTAGTAGATTTTCAGAAATATTTTAAAACATTCATTTATTTCTTCAAACAATTTAATAGTTTGAATACACAACAACACGATTGTGAGTATGAGCTTGCCACTTGCCCCATCAAGTCTGGCCTGCCATTCCATTATATCATGGATGATCTGATTTAGCCCTTAACTATACTTGCCTTTCTGCAAACTCCCAAAGCCATCAATTACCTTCAATTCGCTGATTAAATATTTCACCTTAGCCTTCTGAATAAAGGGACACTGTCCTCAACTGCTTTCTGTGTAAGACAAGACCACAGCCAAAAAATCTCATCTCCATCTTTATCTCATATATATCAAAAAGATCAGCTTTTATGCCCAATGTTTAGAAGAATAAATCCAACTTAGTTATCTTAATCAGGCAAAGATGAACATTTCATCTCAGGAATCAAGCTACCTTAGAACTGTTTCTAATGCAATTGCCCACTTGCATAATTAATCAACTTCTACACAATTATATCCTTCAAGTAATGAGGCCCAAACTGTATACACTATTCTAGATGTGGTCTAACTAGGATCCTGGATTCCTACAGGATGGTTTTGAACTAGATTCTCCATGCAATAAACAATATTCCATTTACCTTTCCAACTACTTCCTGTACCTACAAATGGAGGGAGGCGAATGTTATTCCTCTGTGCAAGAAAGGAAATAGGGAAATCCCAGGGTACTACAGACCAGTCAGTCTAACATCTTCCAGTAAGCAAGGTACTGGAAAGGATTCTGAGAGACAGGATTTTTGAACATGTGGAAAAATCAGTTTGAATAAAGATAGTCAGCATGGCTTTGAGGGGCAGGTCATGCCTCACAAGCCTTATTGAATTCTTTGAGGATGTGACGAGACAAGTTAATGAAGGTCGAATAGTGGATGTGGTGTATATTTATTTCAGTAAAGCATTTGATAAAGGTTCCCAATGGTAGGGTCATTCAGAAAGTTAGGAATTAAGGGATACAGGGAAATTTGCCTGTCTGAATACAGAATCGGCTGGCTGAAAGAAGACAGTGAGTGGTCGTGGGTGGAAAGTATTCAGACTGGAGGTCAGTGACCAGTGATGTACCACAGGGATCTATTCTTGGGCCTCTGCTCTTTGTAGTTGTTATAAATTATTTGGAGGAAGAAGTGGAAAGGTGGGTAAGTAAGTTTGCCAATGACACAAAGGTCGGTGGTGTTGTAGATAGTGTTGAGGGCTGTTGTAGGCTGAAACAAGACATTGACAGGATGCACAGCTGGGCTGGGAAGTGGCAGATGGAATTCAACCTGGAAGGGATTTATTTTGGAAGATCAAATTTGAATGCTGAATACAGGGCTAAACACAGGATTCTTGGCAGTGTGGAGGAACAGCAGGATCTAGGGGTCCACATCCCTCAAAATTGCCACCCAAGTTGATAGGGTTGTTAAGGCGAATGGTGTTTTGGCTTTCATTAACATGGGAGATAAATGAGTTTAAGAACTGCGACATTTTGCTGCAGCTCTATAAAACCCTGGTTCGACCACACTTGGAATATTGTGTCCAGTTCCGGTCACCTCATTATAGGAAGAATGCAGATGCTTTAGAGGTGCAGAGGAGATTTACCAGGATGATGTCTGGATTGGAGGGCTTATCATAAGAGAGGTTGTGTGAGCTAGGGCTTTTCACACTGGACAGAAGGAAGAGAGGTGACTTGATAGAGGTGTACAAGGTAATGACTGGCTTAGTGTAGACAGCCAGAGACTTTTCCACAGGGCAGAAATGGCTGTCACAAGGGGTCATAATTTTAAGGTGATTGGAGGAAGATACAGGGGAGATGTCAGAGATGGGCTCTTCACACAGAGTGATGGGTGCGTGGAATGCACTGCCAGCAGAGGTAGTAGAGTCAGAGACATTCGGGCCATTTAAGCAACTGCTAGACAAGCACATGGATGGCAGTAAATTGAGGGGTATGTAGTTTAGGTTGATCTTAGATTAAGATAAATGTTCGGCACAACATCTTGACCCAAAGGGCCTGTACTATGTTCTATAACCTTTTCTGCTTAATGTACCAGGACATCCAGATCCCTCTGTACCACCAATTTCTGCAATCTCTTTCCATTCAAATCGTATTCTGCTTTTCTACTCTGTGGATAACTTCACATTTTCCCACATTATATTCCACTAACCAATTTTTTTGCCCACTTATTTAACATTTCTGTCCCATAATAGATTCTTTTTGTCATCTTGACAAGTTACTTTGCTACCTGTGTCTCATCAGCAAAGTTAATTAACAAACCACTATAAATGCCAGAGGAAAGATCACAGAAGCACTTCACAGGAGGCTCCCAAGCACTGAGGATGTCACCTAGACAGGGGACGAAACGTCTGCAACACAAATTCCCAACTCGGCGAACAGAACCACAACATTAATTAACATACATTTGGTGCCTTCATCTAAGTCAGTGATCTAGATTGTAAATACTCAAGAATAATGATTCTGTGGCAGTCCACTACTTTAAAAAGCTTGCCAACCCAAAATAAACCATTTATATTTATTCTAATCTCTGTTAGCTAACCGCTCCTTTACACAGGCCAATATGCCTCAAGATAACACTGCTCCATACGTGCTTACTTTGTGTATTTCATCACGGCATCGCGTCAAGTACTTTTTGAGTCAGAGGGATACAGCACAGAAACAGACCCTTCAGTACAGCCAGTCCATGCCAACCATAATTCCAAACTAAACTAGTCCTACCTGCCTGCACTTGGCCCATATCCCACCAAACCTCCTATTTATGTAATTATTTAAGCTTTTTACAACATTGTAACTGTACCCATAATCACCACTTCCTCTGGAAATTCATTCCACGTACAAAGCACAAAATTACCACATTTTAAAAAAATCTCTTTCCACTCACCTTAATGTGCCCCCTTTGTCTTGAAATCCCCCACCCTAGAGGAAGACACCTGCCATTCACCTGATCAATACCCTCATTATTTTACAAACCTCTAAGGTCACCTCTCAACCTCCTACACTCCAATGAAAGTCCCAGTCATTGTAACTCAAATCTTCTATGCCAGACAACATCCTAATAAATCTCGAGCCCTCTCTGACTTTATAATATCATTCCTATAACAGGACAACTAGAACTGGACGCAGTACCCCAGAACAGGCCTCAATGTCCTGTACACCTTCAGCATAACATCCCAGTTCCTATATTCAAAGGTTTGAGCAATGAAGGCAAGCATGTTAAATGCCTTATGTGATGCAAACTTCAAAGAATTATGTACCTGAACCCCTGGGTCTCCATTCTAACACTACTCTAGGTTCTACTCTGAATTGTATAAACTTTGTCTTTGTTTGCTTTTCCTACACTCCCCAGGGTCTTACCATTAACTGTATAAGTCCTACTCTGGTTTGCTTTAGCAAAATGAACACCACACATTTATCCAAATTAAACGCCATCTGCCACTATTCAGCCCATTGACCCAATTGTTTATACAATTACATCATTTCTATGGCTTCCCTCTATTGACTGCAAAAAATTAAGTTCATAACTTATTTTCATTTCACAAATCCACACTGACTCTGGAAAAAGAAAATCTGATATAATTAGGCAATGTTCTGCGACTACCTCTTTATGAATGGATTTTAGCATTTTTCCTATGACAAACATCAGGTGATCAGAGTTTCCAGCTTTCTGCTTCCCTCTTTCTTGAATACTGCTAATATATTTGAATCTATTGGGATCTTTGCAGAATCTCAGGAATTTTGGAAAGTCACAGCAAATGCATTTATTATCTTAAACTAAAATAGATGGTGACCTGAAATTAAAACAGAAATTTCGAGAGAAACTCAACAGGTCTGATAGCATCTGTAGGGAGAAAGCAGAGTTAACAGGGAGACCAATGACTCATCAGAACTGCAAGGTGGTCCACAAATCTAATAAATTCTCCCCTTCAACACCTTCCCCACCAAAAAACACTTTGGCTTTTGTGGAAGCAACACTTTTTCGTGGTTGCTAAGTAGTTCTGAAGAGGACGTCATTGGACTCGAAACGCTAACTCAGCATTCTTCCCACATCTATTTTCATAGCCACATTTTAGACCCTAATGATGAAAACAATTTTACTTGACTAAGTGCTTTAAGGATTATCATGGCTTTCCAGAAGTGCATGTTATATAGGTAAAGGTGGTTACCAGATTGCACCTTAAAGAGACATTTGTTCAGCACTTGCATAGTCAAAAAGGCCAGTAACTCTCCAGATAACCAGAATTTACATCAAAACTATTTTCTTAGGAGGTTTTCTTTTTAAAAATGGCATCAGATACATCTTGGAACTACAAGCCAAAATTTCCACAACTATTTAAGGGTTCCGACCAGTAGTCATGACAATTTCTAAATAAGCAATTTTTACACTTTCACATTAAATATTCAGAAAGCATGCTATGTAATTATGTTGACTATATTTACTGTGCAAACTTACCGTTTTCCCCGAGGGTAGTGGCGCACATATTCACCAATATCATGTGCAGCAACTGCCAACACCTGAGGGTCATCAGAGACTTCCAAAAGCCTAGTCAGAATCCTTTGCAAGAGAAGTTAAAATACAATCTAATGAAATCAGCATATATTTAGTGTCAGAGCTGTACAGCATGGAAATAGATCCTTCAGTACAAATCATCCATGCCATGTTTCCAAAATGAATCTAGTCCCATTTGCCAGCATTTGGCCCATCTCCTTCAAAACTCTTCCTGTTCATATACCCATCCAGATGCCTTTTAAATGTTGTAATCTTACCACCACTTCCTCTGGCAGTTCATTCCAAAATTCCACCACCCTTTGCATGAAGTTGCTCCTTAGATTCCTTTAAAATCTTTTCCCTCTCACCTTAAACCTATACCCTCTAGCTTTGGACTTTCCTACCCTGAGTAAAAGACTTTGGCTGGTTGCCCTATCCATGCCCTTCATGATTCCACAAACCCCTACAAAAGATCACCCCTCTGACACTCCAGGGAAAATAGCCCCAGCCCACTCAGCCTCTCCCTACAGCTCAATATCTTCAGCCCTGGCAACATCCTTGTCAATCTTTTCTGAACTCTTTCAAGTTTCACAACATACCTGCCTATGGCAGGGAGACCGGAATTGCACATAGTATTCCAAAAGTGGCCTAACCAATGTCCTGTACAGCTACATTACCTCCCAATTTCTGTACTCAATACTCTGACCAATAAAGGCAAGCATACCAAACACCACCTTCACTATCCTGTCTACTTCCAACTCCACTTTCAAAGAATTATGAACCTGCACTCCAAGGTCTCTCTGTTCTGCAACACTCCCTGTACGAACCCTGGCTTGATTTGTCTTTCCAAAACGCAGTACCTAATTTATTTAAATTAAACCCCATCTGCCATTGTTCAGCCTACCTGATCAAGATCCTGTTATACTAGGAGGTAACTTGCTTCACTTCCAATTTTGGGGTCATCTACAAACTTATTAACCAAACCTCCTATATACACATCCAAATCATTTATATGAATGATAAAAAGCAGTGGACCCAGTACTGATCCTTGTGGCAATAGCTGGTCACAGGCCTCCAATCTGAAAAACAAACCTCCACCACCACCACCCTGTCTCCTACCTTTGAGCCAGTTCTGTATCCAATGTCTAGCTCTCCCTGTATTGCACGTGATCTAATTTTGCTAACCAGTATACTATATGGAAACTTGGTGAAGGCCATTTAGATCACATAGATCTCTGCCTTCAAACCTCTTTGTTACTTCTTCAAAGAAACTCAAATCAAGTTAGTGAGACACTAACGAATTCCCACACAAAGCTATATTGACCATCGGACCTTGCCTTCCTAAATGCATGTAAACTCATGTCCTTCAGAATCCCCTCCAACAACTTTCCCAACATTGACTTAAAGCTCACCAGTCGATAGTTCCCCAGCTTTTCCTTGCAGCATTTCTTAAATAGTGGCTCCACATTAGCCAACCTCCAATCTTCCAGCACCTCCCCAATGGTTACTGACAATACTAACATCTCTGCAAGGTGTCCAGCAATCTCTTCCCTAGCTTTCCACAGGTTCTGAGAAGGTTTACAAAATTATGGATAGGATAATTAGACAAAGTCTTTTCCCTGGGGTCGGGGAGTCCAGAACTAGAGGGCATAGGTTTAGAGAGAGAGGGAAAAGATATAAAAGAGACCCAAGGGGAACTTTTTCACGCAGAGGGTAGTACGTGTATGGAATGAGCTGCCAGAGGATGTGGTGGAGGCTGGTACAATTGCAACATTTAAGAGGCATTTGGATGGGTATATGAATAGGAAGGGTTTGGGGGGATATGGGCCGGGTGCTGGCAGGTGGGACTAGATTGAGTTGGGATATTTGGTCGGCATGGACGGGTGGACCAAAGCTTCTGTTTCCATGACTCTAAATACTGGATGAGGTCCTGGGGATTTATCTACTTTTGTGCATTTTAAGACCTTCAGCACTTCCTTTATTGTAATATGAACTCTTTTCAAGGTGTCACCATTTATTTCACCAAGTTCCCTAGCTTCCATATCTTTCTCCACAGTAAATACTAACAGAAAATATTAGTTTAGTATCACATCCATCGCATAGTTTCACACGTGGATGAGCATGTTGATCTTTAAAAGGGGCCTTATTCTCTCCCTAGTTACACTTTTGCCCTTAGTGTACTTTATAGAATCCCTTCCCAACAGTCCCCTTATCTGTGAATAGCCTCCCCCAATTAACTTTTGGAAGTTCCTGTCTAATACGATCAAAAATGGCCTTCCTCCAATTTAGAACTTGAACTTTTTGATCAGTTTTATCCTTTTCCATAACTATTTTAAAACAGAATTATGATGACTTGCCCCAAAGTGCTCCCCACTGACACCTCAGTCACATGCCTTATTCCCCAACAGGAAATATTGTTTCTTTTCCAGTAGGTGCATTCACACACTAAGAAAATTTTATTGTACACACAAATTCCTCCCCATCCAAGCCCTTAACAATACGGCAGCCCCAGACTATGTTTGCAAAGTTAAAATCCACTACCACTACAACATTATTTTTAGATATCTGTCATATTTGCTTTTAAAATTTCCTGCTGACTAATGGAGGGCAGGTATCTCTAACACGATACCAATGTGATCACACTTTCCTTGCTTCTCAGGTCTATCCATACCACTTCACCAGATGATCTCCCAGGAATATCTTAAGTACTGTTATCTTTAACCAAAAACAACTCTCCCACCTCTATTTCCACACCCCCCCCCCACTTCCTTTCTATGCTTCCAATAACATCTACACGCTGGAACATTAATACTGTCCATTTCTGGGCTATGTTTCTGTAATTGTTATGATCTGCCAGTCCAGTGTTCCCAACTATGCCATAGGCTCATCTCCCTTTCCTGCTGATTCTTAAAATGCTGTAGTTATCATGGATTTATACAACAAAGTGTCAAAGTATTGAGGTAAAATTCTAGCATTAATAATTTGGTACTGATGTGAGAAATAACATTAGCTATGGTAATCCAGCAAGGGAAGGCAGCTGTTGTGTAACATTTTGTAAACCTTCTTAGAGGACTAAATGATCATCTGCTTTACTCAATGCACCAAAACATTTCTAGTCTAGGGTCCTTAATAACAAAGACAAGTAAAATTTGATTTATTTGAATAATAAAATGTAAACTAAATGACAAAAATCCACTATAAATACCATTAAATATCACTGGGTTACCCAAATTCTGCAAACAAATGTGAAAGGTAGGTAGGCAGTAACTAAGTTTCTAATACCTATAACTATCTTGCCATTTATGCCAATTTATCTGAAAGAAATAAAAGTTGAATGAAACTCACTTCAGCAGTTCATAGTTCTTTTCATTCAATCTTGCAGCATTTTCACGCCAGAATTTTTCTGATTTATGGACAGGACTCCATTCCAAGCGCCCCGACTTCAGTTCTGAACTGTATTCATCAAAAGAACTGGAAAGAAAAAAATCAAAGCACAATTAGCACACATCAATATTTATGCTTAATAATGACATTCCTTTTCCTTCCTCACAGGACTTTACCAATATGTCCTCCTCTCTTATACATTTCAAACTCCCTTTAAATACAATATCATTCAAAGATTCTGATAATTTCCACATTCTCAGACTTTTTTTTTCCACTTTATCTATCAACTTCCCTTCCTGGTATGCACAGCATTCTCCCTTCAGCTACCAATTATTTCCATCAACTGGTTCTCTCACCCTCTCCTTAAAAAAAAAATCAGCTTTTTACAAACTACCACCAATATCCAACTTTCCTCTCCTCTCTGTAGGTGTTGTCAACTTCCAAACTACACCACTTTCCAGAATTCCAATCTAACTTCAAAATATTTTTCAAAAATAAAAAATTCAAGTTACGCAGACATTGTTAAGCCAGTATTTATTGCCTACTCCTAATTACAGTGAAGAGTCAATAACATTGCTGAATGTCTGGAGTCACACAGGGACCAAGCCAAGTAAGGATATCCCTTAAATTCCCCCTTAAATTACATTAGTGAGCCAGTGGACTTTCATGGCAATTGACAACAATTTCATGGTCATTAGACTTAATTCCAGATTTTATCGAATTCATCATCTGACATGGTAAGATTTAATTCTGCTCCCCAGAACATTACCTGGATATCTGGATAATATCACTAGATCATGTGTCTTTGCAGTAGTGAAATGCTGGCAAAACCAAAGGAGCTCATTATTGACTTTCAGCAGAATGTTACTTATGTCTAGATTAGAGTGGTGCTGGAAAAGCACAGCAGTTCAGGCAGCATCTGAGGAGCAGTAAAATCGACGTTTCGGGCAAAACACCCTCATCAGGAATATGTTACTTATGCCCCCCCTACACGTTAACAGCACAGAAGTGAAACAAGTGCAGAGAGTGTCAAGCTCCTGGAAGTGTTCATCCACAACAAGCTTTCTTAGACTCTTCATGTGGATGCACTGGTCACAAAGGCCCAACATCTCCTCTTCCCCTGGCAGCTGAGGAAATTTGGCATGATGGAGAATACCCTTGCCAACTTTTATAGGTGCGCCATTGAGAGTATTCTGTCTAGATTTATCACTACCTGGTACAGCAACTGTACCATTCAAGATTGGAGACGGTTACAGAGAGTGGTGAACTGGCCCGGAAAAGTCAAAAGGCCAACCTCCCATCTATAGAATCCATCTACTAGGCCCGCTGTCAAGGAAAGACCGCCAGCATTTTCAGAGATTTACCCACCCTCGTATATGTTTTTCTACAACCTCTACCATCGGGGAGAAGGTTCAGAAGCCTGAACACACGCACCAGTCGGTTTCGTAACAGTTTCTACCCTATTGTTGTTAGAATACCGAATGGACACTCAAACTCTTAACATTGGCCTGCATCTGTGTTTTTGCCGCTATTTACCTATTATTTACTTATCTATGCTACTTAATTATGTGATCTGCCTATATTGCTTGCAAGACAAAACTTTTCACTGTGCCTCGGTACATGCGACAATAAATTCAATTTAATTCACTTTTAAAAAGTCTATGAGAACTGGCACAGCTTTAGGTTAGATTTCATGTATGCAAAGTTGAACAGCTATTTCTTTATTTTGGCATGGAAGGAGGCACCATCTGTAATTGAAATGAAGGCACATGACAGGAGCAAAGAAGAATGCAACCGCTGCCACGAACCATGACGTCTCTTCCGCCCCCACCGACCATGCAGCCTCCGCGATCGCCGCCCAGCCAACCGCCTCCACGATCGCCAGGAAGACCATCGCCAACAGATTCGCGGCCTCCGTGGGGTCCACAACGATCGGGAACAACACTGTTTCTGCCGTCGCCACAGCCACTTCCGCCCCGAGTTGCCGTCGCCGCATCTACTTCCTCCTCCAGTGACGTCACTCACCTGCACAATGACCACACTGCACGTGTCGCCACCCCCGCACCGATCTACGCCCTCACGCCGATCCCCGCGCCCGGTCCTAGCCCCCAGCCCTGCCGTTTTTTCCCCCCTCCCTCCAGACCTCCCCCTGAGGATGAAAGATCAGTCCTCAGCAGAGGCCTCACCTTCTTCCCCCTACACTCCCAGATTAATGAATTCAACACGCGTCGAGACATCGAGCATTTCTTCCGCCGCCTTCGCCTCCGTGCCTACTTCTTCAACCAGGACTCCCGCCCACCCTCTGATGACCCCTTCTCCCGGCTCCAACACACCCCATCCACCTGGACACCCCGTGCTGGCCTCTTACCTGCCCTCGATCTCTTCATAGCCAACTGCTGCCGCGACATTGACCGCCTCAACCTGTCCACCCCTCTCAC
>NC_057713.1:65548443-65591856 GCF_004010195.1 Chiloscyllium plagiosum
CTATCCCTGCCTCTTCTTTGGATATGTGGAACAGTCCACCTTCCGGTGTGGCGTTGTGGGACTATGAGGGATCCTTCCATATCCGTCACAAATTCACCTGCACCTCCACACACATCATTTACTGCATCCACTGCACCCGATGTGGCCTCCTCTACATTTGGGAGACAGGCCGCCTACTTGCGTAACGTTTCAGAGAACACCTCTGGGACACCAACACCAACCAACCCAAGAGAAAGAAATAAGCGAGAAAAACATACTTGAGGACATGCCAGCAGCAGCACTAAGTATACTTAAAAGTTAGGCATCAATCTAATGAATCTACAGAACAGGAATACATGCAAGCCAAAACAGCGAAAAAAAGTGAGATTCCAAAACCAAATCAGACCAAAGTGCTGCCACATCCAACTCTGAATGGTATTGGACAATTAGGTTACTCACTGAATGCAGTGACACTATAAATGTCCCCATTGTCATTAATGGGAGACATGGATCAGCTGATGCATTTACAAAAGCCTTTAGCCAGAAATGATTAGATTCCCTACAGTGTGGAAACAGGCCCTTCAGCCCAACCAGTCCACACTGATCCTCCAGACCCATTTCCCTCTGACTACTGCACCTAACGATGGGCAATTTAGCATGGCCAATTCACCTAACCTGCACATCTTTGGACTGTGGGAGGAAACCAGTGCACCCAGAGGAAACCCATGCAGACATGGGGAGAATGTACAAACTCCACACAGAGTCGAGGCTGGAAGCGAACCTGGGGCCCTAGTGCTGTGAGGCAGCAGTGCTAACCACTGAGCCATGTGACTGATCAATTTAGTCACTTCTAGAGGCTAGTCTTCAATCAATTCAATTCTCACCACAAGATCAAGAAACAGCTGGAAACATTTCAGTAACAGTCCAGAAGACCTGTACTCCTGAATGTGCCACTCTTCTCGACGAGCTGTTCCAGTGCTGTAACAGTACAAAGGTCCACATGGCAATGTATAAAACTGCCAGTTCTGTCCCACACACAATCAACAGGATAGATACAACAGTCAATTATGGCTTCAGTCTAATATATAGAAGTAAAAAATCAGTAACTTGATAAAAGATGTCATCAATAGTTCTATCAAACAACACTTCAGAAATTGAATTGGACTAACCATTTAATACAAGAACAGGCCAGAGGGTTGGAATCATGGAAATAATAACTCTTGACTCCACAAAGCATATCCAAACACAGAGCACAAGACAGGAGAGTGATGGCATACTGCCTATCCACCTGGATGAATGCAGTTCCTTTAAAAGAAGCTTGATACCATCCAGGGTAGAGCAACCTGCAATGATTGGCACCACATCCACAGACATGCATTCCCACCACGAAGTAGCAACAATTTCTACCATCTATAAACTAAACTACATAATTCACCAAGGCTCCCACAAGCACTTTCTAAACCACTAACTACAATCTATATCATTCATTCACTGCCACCCGGTCAAAACTCTTAAACTCTCTCCCTAATAACATTGAGTCCACCTTCTCAAAACAGACCACATTTCAAAAAGCACACCACCTTCTCAAGGGCAATAAGGGATGGACAATAAATGCTCGCTTAGCCATCAGCCCAAAGAATATTAGAAAACAATCTTAACTCATGGTTGAATCCCTTGGTGAAACTGATGAAGAAAACAGAAGGTTGTCTCTTTCTTTTATGGCACTGCTTTTACAGTTGGTATGAGAAGCTCATGTTAATTGTAGGCCTTTTAGTTCCAAAACTACATTCAGATCCTGAGAACGCATTCAGTCAGGATCTAGAATCCAAGGAGGGGAACATGGGCAAATACATTTCCCACGATGCTCAGCAAGGAGATGCTGCAACAGTGGTTATGATTTTCCAGGAGGCAGAAGCTTGTGCAGAAACAGCAGGAACCTGGTTTTTCATGCTTGATGAATTCAAGTGATATAGCATCAGCACATGGTGCTTTGCTCATGGCAAGCAATGTAATAGTATTACTAGCTTCCTCAATACCTAGCTCTGCCAAATCAATTGATATATCCAAACTCTGGGCAAGGTTTCCTAATTTTTGTAGTTTCAGGAGATAAACCAAATCATCAATTCTATAGCGAGGGGTTGGGGAATTACTTGGCTCCATTTCTTTATTGATCTACCTCCCTCGATTGTTTAAAATAAAACATGTGACCAAACTTCCTTTGTGAATACCTCTCTCCCATTGTCGAAGGCTCCCAGAGAGCTTCACTGGATAAGGTTAACAATCACAACACCAGCTTATAGTCCAACAGGTTTAATTGGAAGCACACTCGCTTTTGGAGCATCGCTCCTTCATCAGGTGATAGTTGGATGAAGGAGTGGCGCTCTGAAAGCTAGTGTGCTTCCAATTACACCTGTTGGACTATAAGCTGGTGTTGTGTGATTTTTAACTTTGTACACCACATCCAACATCAGCATCTCCAAATCAGTGGATAAGGGTGGACTCCCTAATGAAGTCTACTCAACATTCCTGGATTCTTTCCTTGAGTCATTCAATTGCTTGGAATAAAATTCCTACAAGCAGTCCGTTAAAAGGTATAGCACATTTATTTAAACATTTATTCCAGTACCACAGTTACAGAGTAACAAGACACCAAGCCCTAGTCTAGTAGAGGTTCTAAAACCTTAGGATGGCAGTACCAGCACTCACCAACCTCATGCTCTCTGACTACTCCGAAAATGGCACTCAATGTCCAGCATTTTTACAGTTTTTGCCCATTAAACATGTCAGTTAAACTCCTGCTGATGAACATGACGTCCTCCCCACATCCCTGCTGTGCTTGTGATGAACTTGTTAGTCTTTTGTTGACTGATCACATTACTAGAATAGTAATAATGTAACTGCCCTTGTACTGACTCGGCTGATGACATTAAGTGTCGATATCCTCGAAAATTTGGTCACATACTCATCACTTCATGTCCTTGTCTAAACCGGATTACTGCTGGTTTTATATCTTAACCCCATTCCTCATGGTTTTCCACCTCATTTGCTTGATCAGTAAACTCTATTCAAACCCCTATTGTCTTTCCTTGCAGGTACTTTAAAGTTTGAAGTGATCTGTCAAAGGCTTTTGTTCCTCCTTAATGACTAATTTTTTAAGTTTCATAGCTGCCTAAATTTGTTCCTGTACAGAGCTGACTTCCTGCTTTTCCCAGCAAAGCTATCTTAATACTTTTTCCTTTTGCTTTATTTTTAACATTCTTTAGTTTCTTTAATTCTATGCTTTCCTTTCATGTTCTTTCATACCAAGCATAAATGGCCTTCTTTTCAAAGCATCCCATTTAACCAAGTTTTTATGCAAACAAAGTTTACCACCTACTAAATGCGAAATGAATTAGTAACTCAATACTAACAAGGATTAGAAATAAGAAACAGGATCAAAAAGATAAGTTTAAGAAATATGTATGGATCAGTTTCTGAATTGCTCAAGAGCAATTAGTTGAATATTGTAGCCATTGTCATGGAAACTACCAGTGTTTTTAGACTTGACTTGACTGCCAATGTAAAAGGTTTTGCGGACTGATTCTAGCACTGAGTGAGAGAATCGCGATCAGTAACAGTGATGATCAGGGAATAGTTCTTCAACTGTTACCTTTGAAGCTCAAAATGTTTTAACGCTTGTTCTTATGTATTCTTCCAAGGAGTACGGTGGCTCAGCAGTTAGTACTGATGCCTCTCAGCGCCAGGGAACAGGACGACTAAATAAAAACTGCAGATGCTGTAAACTGGAAACTAAAAATTGCTAAAAAAGTACAGCAGGTCTGGCAACATCTGTAAAGAACAATCAGAGTTAAATGTTTCAGGTCCGGTAACCTGCTCCAAGGGACCCAAAATGTTAACTCTGATTTCTCTTCACTGATGTTGCCAGACCTGCTGCATTTTTACAGCAATTTCTGTTTTTGAACCAGGACAATTGTCTGTGTGGAATTTGCATATTCTCCCTGTATCTGCACAGGTTTCCTTTGGATGCTCTGGTGTCCTCCCACAGTCCAAAGATGTGCAGGTTAGGTAGTAAATACAGGGTTATAGGGATTATATTTCACTTAATTTATAGACAGCCATTTTGGTTGCAGTCATCTTTAAAAGCACTTTGGAATTACATGTTCCAAGCATCTACATTACTTCAGGGTACAGACCTGTGATCATAATATTATCTACAACTTCCTTGGCAAGTGTCTTCCATGCAACGCAAGTTTGACTCTAAATATTGCTATTGTAAGAGTCATAGAGATGTACAGCATGGAACCAGACCCTTCGGTCCAACCCGCCCATGCCAACCAGATATCCCAATCCAATCTAGTCCCACCTGCCAGCACCCGGCCCATATTCCTCCAAACCCTTCCTATTCATATACCCATCCAAATTCCTCTTAAATGTTGCAATTGTACCAGCCTCCACCACATCCTCTGGCAGCTCATCCCATACACGTGCCACCCTCTGCTTGAAAAAGTTGCCCCTTGGGTCTCTTTTATATCGTTCCCCTCTCTCCCTAAACCTATGCCGTCTAGTTCTGGACTCCCCCACCCCAGGGAAAAGACTTTGTCTATTTGTCCTATCCATGCTCCTCAATTTTGTAAACCTCTAAGGTCACCCCTCAGCCCTCCGCGCTCCAGAGAAAAAACAGCCCCAGCCTGTTCAGCCTCTCCCTGTAGCTCAAATCCTCCAACTCTGGCAACATCCTTGTAAATCTTTTCTGAACCCTTTCAAGATTCACAACATCTTTCTGATAGGAAGGAGACCAGAACTGCATGCAATATTCCAACAGTGGCCTAACCAATGTCCTGTACAGCCGCAACATGATCTCCCAACTCCTGTACTCAATACTCTGATCAAGAAAGGAAAGCATACCAAACGCTGCCTTCACTATCCTATCTACCTGCGACTGCACTTTCAAGGAGCTATGAATCTGCACTCCAAGGTCTCTTTGTCTCCCTGTATTCCACAAGATCTAACCTTGCTAATCAGTCTCCCATGGGGAGACTTGTCGAACGCCTTACTGAAGTCCACATAGATCACATCTACTGCTCTGCCCTCATCAATCTTCTTTGTTACTTCTTCATAAAACTCAATCAAGTTTGTGAGACATGATTTCCCATGCACAAAGCCATGTTGACTATCCAGACTCGGTCCTTGCTTTTCCAAGTACATGTACATCCTGTCCCTCAGTAGTCCCTCCAGCAACTTGCCCACCACCGAGGTCAGGCTCACTGGTCTATAAGTTCCCTGGCTTGTCTTTACCGCTCTTCTTAAACAGTGGCACCACGTTTGCCAACCTCCACTCTCAAGCTGTTTCACTACAGCTGCAACACCAGCATCTCTCAACATCACAAAAATTGTCCAGAAAAGTCTTGTCCACAAAAAGCAAAGCAACTCAAAGCCACCTAATTTCCACACACACTGATATCTTCTTATCCTTCCTAAAGGTCAGAATCCAGAATTGGGCACAATATTCCAGTTGAAACAGGTTAAGAGTTTTGTAAAACATTATTCTAAGTTTTGTGTTTTTGTACTTAATGCTTCTACAGCTTTTAATGAGAATTATAGTATATAAAATAAAGGAAAAACATTTAAAATTTAAAGATATGTTCCATAATTCAACAACTTCTCCACTTATTGTCATAATAAAGTCAGCTCTAGTAGGGCAGTTAAATACATCAAATGAGCATTCAGGTCAGCCACAATCCAGGCATTCCACAAATAATAATTACATGATTGTTGGGACTATTTTTAGGAGTAACTTGTTTTTTTTTATTAAAAAAAAGACAACGATGGGTACCATCATATCTAACCTAAGATCTTGGACACTCTCTCCAAGCTTTTCCAAAAGGAATTTGATGTCATCAGCAATGTCTTCATCATCATACTTTTGCTGTTCAAGGTTCTCCAACTGTTTAAGGACTTTGCACTGAATCATAGCAAGTGCATATTCTTGATGAGTTTCTCTTTCTGCAGATTTTTCTAGAAGGTTCTGTTAAAAGAGTGTTCAAAATTTTACTTTAATTTTTAAAAAGAAAATCAAATCAAAACTATATGCTGCACATGCACATGATAAATACAAGAAATTACAAAAATCTGTGTACTTGTGCCCATTCTATAATCATCTAACATTAGATTAGCAATCTAGATATCGCTAATGGCACCAGAACAAAACCCTGTCAATCTCTCGATACACATCTCCTGAATCAGCCACATCCTTCACAAGAGAAATAATTATGACTTCGTCAGTCAACCCTCATCCAAAATTAATTTTAGAAATCTTAAAGACATATTTCACTTGCTTAAAAACCTTTCAAAAGCAAAGAAGATCTCTCAAAAGGAATAAGGGAATGCACTCCTTTTGTGAAAATAATTTCCTATTTAACTGAAATAACAATCACTTGTCAATGGATCATGATGAAAACTTTGCAATTACGGGATTTGTGTAGGTACAGGAAAACATAACTGGTATAAAACATAACAATCAAGATTGATTGATTGCAATCAAACCATATCATCTTTTGCACAATGCAAATTTATTATTTTTTATTAAAAGTTTAAAGTTGAACATAACTCTCCCAGGTATCAAATTATCTTAAAATATTTTGTTATCATGACACAAACGTTTGATGGCGGCTAGATCTTGAATTTCCAGTTTGTGTTAGCACTACGAAACATTTTTAATATTTTCTTTGCACGCAGCTATTCATGCATAAATGTTGTTTTGTCACTGTTCCACTCACTAAAATGATGCATCTATTTCAGAAGATGCATACGTCAATTCATGAGTTTCTATTTGGGTACTCTGAACAGCAAAGTTTGTGGTCCTATAGGCTGCTCCTGGTTAGTGCGTAAATCCTGAATAACAAGATGTTTGCACATGCAGATGTAAAGTGGAGTTAAATTAATTTATATGTGGCTTACACAAGACCATGTTTTGCATTGAACAGCCAGACACATCAAAAAGCTTGGTCGTTTCTGATTCAACTTATTTTGAACTTCAAGTCAATTCAGTACTCCACTTAGTTTAATAACTGTAAAATCAACTTGATAGGAATTTGATACTAATCGATAATCACAATGTAAATTGGAAATTGGATTATAATCATTTTAGTAATCAAAATGTCAATTGCTTTCATTAATGGTCTATCACATAGAAAATAATTTGTTCCTGAAATATTAAAACAATTAACATGAAAATAAAAACACTCCGAACATCGTAAGAGTACTCTTCACCATTATTAAGACCATGATGAACTTTTACATCTCCTTTCACCTGTTCTATCATATCCCTCAATTCCATAAACAGCCTACAATCTATTAACTTCAGTTTTGAATACACACCACTTTTGAAATCTAAAATCTGTCAGAAATGCCCAGTTATGAAAGTTCAGCAGATATTATTAAAAATATTTTTTTTTAAAATCGACCTTTAGATAGATTGTCCTGTTGCTCAAAGTGGTGCAAATTTTGCATGACAGATATTCAGAATTTTGCCTCCCAGCACATTTGCATATCAATAGGGCGTTCATGCTGTTCACAGTCAAGTGAAGAACATGCTGCTTTATAAAAAGTATCATATGGCAAATTATACCAAGACAGTATTAAATTTAAAATGGCAATTTCAGTAAATTCTAAAATGCCAGTTTGAGTCAGTGAGGATTTTTTCTTTCACCAGATGTCAGCATTTTCAGCAAGTAAATAATGTATTGCCCAACCATACGTGCCCTCAAAGGTGATCATGAGCTCCCTTAACTGCTGCAGCCCTGTAAGGTAGGAGCACTTTCACCACTGCTGATAAAGTAGTTTAATGATTTTGAGATAGCAATGCAGCTGCAGAATATTAGTTCTAAGTCAGGATGGCAAACTTGCTAGTGGTAGTATTCCCATGGCTCTATCGCTCTTCAGCTTCTACATGGTATATGTCAAGACTTTGAAAATGTGCTGCCAAAAGCAACTTTAGTGAGGTGCACCTTGCACATTGTACACACTGCTGCCACTGTGCATTAATACAGGATCCAGTTGCTTAAAAAGGTGGAGGACACGGTCCAAACCAAATAAATTGTGGGCCCAATGTATCCAGACTTCAACTGCACCCAAAGTGGAAAATTTGATTGTGAATTCAAATAAACCTGTTGGGACGATGATACATTGTGTGATTTCTGACTTGGTCACTCCAGTCCAACGACACCTCCAAAAGTTTCTTTTGGAAGCATGTAAGTCAACACATTTTACAATGACTTCAAATTCTGCTTATTGCTGAAGCAACCATATTTCCTCTGGTACTGATAATAGTGATTAGAACTTTTAAAAGGGAGACTGCAGACATGTCCAGGTGAATGCTGTTAACTGGTTTTGACTGATGTTTAAAGGTGGTTAAAGATTGCAGGCTTAAAATGGCTTATGGAATACATAGTGTACAGTTTGATAGAGTTTAAGCATTATGTCACCATTAGGTTATTTACTTGTTCATTTAAAATCAAGCAAAATTAAAACCTGAAAAGAGACATTTTATGGTATCTTCCTGCTTTTGAAGGGAGATCTTAAAAGTGGAAACATAAAAGAAACATATTGAAACAGTTACCGGAGTTAGAAAACAATTTCCCAAATTAAAGTGAAAATACAGCGGTTTAATAACTGGCACCTATGGGGCCAGGAATGCGCTAGTTAATCAAATACCGTGGATAATCAAGTCCACATAATCAATGTAAAAATGCACAGTAAGTAATAGAAATGTAATGCAAGGGTCATACACACTCTTTCTTTATTAACAGCATAAATCACAAATAATAATGCAATTTTGCCTTAAGTAAAATTTACCGACAGAGAACCTTTTCACTCTCACCCTCAACTGACTATTTGGTCTTCACAGTAGATTGGAGTATTTGAGGAGAAATCGACTCAAAATGGAATATACTATTGATATTTCATGCAGCCATTCGATGGTTTATATGGAGATAAACAAAACCTACAGTCACATTAGACTGAATAATACAATAAGATTTACTGTATTTGTGGGTTTATAATTTTTGCAGGTTTATCAAGCATGCTGGTTCAAACAAAGTTTGTTGCAGATAATGACTCTATGACTTCTGAAATTGTGGAGTTGAGAACTATCCAATGAAACTACCAAAAATATAAAAGAACCTAAATGATCTGAACTAAATCTAAAAAAAGCCAAAAATGAAATTTAAAAATGTTATAATGTTACCATTATAAACCAAAAGCATATCTAACTGAAGCAGGGACAAAAATATGACTTTACAAAGTTCAAGATCTTCATGAAACAAACAGGAAACAAAACAGGTGCAGGAATAGCCATTTAGCTGTTCGAGTCTGCACCACCATTCAATATGATCATGGAATCTCAGGATCTCATTCCTGCCCCCTCCCCATACCCCTTGACCCCTTTAGCCACAAGAGCCATGTCCAGCTGCCTCTTGAATATATCTAATGAACTGACCTAAACAGCTTCTACCACAGGTTCACAATCCACCGAATAAATTCTTCTTCTGTCCTGAATGACTTAGCCCTTGTTTTGGGCTTCCTCAACAGTGGTAACATTCTTCCCAATCAAGCCTGTTCAGGCTCATCAGGATTTTGTATGTTTCTATGATGAACCACCACTCATTCTTCTAAATTCCAGTGATTATAAGTCCAGTCAATCCGGTCTTTGCTCACGTCAGTCCTGCCATCCCAGAATCAGTCTGGTGAACCTTCGCTAGACACTGTCAACAGCAAGAGTGCCCTTCCTCAGACTAGAAGGCCAAAACTGGACAAATACTCAAGGTATGGCCTCACCAACTTCGATACTCAAATTGTCTCGCTCTGAAGGAAAGCATGCCAGTAGGTTTCCTCAGTGCCTGTTCCACCTGCACACCAACCTTCAGTGACCATTCTACCATGATACACAGATCTCGGTGCATCTCATCTTTTCCTAAACTGCCACCTGATAATAATTTGCCTTCCTGTTTGTGATCAAAGTGGATAACCTCACATTTATCCAAATTATATTCATTTGCTAAGTATTTGCCCACTCGGCCAGCCAGTCTAAGTCCCCCTGCAGCCTCTCAGCAAACTCCTCACAGCACACACTGCCAACCAGCTTAGTGCCCTCTGCAAATCTGGAGATATTGCTTCCAATTCCTTCATCAAATTTGCTTATTTATATTGGAAACAGCTGAGCTCTCAGCACTGAACCCTGCAGCACCCCACTTGTTACTGCCTACCACTCTGAAAAGGACCCATTTATTACAACTCTCAGCTTCCTGTTTGCCAACCAGTTCTCTATCCACGTCAATACATTACCTCAGTTAACAGTGCTTTAATTTTCAACACTAATCTCTTCTGTGGAAGATGTCAAAGATCTTTTGAAAGTCTAGATAAACAACATCTACTGCTTCAAAAAAACTGTTTACTTTACCGGTCATATTCTCAAAATATTCTAGATTTGTCAAGCACGATTTCCACTTCATGAATCCATGCTGACTTGGACCAATTCTATTCCTGCACAACTCCAGAATTTTTCCCACCAATGTCAGGCTAACCCACCGTTAATTCCCCATTTTATCCCTCCCTCAAAAAAAAGTAGAGTTCCATTAGCTACCCTACAGTCCATTGGAACTCTTATAGAATCCACAGAATGCTATAAAATGATCGATGCCATTGTTTTCACTCCTGCTGCACTGTATTTATAATATCAATACATGTTAGCACTGAACTACAATAGATAGAACAAGGTTTAAGCACCGGCTTATCCAAAAAATGACAATCTATGCAGACAAGCTCAATGAAATGAATAACACATTTCTGGAACGAATCTTAACTTCAAATTGTGAAACTTTTAAAAGGCTTCAACAATCTGATGTTAACTACTTGATCAGCCATGACAAGATATATATTCCATAGCCATTCCAGAAATGTTTAACAATAAAAATTACTGGAATTTAATGACAAGAGTGCAATCTATTAAAATGATTTGCATACATACCCTAAATGTTGCCAGAATAATTCTGGTAACCTTTTCTTTCACAGATTCCTGGAGAATATCTGATAGGGCTGGAACGATGTTCAATCTGCGCAGATATTCACACAGTTGTGGACTGAAGGCCAGTAACCAGAAGGAGAAGATCATCTGATACTGCAGCTGGAAGCCACATTTGTTGTTTATAACAGCTATAATGCTGTGTCGGGTAGGAGTGGGAGTGAAAAGAAAAATTTGAAATAATCCTTGCCACATTATCAAATAGAATTTTTGATCTAAAACAAGTAAAAATCTGTTCAGAATGACTTTTCAACCCAGTGTGCAACCCTCCCCTGTACTGAAGTTTGGAAATCAGAACTGAAGTTTGAATCTAAAATGCTGCAGAAAAATTGAATCAAACTATTTTATCAGCTCATATTTCTGTATCATGTGTCTCCTTTAACTAACATGTCTATTCACATCCTACATCATTTTCTTGCCATTGGTATGAAATAATAACCCAAAACAATAATCCAGACAAAGCAATTATGAACCTTTTAATCTGATCTTTGCCAGACTTTCCTGAATTGTATAATGCAAACCAAATGGATTCAAAGCAAAAATTCTTACATTACAAAAAAATCAAATCAAAACATGTACTATTGAAAATCAATTAGTTGAGCATGAGGCAGCCTCTTGCCTAGTCACCAGCCCAACTCTCAACCTAACTCACCTAATTTAGACTGAAAATCTGAATGGCAGGCAGCCGTCTTTAAAAGTTGGGTTCACAAAACCATGATCAGCCACTACGCTGTACCTCTGACATGGGAATGGGGGAAAATGGGGCTGAATAACTGTCAACTGTTTCTTAGTTTCTTTGACATGGAGCAGATTCCATTTCCACAGAGCTAGCCCATGTAATAACAACTTGCACTAATAGGTAGTGTTCCTGTTTTTAACTGGTAATGTCCATTAAACCAGCCAGCCCCTCCCTAACTTAGAAACAGCCACTACAAAATCAATGACTCAATTACTATAAAGTGCATTCATCACATGAATAACCATTGATGTTATCACTAGACTATTAATCCAGAAACTCAGCTAATGTTCTAAGGACGTGGGTTCAAAATCCTACCATGGCAGATGGTGCAATTTGAATTCAATAAAAAATAAATCTGGAATTAAGAATCAAACAATAACTGATATTCAGAACAGCTCATCAGGTTCACTCAAGTGCTTCAGAGAAAGAAATCTGCCATTCTACTACATGCAACTCCAGAGCTACAGCAATGCAGCAGACTCTAAACTGGCTTTTGCAAAGGCCCAGCAAGCGTTGCATCAATTAAGTCCTAAAGAAATGAGACAGGACAAAACACTTGACACTAACCTAAACACCATGCACAACTGTAACAATGACAGTCCTGTTGGCCCTGCAAAGTCCTCCACTAATGTCAAAACTAGGACAGCTGTCTCAGACCAGTCAGGTAACAGCCTGACTAGTTAGTTGTTCACAGAAAGTAAAAACAATGACTGCAGATGCTGGAAACCAGATTCTGGATTAGTGGTGCTGGAAGAGCACAGCAATTCAGGCAGCATCCGACGTTGCTGCCTGGTGCTGGAAGAGCACAGCAATTCAGTTGTTCACAGAAACCTACCTTACAGACAACTTCCCAGACACCACCATTAGCATTCCTGGTTGTGACCTGCTACATCCAGCAGAGGTGGTGGCACAGTGGTATACTGTTGGGATAGTGTTGATCTGGGAATTCTCAAAATTGAATCTGGACTTCATGAATAACGTGTTTAACCAGAAGACAAGAAACAAAAAATTTCTTGCTGATGATCACATACCTACTTCCCTCAGCTGATGAATCAGAACAGTGCACATTGAACAACACTTAGAGGAAGCAGAGAATGGCAAGAGTGTAGAATGTGCTGTGGGTGGGAGATTTCAAGGCCAAGAGTGGCTTGGCAGCAGCACTACTTATAGAGCCAATCGGGTCCTAAAGGACCTATCTGTGAAACAGAGTCTGCATCAGGTGGCAAGTAACCACAAATAGGGAAAAACATACTTAACCTCATCTTCATTAATCTGCTGCAGACATATCAGTCCATGACAATATCAGAAAGAGCGACCACTGCATAATCCTCGTGAACACAAAATCCCACCTTCACATTGAAAATACCCTCCATCATATTGTGCAGCATTATCACCTTGCTAATGAGACAGACTTCAAATAGATCTAGCAGCTCAAGACTGGGCATCTACAAGGTGCTGGGGCCATTAACAGCAGAACTGTGCCCCAATAATCTGCAACCTCATGGCTCAGCAGATCCCCTACTCAAACATTATTCAATGAGGGGATTAATCTTGATTCAATGGTGACTGCAGAAGACAATGTCAACCTGATGATGCTACCAAACATGATGGCCTTACCATCACTAATTTCTCCACGAACACTCAGGAAAGTTGCAATTCACCAGGTTAATACTGTCTCCTGCAGTCTCTATTGAATCAAGGTTAATCTCCTCATCTGATCATAATGTTTAAGTGGGGGATCTGCTGAGCCAGGAGATTGCAGTTTACTGGAGTACAGTTCTGTATGGCCCCAGCACTTCAGACTAAGCTGGACAAGCCACATAATAATGGTTGCAAGAGCAGGTCAAAGGCTAGGAATACTAACAGACAGTAACTCACTCCTGACTGCCCAATTGTCTGGAGTGCACAATGCTGTGCTTGACACAATCTAGGACAAAGCAATCCATTTGATTAGCATCAAATCTATAAGCATCCACTCCCTTCACCACCAACTCAGCAGCAGCAACTTGTGTCACCTGCAAGATGTACTTCCAAATAACTTCCATCGCAAAGAACAAAGGCAGCAGATACATGGGAACACCTGTAAGTTCCACTCCAAGCAATTCACCATCCTAACTTAGAAATAGATTGCCATTCCTTCAGTGCCACTGGTTCGAAATCCTGGAACTCTTCACTCCAACATCATTGAGGGTCTACATAAAGCAGATGGACTACAGCTGTTCAAGATGGCAGCTTAACACCCTCTCAAAGGCAACAAAAGATAGCTAACCAGTGACACCCACAACCCACAAAAGGATAAAAACAAGCTTTAGGTATATTTAAATTTATTTCACAATGAAATGTAGGGTATTCAGCATACATTTCAACAGGACAAAGTGAAATTGGCAGCGTGATTACAGTTACAAAGAAAAAGGAAGTGAAATTATGCTTTCAGAAGAAAAGCAAGGAAGAAATATAAGCTTAATAATTCCATTATGCAGGGAGTGGAGGGGTAGAAATATTTAGGATTTGAAGACTCTTGAATGAGTCAGCAGATGCTGCTGCTTGTTAGCAACCAGTTAAAGACATCAATCATTCACTAACCCCATTCCACTTTACACTCCACTTTGTGGCTTTTCAACTTTGATGTATTTTGGATATAAGTCCAAAATACACCTTTCCTTGATGTTACTTGTTTTTTAAACCAAAACTTACTTCTTTGCTTGCAATTTCAAGTACCTCAAATTTATCTTATCGCCTACGTATGGAACTTTTAGCATACAATCTTAGTATGCATTCGTTGAGTTTTCTTGCTGTGAACACATCTTCACAAAATTACTTCCAGCTATCTATCCCTGTTGCTGCACCACATAATTTGTCATTAGTACCAAATGACCTAAATAGAGAAACTCAGGCACTGTTTCAATGTGTCTACTTCAATCGTGATGCGAGTTTGTCCTACTGTATTTCCTTTAGCTACCGTTGTTTTAGTGTGTCTTTTTCTGTTCTTAATCCATATTCTAAATTTTAGGTTTTATTGATTAAAATATTTTGTAGGCCCTATTTGCAGTCTGCATAGTGTTGTGGTGTCAGTAAATCTCATCTTGCCGGTCAATGTCACACTTCAGCAACATATCCAAAACAAAAATTGTGATGTACACAATCAAACACAATGTAAAATGCTGCATATTTCTAGATATTTATCAATGTTCAGATCTCAATCAATCTTTGCTTCAAATGTGCTAAATATTTACTTCTATTCTGATTTTCAAAATTACTTTAATGAGATGACTTGTCAAAGCATTTCGCATTCCATCACTACAGGTTTTTTTATTAACTTGAATTGGACCCTCAACATGGACTTGCCAGGACTTTCGACTACATTCATTACTCGGCACTTGCCCTGTCTAATATGTTAATAGAATGCAGATGGGAAGATTGCCAAGGAATTCTCTTGACCCAATCATGTCAGGATTGCAATTCATCTGTCAAAATCCAATCCTCAGATAATAGCAATACTTCTGCAGTGGCATTGGAAGATAAATGTCAGGTTGAGTGGAGATGTTCTATAAAATATAAGAAAGACATCAGTGATGGAGTGTCATCAATTCAGAATCTTTTCTAAGAGCAAGATTTTAAAAATTCCAGTGTAGGGTACTGTTGGAGCCTACAATGCTTGTCCACTAGGAGTAAATTAATCACAAATTTCAAAAGAGAACAGATGAGAGTAATAAATGACAACCTAAAGCTCAAGGAGGTAACACTGCTACATTTTTTTTTGGTTCCCTTCAAGCACCTTCAATTCAAGATAGTTTTGCTCTCTAAGTTGGTGAGATTGTAAACAGTCCGGTAATAGGTAGGACCTTGGTGGATGATAAGATTATTGGCCCTATCAAATTAAGCAATTAAAATTTAGGATTAAGAAATAGGAAAGAGACACGATAAAAGAAATCATAAGACAGGCATAAGATTAAAATAAAGGAGTATGATTTTATTTGCTTTACAGAAATGTGGATGCAGGGTGACCAAGACCAGAAAATCAATATTTAAAAGGTATTGAATATTTAGGAAGGACAGGTAAAGAGCAATAGTAGCTAGCTGACAACATGGAACAGAGAGGGGAGGGGCGAGAAGAGCGGGCGAGAATCTTCAATCTGATGAAAAGGACATAATATCTGTTTGGATGGAATCAAGATACAGCAAGCGTCATCAAATGTTTCTCCAAGTAATTTAATGTCTACCAAACAGCAGTGGTAATTTAGAGCTTGGAATAAATCAGGAAATCAAAAGTTCATATAGTAAGGAGAATGAAGTGATCAAGGGCCATTTCACACTGCATGACTGAGTTAATCTATCTTGCATCTATGCTTTGGGAGAATAATTTCATGCTGTGTTTGACAGTATTTTCTGGAACAATATTTCAAGAAACCAATTACATTAAAGAATGTTTAAGAAAAATGGTTATAAAGATAGAAGATGAATTGGTGATAATGTTTCAAAATTTTATTAACTCTGCAATGGTACTGAACATTAGAAGATTGCAAGTTTAACCCCAATGTTTAAGAAAGGAAGGAGAGAGGAAACAGTGAACTATAGATCTGTTAGCTTGACATCAGAAGGGTAATTACTGGGATCTATTATAAATATCCACTAATCTCGTACTTCAAAAAATAACTGTCTTGTTGAGCACAATCAATATGGCTTAATGAAGTGAAAGTAAGTCTAACCAGTTGTTTTTTTTGGAGCATATAGCTAGCAGAGCTGAATGTGAACCATGACAATGGTGTGAAGAAGCTTTAAGCAGGTTAAGAGCATTGCAAATGAAATTCAAGTGCTGAGAGATTATTTATTTATGTTTCTCCTACCAAGAGGTGAGGTGTTTCTTGAATCATGCAAAATTGAAGAACATTGATAGACAAGGGACTTGGTGTTCTTGTTCATAAATCATAGCACTATATGCAGGTACAAGAAGCAAACCAGTATGTCAGCCTTTATTGCAAGAGGATAGGTGTACAGGAGCAAAATAAAGGTCTTGCTTCATCTGTACAGAATACTACTGAGACTGCACCTGGAGTATGATGTACAGTTCTAGATCTCTTTTCTGAAGGAGAAAGTACTTACCATACAGGAATGCAACAGATGCTTACAGATTGATTCCTGGGATGGTTGGATTGTCCTAGATGGAGGAGGATGAGCATTTACCTTCCCTATTACCCACAGAAGTGGGGCACAAGCTTTTTTGTGACTCATGCACAAAGATGCGCAAATCCTCCTATTCTGTAACTTCTGCAATCTTTTTCCAATTAAGTAATATCCAACTTATGTTCTCCTGCCGAATTACTAACTTTATATTTTCTCACATTATATTCTGCCGAGTGCTTGCCCACTCGTTTGATCAGTCTGAATCTCTCTGCAGACAACTATACTCTTAACGTGCCTTCCGACCTATTTTAATGTCATCTGCAAACTTGGCAGTAGTACATTCATCCAAGTCATTAACATAGCCCCATGCACCAATCTGTGACACTCCACTTGTTACAGATTGTCATTCTAAAGGTACGCCTCACTACTTATTTTTATCTATCTATTAGTTAGCAAATCTTCTATACACAATAATATACTACCTCCAATACTATGAGTGCTTATTGTAAATAGTCTAATATGTGGAATCTGAAATGTCTTCTGAAAATCAAAGTTACATCCACTGCTTCTGCTTTCTGTCCTGCTTGCTACTGTCTCAAAAGAATTCTAGTAAATTTGTCAGGCATTACTTCCCCTTCTTGAAGCCATGCTGATTGTTGATCATACCATTTGGAACAAAATGTTTTATTACATCCTTTGTAATAGATTAACACTTACCCAATAACAAGACATTAGGCCAATTGGCCTATAGATATTTTTATCACACTTCCCTGTCAAATAAATAAAGGTGTTACATAGAGTTTTCCAATCCTCTGGAACTCTCCTCAGAACGTAAAAACTTCTTAGAAGATTACTCCCAGTACATTCACTATCTCTGTAGCTACTGTTCCTACCTTAGGATGTAGCCCATCAGGTGTTGAGGAATTATCCTCATTTGTTTGTCCAGTACTTCTATAATGTATTTATTTCTTCTGCATCTTTTCATCCTTGATTATTTCATAATTTTGGAATATTATTACTTGCATCTGTTACTATGAAAACTAATGCAAAGTATTTATTCAATTCTACCATTTTCTTGTTTTTCATTATCTATGCCTATGCTAACTTCTCTTCCTTTTAATATCTTCAAGAAGCTCTGTCTGTCTTGCTATTACTTGCATCTTCTCATGAAGGTTTATCTTCTCTTTTTGGCATCTTTTGAAATATTCTCAATCCTTTGGTCAATCACCACCTTTGTATTTTTGTTGTTCAATTTGATCAAAAATGTTATCACACTGCTAACAGCAAATTTATAAAGTTAAACAAGAGCTCAACCTTCCTACAATGAATTTAATGAGCATTTAAAGTACAATTAAATCAAATCCTTAAGAGTGGGGAAAGTAAGGGAGAGCCACTGCCTGTTGAGACAGACAGTAGAACAAGTTGACGCAGAGTACATTTCGATGTTAATAGCATGCTTCAAACTTTTATCATACAAATGAGCCGAGTACGCCACTCAGCCAAGCTTACTGCGCCATTCAATAAATTCTGACAGATCCAATTATAACCTTAAATCTGTATTCCTGCTTACTGGTATCGTTCATCTTAGTACCTACCGCTGCCTTTAAAAATATTCAAGGATTCTGCCTCCACTACCTTTTCAGAGGAGCATTTCAAACAATATTCCAAAAGGTTCATCTAATCTGCTTAAATAGTTGTTCTCCGGATTGTAAACAGCAACCCTTAGTTCCCAATTCTGGGAGGAGAGGAGGAAGAAATTTTGTATGCTTTAATCAAGTCATATTTGCTGGACCTGCAGACTAACCTTTGTGATTCACTCAAGGATACCCAGATCTCTGAACATCTCCAGAGTTCTGCCATCTCTCACCACTCAGATCTGAAAAAAAACACTTCTTGCCAAAATGGACAACTTCACACATTATGCTCCATTTACCACATCTTTGCCCATTCACCTAATCTTCCTTTATTTTTGTAGCTTCAGGTCCTCGACACAACTTACTTTCCTCTTTATGTGTGTCATCAGACAAAATGACAATCATATCTTCCTTCTCTTCATTCAAATCAGATATACAAATTGTAAATAGTTGAAAATCCTACACTAATCCCAGTGGGACATAAATTTATTCATTTGCCAACCTTAAAGTCCTATTTATGCCTACTCTATTTCCTGTTAGTTGACTAATCTTCTATTAATGCCAATCTACTACTACTATATAGTGAGCTTTTACTTACCCCCAATAACCTGAATTGATGCCTTATCTGGAAATCTAGGTGCAGTATTTTCACACACAGCATGTCTTCAAAAAAAGGAGTTAAACAGAGTGTCTATTTTCAAAACCATGTCAAATCTGCCTGATTAACAAATTTTTGAGTGCCTTGGTGTAATTTATTTTATTTTCAATCTGACGGCTGTTAAGCTAAATGGCTTAGTTTCCCTCCTTGTCCCCTTTTTGAATAAAATTTATACTCACTATCCTTCAATCTAATGGAACTGTCTCAAATCAAGGATGTTTAGAAAATTAAAATCAATGCATTAACTATTGCACTTGGCACTTTAAGACCCGAGCATGAAGCCCACCAGAACATGGGGAGCTGTCAGACTGCAATTCTGATTTATTAATACTCCTCCAATAATTGTGATTTTCCCCAGAGTTCCTCGGTTCTTCCCAATTCCTGATTTTTTTTGTTGATTCTGGGATGCTACTATATCCTTTATACTGACAGTCAATTCAACAACACTGTTTCAATTTATCTGCTATTTTCTTATTTAAAATAGGAACAGGAGGTGGTGGCCATTCAGCTCAAGCCTGTCTAGTCATTCAGTGAGATCATGACTGATCTACGGCATAAGTCCGTACATCTACCTTTTCCACCACTAATTTCCCAGTCTCACTATTTATTTGACCAAAGATCAATTCTTAACTTTTTTTCAAACATCTGCAGAGATCTAACTGTGTTTATATTTATGGCTAGGTTTCTCTTTTTTCCTTTTTTGTTTGCTCATTGTGTTTTTTAAAATTGTCTTTTAGGCAGGTTCTCATTCTTTCTTTATGCTTCACCCTATCCTATGTCTTCTCTTTAAGGACTCGTGCATCACTTCCAAAAAGCAACTTCTTGTCATTTCTACCCAAACCATTTCTATATTTTGGCTTCCTGAACATGCATCATACTGTACCAATACCATCATCTAACGGAATCATGTTTTCCAAGTTTCAAGTTAATTCCTAAAAATCCTGTATTCTAAGATGCATGTTCACATCTACACTAACCTGCAGCTGCATCTTTGCTCTCAGTTAAGTGCTATGTGTATTCAAAAATAAAGCTCTTACCGTCACTCATTTGCACTTAATGTAAATTTTAGTCTAACCTGTTGGTTTATTCTTAGATTCAGACCCTTATTTCCTTGTTAAAAACTCTCTGGCTTTGACTCTACTTAGATTCATCTTCAATTTAATTCCCTGCCCCCCATCATAGAATTTAAAATTCTGATTTCCATAATTACATGGCTTACAAAAACACTGGCCCCAGCATGATTCAGGTGCAGACCACCCCATCATTACAGATTTGATTTTCTCCAGTTGTGGCATAGTGACCTATGAACCAAGACCCATTACTCCCATTTATCTTAGGTTCACACATTCATCTCTAATCACCCCATCTAAACACACATGAACCAAGTACAAATTAGAGATTTTGACTTTTGAGCTTCTGAGTCTAAATTTGGCACATTTCCCTTGATCCTTTCCACATCATTGGCACAGTGGCTCAGTGGTTAGCACTGCTGCCTCACAGCGCCAGGGACCAGGGTTTAATTCCATCCTCAGACGACTGTCTGTGTGGAATTTGCACATTCTCCCCATGTCTGCATGGGTTTCCTCCGGGAACTCCTGTTTCCTCGCACAATTCAAAGATGCACAGGTCAGATGCATAAATCAGGAGTAAATGTGGAGTAATAGGATAATGGAATGGGTCTGGGGGAAGTTACTCTTCAGAGGGTCAGTGTGACCTGTTTGACCGAAGGGCCGGTTTCCTGACTGTGGGGATGCGGTGACCCATGACGGTGACTGTGGGGATGCTGTGTGGACCATGATGATTGGATCCTCCCCCTCATTGGTTCTAAACAGCAGCTCAATTTGCAATGTACAGTCTGGAATTATGCTCCTTGTTGCAGAGAACTATGTTTGTCCCTTTAACTAAATTAAGCCTGCCATTATCACATTTCTCTCATTCTCCCTCTTGAATGGTTTCCCTGTGTCACAACCAGTTAGCTCACCCATCTTGCAAGCCCTTACTCTCACTCAGATAAGCTTATAGAATCTCAAATATGTTGGACAATTGTAAAGACAGGCTCCATCAACCTGCCCCCCCAACCCCATTCTGGGTTCCTTAACCAGTCTCTCAGTTACACCTTCCTGTCTGTGAACAGGAAACAAAAATCAGATTACCCAAGTCTAAGGTGTTTTACTGTCTCCTGGTGTAAATAATACAGGTAACTTTGCCCTCCTTGATGTATTACAATACCTGTAGTTCAGATAAAACTGAGCTGAAGTTGCTTGAACTTCAAACATTTGCCATAGACTCCAGTTCCAGTTCCCTAACTCGTTCGGTGAGGATCAGGATCTGACTGCAATACCTGTAGTTCAGATAAAACTGAGCTGAAGTTGCTTGAACTTCAAACATTTGCCATAGACATCTTTGCTCGATGAAACTTTCATTCAGGAACTTCTACATGTTGCAACTGTGACATCGCCTGTCCTACTATCCTTTAACTATTTTTAATAACTACTTCATTAGTTTAATGTATTCATTCACATTTTTATATATTCTATTAGTTATAGCAACTGATAGTAAAGCAAAATTTAGAAGCTAGTTATTTACTGTGTCTTCTCCATACTACAAGAACAAGTATCAATTCCAGGAGATTGGAAATGGTAGAAAAGGGCTTAAAAATGTGTTGCTGGAAAAGCGCAGGTCAGGCAGCATCCAAGGAGAAGGATGCCTGAAACGTCGATTCTCCTTCTCCTTGGATGCTGCCTGACCTGCTGCGCTTTTCCAGCAACACATTTTTAAGCTCTGATCTCCAGCATCTGCAGTCCTCACTTTCACCAATGTTAGAAAAGGCCACCTCTTTCTCTACCTCCCTTAACACTCAATGTATCATAGATCATACTGGTTTTATATGCTCCTAGTTGACTCACTTCGTGAGGAACTGTTTTCAGCTGCTTTGTAAGCAAACCCAATTACTCTTCCTCTGGAGATCTTCTTAAAGAACCTGCTTAATACTGGGAACCAAGGCTTTCTCTAAATGGCACGACTGTGCCATTATTCAGAGGATCTACGTACTTTGGCTGGTGCATCAATGCATTCACTTTTGGTTTCTCCAACCTTTGGAATGCATGAACCTTGGAGATCAATGTAATGGCTTGGAGAAGTTAGAGGAAATGGGGCTGGGAACAGAATTTTAAAAACTGTAGACTTAAGTTAAATGCCACTTAGAAGCCACAGAAAAAAAAAATTGTACAAAATACAAATTTACGCTCTTAGCCACTGTAAGCACTTAGTCTTTTCAGTGATTTTTCCATGATTTAAATAATTCCCAGTTTATGACATTTGTAGAATATAATACGGTCCAAAGTAGTTTAAGTGGCAAATTTCTACTTTTACTCTATATATTGGAGAGAAAATTAAATACTGATCATAACTATAGAAGGGAATTTCAAAATAGAGGATTTGTACCTGAGGATAGAGTTTGCAACTTACATGAGCGGTTAGAAATGATAGACAATCTTTTGACAGAATTATGTACTGAAGTGAAAGCAAGATATATTAAATATAATAAAGTTATCAAAATGTGAAAATACAGAACAGATTCCATGGTCCTTGAAATTGGCCCATTCATGAAACTGGAAGGGTAGGAGGAATTCTGCTGTTGGCTTTGAAGTCAGGGCAAGCTTGACACAATCCACTCCAAATTAGTTTGGCGGTAACTGGACTGTCAATTGGTTCAGAATGGCTCATCAGCTGGATGAAATATGACTGCCAATAAATGGATGCCAATCAAATAGCCATCAGCTCACTAATTCCCAGTAGTTTACCAGGAATGGCGAGCACTGGTGGGCCTGCAGACAGTATCTAATGCTGACTATCACTAGATTTGGACACTCTGCCTCAAATGAACAGAGTGAAATACCAAAGCATTGGTAGATGGCTTACAGTTTAGCCAATAAAGGCCCTTAATTTGTTGGAGTTGGCATACAGCACCTTCTCCACGCTGTTAAAATATCAACAGCGGCAGGTAGAAAAGTGCACAGCACCCCACTGTGCCACAGAATTTCATATATTAAACCTTATTCTCTGTTCAGCAATGTCACCAGGCTGAGTAGGCCTAGCATCTTCAATCTTCCTGCTTGGCACACCCTCCTCATTCCTGAAGAAGGGCTTATGCCCGAAACATTGATTCTCCTGCTCCTTGGATGCTGCCTGACCTGCTGCGCTTTTCCAGCAACACATATTTCAGCTCTGATCTCCAGCATCTGCAGTCCTCACTTTCTCCTAGCATCTTCAATTTACTTGGAATTTTCTCAGATACGCAAAATGTTTGTATAACAAATTGCTCATTCAGCATGAATATATTGTCTCTAGTGATCAAGCAATTCACTACAATACAGGGTCTCAAAAGCACATCGAATACTTAAACACAGACTACTTGACCAATTTGCCCGGAATAATTAGTGTCCTTAAAAATTCTTACCAGTTCACTCCATCAGCTTCTACCCAGGCAAAACGATATTCATTAATTCTCAGCATTAACTGCAGACAACCTGCCACACACTGAACATATTGGGAGCTCTGAAGTTAGAAAGAAAATAAATAATCAAGAAAACATTTCTCACCTCATTTATAATGAAATTAGTTTTGTACATCTTTAAGCTTTAAATTGCAAAACCACTGCTCATTAGTTAGCTAAGAGCCATGTACTTTTTACAACGCAAGGAAGCAATGTCTTTTTCTAGATTTTTTTTTGATATTCATCCAATTTTTTTTGAGAATTGCATCACATCAATACATGTATGGGAGATCATGCCTCCCAAGTTTGCTGGAGTTCTTTGATGAAGTGACCAGGAAGGTTGATGAGAGCTGGGCTATTGATGTAGGCTACATGGATTTCAGTAAGGCCTTTGACAAGGTTCTACATGATTCTAGATTAGAGTGGTGCTGGAAAAGCACAGCAATTCAGATAGCATCAGAGGAGCAGGAAAATCGACGTTTCAGGCAAAAGCTCTTCACCCGGAATAGAGGCAGAGTGCCTGCAGGGTGGAGAGATAAATGGGAGGGTGGGGGTGGTGAGAAAGTAGCATACAGTACAATAGGAAAATGGGAGTGGGGATGGAAGTAATAGGTCAGAGAGGGGGGTGGAGTGGATAGGTGGAAAGGAAGATAGGCAGGTAGGAGAAGTAAAGGAGAAGTGAGGTGGGGGAAGAGGAAATGAGGAAACAGGTGAAGTCCACATTGATGCCCTGGGGTTCTTTTCCAGCACCACTAATCTAGAATCTGGTTTCCAGCATCTGCAGTCATTGTTTTTACCAAGGTTCTACATGGTAGACTGCTCTGGAAGGTTAGATCATATGAAATCCAGTGAGAGCTGGCAAATTAGATACACAATGGTAGGGAGCAGAGGATAATAGCGGAAGGATGCATGTTAGATTGTAGGCCTATGACTAATGGTGTGCCTCAAGGGTTGGTAAGGGACCTATTACTGGTTGTTACCTATAATCAATGATTTGAATGAGAATGTACAAGACATGATTAGCAAGTTTGCAGATGACACTAAAATAAGTGGTATCAGGGACAGTGACGAAGATTATACGAAACTGCAGCAGGATCTTGATTAGCTAGGGAAGTGGGCAGAGAAACGGCCAGTGAGTCTTGCATTTTGGAAAGCCAAACCAAGGTAGGAGTTTCAAAGTGGGCCTTAAGGAGTGTAATGGAACAGAGGGACCTTGGAGTTCAGGTGCACGGTTTTCTGAAAGTGGAGTCACAGGTAGACAGCAGTAAAGGTGGCTTTTGGCACACTGGCCTTCATCAGTTAGGACATTAAGTATTGAAGTTGAGAAGTTACGCCGCAGTTGTAGAGGACTTTAGAGAGGCTGCATTTGGAGTATTGTGTTTAGCTTTGGTCACCTTGTATAGGAAGGATATTATTAAACTGGAAAGAGTGCAGAAGAAATTTATAAGGATGTTGCCAAGACTCAAGGGAGTGAGTTATAGGGAGGGGTTGGACAAGCTAGGACTTGTTTCTTTACAGCAAAGGAGACGGAGAGGAGATGTTATAAAAGTATCAAAGATCATGAGAGGTATGGGTAGGGTGAATGCATTGAGTCTTTTTCCCAGGGTTGGGAAATTGAGGACGTCAGTTCAATGTTAGGTGGGGGGGAGGAATAAAAGGGAACCTGAGGGGCAACTTTTTCATTTAGAAACACAGAGGTTGGTACACATATGGAATGAACTGCCAGAGGCACTGGTTGAGGCAGGTACATTAACACAATTAAAAGGCAGTTGGACAAATACTTGGATAGGAAAGGTTTAGAAGGATATGGGCCAAGTGCAAAGAAATGGGGTTAGCGTGGATGGACATTTTGGTCAGCATGGACCAGTTAAGGCCAAAGGCCCTATCTTTGCACTGTAGGACTCTATGACTCAGCCTGCCTCCAACCCACAATTTTCAATCTAAGTTGAAGTATCTGTCCTAGATTGAGTTTACTTTAGATAAACTCTCAAGTTAAGCATCACCAGCTGGTGCTACAGAGAACATCACCACACTGCATAAAAAGGATTAAAACTGGTGATTAGGCAATATAAGCCTTCAACTTATGTCATGATGAAAGATCATTGATGTGAACTGCTAACATTTTTACAGATGTTGATCCTATTAGTACTTTCAGCATTTTTTTAAGATTCGCAGCATCTATGGCATTTTGCTTTTGTAGATGTTTAATTTGTTGCCACTTCTCAACCATGAGAAGAGCCCATCTGCTGGAGAGAAGAGCCCATCTGCTCTTCTCTCCAGCAGAATTTCCAGTTGCCTCAGGGGTCGGTGATGGGCCCATTTCTGTTTGTTATCCATAATGAATGATTTGAATGAGTATGTACATAGCATGATTAGTAAGTTTACAGATGACACTATAATAGGTGAAATCGTGAACAGTGAGGAAGGTTGTCAGAAATTGCACCATCTTTCATGAGTTCAATCCACTTGCCTTGCTTTATTTCCTTGGGTACATTCGATCAGATTTGTACCAAAACGTCCCAATCAAATACCCTTCCTCAACTATTGCTGGCAAATTCTAACAAAAATGTCACTGACCCAAAACATCAATTCTATTTCTCTTCACAGATGCTGCCTGACCTGAATATTTCCAGTACTTCATTTTCACTCACCTTGTATACTAAATTGTGATTTCATCAGTGCATCATAAAAAGGTAACTTGACAAATGCTGACAAGGCTAACCAGAAAACTGGATTTCATTTGAAATACAGTGGATATTGTTAAGATCACTTAACACAGTAACTTAGCCACTAATTGTGCTCCTGTTACATCCAAAATAATAAAGCAAAACCTTTTAATAAAAATCCACTTTCACTTCACTATTCAAAAAACTACACTGTCAGGCACTCACTCAGTTCTTTGCCTTCCTAACTGGAGGCACTTCCTCTTTGAAGGCATAAAAATAAAACAAATTGACCTTGATTCCTGCACCAGATCTATTGATGGACTCATTAAGATGTCAATATTAGACTAAGATGAATTGGCAATCACCTTTGTTTCTCTAGGCTTTAGGTGTGCTATGAATGAAATCATTGCCACAGTAAATACGTAAGAAACAAAATGCTGAACATACGTTGGTTTAGCATCTATAAAGAGGAAGGCCAGATGACCGCTTGGATGTCACCAGCAAAAGTTTAGAATACCAAGACCTGTAATGTGTTTAAACAAAATTCCACGTTATAAAGGACTATTGTATTGCCAGTTGGCTTAAACTGCAGCCTCGCCCATTTGCTCCCATAGCTCAAGTCATCATTTGACAGAATCTATGCAGCGTCATGCAAGATTATTGAAAACTCTCCTCACACAAACAGATCCAGTGATTTAATCCTGTCATTGGCAAAGTGATCACCATATTTACCATTTAACAGTGATTTTCAACAGAAACTACAACAAAGTCTGGACTGTTAGATTGTCATGCTTGAAGCCTTAGGCAGAGCAGCTATAAATACACCCTCCAGAGTCGCTAATTTGTAAATCAGTTTATCAGACATCCAGTATCCAGGACAAAAAAAAGTTTCTTGCAAATAAAAGTTGAAACTATAAACCAATTTATTCAAAACAACAAACTTAGCTCCACTATCACCAACTCCATTCCTGATGAAGGGCTTATGCTCGAAATGTCGATTCTCCTGCTCCTCAGATGCTGCCTGACCAGCTGTGCTTTTCCAGTACCACATTCTTCGACTCTCCAGCATCTGCAGCCCACATCTGCTCTGACCACCAACTCCACCCATCTCACTGTCAAGGTGTGAGACTCATCTAGAGTCTAAGCTCTGTGCTCCACTCAAATGCTAAGCTAACATATCAGCCAGACACACTCCATTAGCAAGATCAACTACCTCCACAGCTTCATCCATTTTAACCTCCTTTGCCATTAATTGGCTGCTGGAACCTTCAGTTAAGAAATCATCTGCAATAAAAATAAATAACTGCAGCTGCTGGAGAGCTGAATCAAAACAAAGTGCTGGAGAATCCACAGATGCTGCCAAGCCAGAGTGAGAAAAACTAAGTTCATCTTTCAAATTCACACTTCAGAGCTGATTCTCAACTGTGATTTAGATAGAGTGATGTGTCCCATTCAGTATTTGGTGTTACTTTATGTACATATGACTTCAGCTCTCTTCACCACATAATCCTTGATTTGCAGATTGCAATCAAAGATACTGAGTACACATTAAATGGAGGGCAAACAGAAACCTCTGGAGACTTACAAAGGCTCAAGTCTTGCACAAAAGTAACTGAAAGAACTCTCATTCATTGATGCCTGTGCTTGTTTGGAGGATATTTGCCTGCTAATGAATGCTTTTCTCGAGACTCAATATTTTGGCTTGTCAAGGTGCCAGATATCAACCCAAAACTGGCTATAATTCAAAGACTCCTCCTGCTCCTCCACTCAATGTGTTATCTTTGCAGTTTCCTCTCCATTTGAAAGGAATGCTCACAGGGCTGTGGCAGCATTCCTGAAAAGCACAACTTCCAATGAAATGACTTAATGAAACATTGATTCCCACAGAAATTAAATATTAAAACTCAAATATCAGCAAAATATTGCACAGTTAATTCTTTCAGATGTTTCTCAAAACAAAAAGACTCAAGTTAAAATGCAACAATTTCCAATTATAATGTAAACATTAAAAATTACACTTAGCCTCTATTTTTAAGAATGGCTAGGTCCCATTTAGTGACAGTAGATTGTTGGTGCAATTAGCCAGACTACTTGCAGACACCAACATCTGGCACCAATTGGGGCCCAGGACATCAGTGCAAGTTGACAAACAGGACCACAGCAGCTCAAGTGGTTGTGCTAACAGTCAGAAGGGAATTTAAGAACAAAGGGTATAAATGGGAGCCAGGAAGAAAAAAATGGACCAAAACCAATGGCAGAAGCAGGAACAGATGCACACTTGCGATCCTCCTTGAAAGCTGGAGGGTGGTATTTAGATTGTTTGTATATCCTTGCGAGACAGTTTCCCATGATTAGCTAACTGCAGAAGGCTACCTTTTCTGTATTTAGGAAAGCTCCACACAAGTCAGGAAGAGAAAGGTGAAACATGACCTATGATCGTGCTTTCGGCCTCATGAATGGTACTTTGAGACTTTGTTGAACATTGCCTGGTATGGCTCAGATGTCCTCTCTGGTATAGTCGTCTCTGATACATAAGATAGGGGGTGAGGGGGCGAGGGAGCAAGGGAGAGAGAGAATGTGCTGGATTCACTCGTCATTCTTTTCCTTCCACTCTTCATCCAGCTTTGTTTCTCCAAGCCCTTCCAATGCCCTTCTGAATGGTGAAACCCCTCAGGAAGCGCTGTTTCTCAACTTTTTGAGTCAGCCATCTTCACATCTTGTTTGTGGATGTCATTGCAGCATGGGTACAGAAGTTCAATAGGTTGTAACCCATGGCCAGTTCATCATAGAGGTGATCTTTGGATTGCTGTAAAATCACATGATCTTAAACTTCAAGGAACAAACTTTATTTAATGTGGACTACTTGCAATTGTCTATTTTACAAAGGAAAGCCAACATGTTGCTGAGATGTTCACCAAAATCAAGACCTATCTTGTGGATTTAAAAATGTCTCCAATGCATTAAGGACAACCAGGTACAACTGAGTTGTCAACTGTACTTATCCTGAATCCAGGAGACACAGCTAAATTGAATAGGTCTTTTCAGACCATAAGAAACAGGAACAGGGAGAAGGCCATTCGGCTTCAGCTCCACCATTCAATAGGATCATGGCTGATCTAACACTACTTATGTCTTCTTTCCTCCCCTTTCCCCACGACCTTGGATTCCTCGACTGATCAAGAATCTATCAGCCCTAGTTCTAGGGATTGTCCCTAGAACTTTCTGTGGCAATGAGTTCCAAAGACACTACCCTCAAATTCTTCATTTCAGTCTTAAATTAGCCAACATTTTTCAGAGACTATGCCTTCTGGTCATGATTCTCCAGTGACGAGAGACATTCTCTCAGCATTTATCCTACCAAGCCCCTCAAGAATCCTATATGTTCCAATGAAATCATCTCTCACTGTTCTAAACTCCAATGAATAGACTCTTAGCCTATTTAACCTTTGCTCAAGATAATCCCTTAATATTAGCAATCAGACCAGCAAACCTTTTCGGAATTGCCTCCAATAAAATATCTTTCCTTACACGAGGGAACCAATACTACACACAGTACTGTAGATGCAGTCTCAGTAGCACCTTGTACAGTTGAAGTCTTCCCTACCCTTGTACTCCAACCTTCTTTGAAATTAGGGCCAACACTCCCTTTTCCCACATTATACTCCATTTGCCAACTTCCGATCCACGCATTTAACTTTTTAATATCGAAGCTGCTTGTATCCCTCTTGCAACTTGTCTTTCCCCATATATATACATACTTTAGTCAGATCTTGATTTATTGCTTAATCAACCAAACAATAACGCCACATAGCACATGACTGGAGGCTTCGCTGTCGTAACTCTCTGCTTTGCTCCTATAGTGATCTTACCAGCCTCGGTCAGTGAGTGTTCCAATGAAGCTCATTTCGTAAGCACAAGCTTCAGAACATTTTTGTGACAGGAAACTTTTCTGGATTCAACACAAATGAAAATTTTTAGAATAAATATCTTCAATTTATTTGTTTGAAGTTCCACTGCTGCTTTGCCCCCCCCCAGATTTTCTTTACTTGCCCTCCATGCTACCTGTAGACATGGAATTTTTACTTGCCTTAATTTGAACTGCACCACATGATCATACACCAATGAAACTTTTTCCTCACTTCTACTCTCCTCAATCACAGAACTTTCCCTTTGTCCTTCTCTCTTCCCTGAAGGAAACTCACCCTCCCCACTCTACTTTCTCAAAACCTATTCCCTAATTTCCCCAGCTCTGGTGAAACTTCAGACCGGAACACTTTTCTTTCTGCAGATGCTACCAGGTCTGCTAAGAATTTCCAACATTTTCTGGTTTTATTTCAGTTTCCCAGAATCCAAAGAATTGTGTTGTTGGGCATTATGAATACTTTTTAAAAAACATTAGCTCTTAAATACAAAGTCAGAGTCAGAGATGCACAGCATGGAAACAGACCCTTCGGTCCAACTTGCCCATGCTCAACAGATATCAGAAATTAATCAGTCCCATTTGCCAGCATTTGGGACATATCCCTCAAAAACCCTTTTCTATTCAGAAACCCATCCAATGCTGCAATTGTGCCAGCTCCACCAGTTCATTCCATACACACACCACTCACTGCATGCAAAAGTGGCCCCTTGGGTTTACAGTGAGAGGGGAAAGATTTAAAAGGGACCTATGACCTCTAGTTTTGGACTTCCCTACCCTAAGGAAAAGATCTGACTTTTCACCCTATCCATGCCCCTCATGATTTTATAAACCTGTATAAAAGGTCACCTCCTCAGCCTCCGATCCTCCAGGGAAAAATAGCCCCAGCCTATTCAGTCTCTTCCCGGGTAAAAACAATCCCGGGTAAAAACAAGGACTGCAGATGTTGGAAACCAGAGTCAAGATAAGAGCGGTGCTGGAAAAGCACAGCTGGAAAAGCACAGCACATCAGGAATATTCCTGAAGGGCTTTTGCCGGAAACATCAATTTTCCTGCTCCTCGGAAGTTGCCTGACCTGCTGTGCTTTTCCAGCCCCACTCTAATCTAGACATATAACTCAATCCCGCCAACACTGGCAACATTCTTGCCATTTTTTTTCTGCACCCTTTCAAGTTTCACAACATCTTTCCTATAAGGAGGATACCAGAATTGAATGCAGTATTCCAAAAGTGGCCTAACCAATGTCATGTATAGCCACATTATCTCCTAAATACTACACAATGCATAATGCAGATTTTACACAAAAATAGCCATCTTGCAAAGATGAATGAACAGCATGGGATCTACGTAGGGACAATATGTTAAGTCCCAAGATTAGCATGCGTTAGAACTCAGATCAAGTTTTAGGAGTTATAGGCCAAGTGCTGCAGTCAGAATTTATAAACATCTCAAAAGGTGTGGTGACTCACATGAAGCCAAATACCATTATTAGGTCAATAAAGTGAAGTGGAGATTGAAAGCCCAAAACAATATTTGCTTCATGCAACTGAACAAGATTAGAGTTCAGGGAAAACTCGCTGCTGGTAAAAGTGAAAATTGTACCTGTTGATAAGTACTGGAGTGCCGTTTAGAATCCAAAGATGCACAACATAACAGGAGTGGTCAATAACACAATTTATGACAGAAAGGCTCGAGATCGAGGAGCCAAAAAAAGTGAAATATTGCAATCCCTCATGAAGTTTAATGACATTTGTTGACCGAGCATGTTCATATTTCAGGGTATACAATTCCAAAGGGTTACAAACTGAAGAACTAGCAGAAATCAGCCAAATATAGGTTGCTGTCAAGTAGTGGAATGTCAGGCACGTTTATACATGCAATACGTGACAGCAACATCAACAGTGCTCTGCTTGATAAAGTACTATACAAGATTGTGAACAGCAAACCTCATGGGATTGGGGATAGTGGCAGGAACCTAGGATATTAGCAAGAAACAAAGCAGAATGAAGAAATACACAGTAGTGTGCTTGCAGGTTCAGTTTTAGGAACCTCTTGTTTGATATTTCCTAATGATTTGAACTTAGAGATACAGGACAATTTCAAAATTTAGAAATTACTGAGACTTGTAAATAAAGCAGCCAATAATTGACTTCTGGAAGACAGCAATGTAAAATTGTGCAGATACACAGTGGCTGAAATTTTCACATAAAGCACAATGATTTATACCAAAGCGTGGGCATGTGTACAACTTCTCACACCTCTGTAGATTTAAGAAAAAAACGTGTATGCTTTATTCATAGAGATAGAGGGAAGGCACAAAATCAAAGACTTGCACTAAACCCTCATAAAACACTGGTTCAACCTCAACTGTAATAATTAATTTCAGGCACCATACCTCAGAAGGAGGTCAAAGCCTTAGGGGATGTAAAGAGATTAGAATGGTATGGGTAAGAAATTTCAGTTATGCAAATACTGGAGAAGCGGGTCGATCTCCTTACAAGGAAGGGTAATGATGAAGGCAGTGTTTTTAATTCTTCATTATATGAAGGCTACAGTAATTATGCAAAGGGGACTCAGTCAATGAACTGAGTAGTGCTTTGCAATGCCAGACATGCGTGGTTAGCAGTTACTTGATATTTGTTCTAATAGAATGCAAAACACTGCAGCCATAACAGCTAGTAACCCCTCTCAAGTAGTCACTTCACCTTCAGTACATCAGTCTGATGTTTCAACAGGAGAAACAAATCTCAGTCCTTCCTCCAACTCACTATGCAGGTTGCACTCAAACCAACTATGGAATGGTACAAATGACAAATGTCTGTGATCAAAATAAATAGCTTAAATAAATGTGTTGTCGATATTAACATTCGACCTATACATATCTTTTCCTATGTTATCACTTTAATGTTTCCTATGCTGCCTCAGCAGAGAGTGGATAGTTGCCATTCACCACACTGCCCTGACCTGTCCTTGGTGAATAATCAAGTCTCCAAGGTCATGTGGTCACACAACAATTGGGAATGTGCCATGCACAAACAATATTTTCTTCAAGAGACACAATATGAAAATATTAAAGAAAATGCACAGTACAACAAAGTAGCTATGCATACCCAACAGTAGATTCTGCAACTCTGTCAATGATAGCTGCATTTTAGATTCTGTGAAACCTACACTGATCACACTTCCTAATATTTTAAACAGAATAAATGTCCCTTGACACTGTCCCCATCTAAATGCACCCAGGACAGGACCAGCCCAGGGCAAGACAGAGATAAACTTCTTCCACTCCTTTTTAAAACAGGCAGTCAAAAATAATGAAATACCCCAGTTGGGGCACCATATTGAAACAAACCAAATTAACGGTTGAACAGAACCTTATTTAAGGCAAGAGAACCTTACTAAATTAAAATCATATTGCTCAGACAACCAGAGCGCAAGAGATGGGACAGCTTAAAAACAAAAAAGAGCATACAATGTGAAAATTAGTGGAAAGTCAAAGGAGTGGCTTTTAAAAACCAGCAGAGGACAACTAAAAATGAAATTGGGGAGTGCAAAAATGAGGATAAGCTAGTTAGTCGTAAAAGAGAAGTTTTTTTTTAAATGTATCTTAAAAGCTCAAGAGGCAAGAACGCACATTAGGCCACTGAAAAAAACGTAGGATGAGGGATAGTAATGGGGAAGATATGGACAGTTACTTTGCACCAGTTTTTAGAGCAGAAGGCACTAGCAGCATAACAGAGCTTCAAGGGATCAGTCCTCAGAGGTAAGTGTAGTAGCCATTATGAAGGGAGAAGGTGCTGTGGAAACAAAGCTCGGAAGGGAGATTGATCACCCAGACCAGACGGATTACACTCCAGAGTTCAGAAGGGAGGTAGCTAAAGAGATTGTGGAGGCATTGGTGGCAATTTTTCAGGAGTCACGGGAATCTGGAGCTTCCCAGATGACTAAAAAATGACTAGTGTAACACCCTCATTTAAGAGGAGGAAGGAGGCAGAAAATAGGAAGCTATAGGCTGGTTAGCCTGACCTCTGTCATTGGCGGGTTTTGAGAGTCCATTACGGATGAATTTGCAGAGTTCTTAGAGTGCATGAAAAATGAGGACTGAGCGAGCATGATTTCATCAAGGACAGGTCATGCTTGACAAATCTGGTTAGAATTCTTTGAGGAGGCAACAAGCAGGGACAAAGGACAGCAAGTGGACATGATCTATTTGGATTTCCAGAATGTCTTTGACAAGGTGCCTTACAAGAGGCTGCTAACTAAGACATGAGCCTATGGTCTTAGGACAAGGAACAGCATAAATAGAGGATTAATTGCCTGGTAGAAAGCAGAGTGTGGGGATAAAGGAGTCTTTTTCAGGATGGCAGCTGCTAATAGTTCCACAGGCTCCATGTTGAGGTTATGAACTTTGGTGCGAAGAATAAAGGTATAGACTATTTTCTAAGGGGAAAGGCTTCAGAAATCACAAATGGACTTGGGAGTCAGAATTTAAGATTCTTTCAAGGTTAACATGTAGGTTTGACCTACATGAGAAAATGTTGCCACAAAAGGGAGAGACTAGGACCCAATGGCAGAGCCTTAAAGCAAAGGCACAGTTATTTAAAACAAAGGCAAAGAGGAATTTCTTTAGCCATTGGCTAATCTGTGGAACTCATTGCCAAAAAAACGCTGTGGAAGCCAAGTCATTTATGTATTTAAGACATAATTAGATAGGTTCTGGATTGGTAAGGGTTACAGAGAGAAAGCAGGAGAATGGAGTTGAGAAACATCAGCCATGATTGAATGGCAGAGACTCTGGGTGGAATGACCTAATTCTGCTCCGATATTTTATGGATGCATTCCAGCCTCTATGCTGCCACTGGTCTCTAAAGACCTCTATCATGCTGGTGAGTATGACATGCTCTTTCTCCAGCGACACCCATGTGCAGGTGAAGGGGGCAGAGAGTCAAGAACAATGAGCCCCTCTATGGTCTGCTACCTGGACCTGTTGATAGCCACCTTAGCCAGGCCCAGGGACAGAAGAGATGGCCCGCAAAGTTGCCTGTCTCTCCCCACACCAGGTGTCCATAATCACAAGTGTGGGGCTGAAATGAAATCAAACTTTAAGTCCCAGCCCTTTCAAAAAGTGAAAAAGGGGCATTACCAAGGTGCACCACATTGGTGGCAGCTTGACATTTAAAGACAAAAGGTATTGCTACACATTCCGAAGGTGGAAAATCATTATTTAGCTGTGGAGGCAACACTAGCGCTTGATAGCACCCCCACCTTTAACCTCTCAAGAGGGAGGCTCAGAACATCAACAATCCAGCGTTGCCTTTTATCCCAGAAAAAACTCAAATTATCTTTTTCTGGTTGACCAAATGTCTACATTGTGCAATGACTGTATACTTAAAGAATTATGAGTATTAATTACGCTGGTGAAAATAGATGAGATATACAAATATATGAGCTATATCTATTTGTTTTACTCATTTAGTTAACCTCCCTCCTACAGTATTTGATGTACAGTCCCGCAAAGTGGGTCACCACTGAGGGGTGATAGAAGGCCAGCAGCAACCATGATACTGCTGTGGAGGCGTAGAAGTGCTGCATCTTTAAGAGACTTGAAGGACTTAGCAAGCACACAGAGTGCTGTAAAATTTGCAATGTAACATTTGTCCAGCAGCTAGCAGTATTTGGGTTGCTATGAGACAAAAAAAAATCAAATTCCAGTTAAAATTATGCCCCAAGATACTAAACTCCAATCAAGTTTGGTTTTAATATTGTTAAAATATCAAATTCAATGAAATGATTGAATGCTTTGGGATATAAATATTAAACAAATTGAATAGTTCGGGGAGAACTGCCAAGCCACCAACATATGCAGACTGCCCACAGAATAGCTCTCTTAAAAAGGTACCTTTATCTTCCAACAACCTATGAAACAGAAACCCTAAGAAGAAAACAGAAACCCTAAGAAGAAAAGATAATAGAAGAAGATACAAAGAGAAGATTTGACAGCTGGCTGGTTTTGAAAGTTGAGATTTTTGGTAAATCTCAATTGGCAGTTTTATCAGACCAGTCTTATAGAAGGGAAAGTAAAAGATAGGTTAGAGAAAGGAGTTATAAGTCGTTGTTAATTATTCTGTTAGACTTAAAAAAAGTTGTTAATTTTTACTTTAAACAGTGATCTTTGGGATAGTTCTTGGCCTCTTGAATTTTAACCAATTACCACACAGGTTAAATCTTTTCTGCGTTGCTGGTTTAAATTAGCCAGTGGGGGGTTTACCCTGTATTGTAACAATACCAAAGGTTCCATTTTGGCTCATGTAGTGAGTGTATGCTTCTTATAAATGTTGTCTTGCCTGAGTACTTCGAGCGTTTTGGTTTCTCAAGTTTTGGTTCCTTAAATTCTTAGAACCATGGAAAAGCTGTCAATTTAAACTACCTACATTTTCCATGACGTAATTTCCTTGAATAATTAAATACTGATAAATTGAGCTGATTTAACAGAGATGAGTAAAAAAATTAACAAACCATGTTCAATTGACTACTTTGTCATGGAAATAGAAACAGGCTTATCTGAAGATATCCTTTGAAAAACATGAAATAGCAACTTTTAGCTTAGTTAAAGATAAATTATTCAGACTGCTGTACATCCTGATGAGATCAATAACTTTATCTGATTGGGAAACTAATTGGGTGCATCATTAAAGGCAATCTTTACCAACATTAAACATTGGTACAATATCAAAAGCAAAAACATCCTAACGAAACTGGTTGATCTACATGAGATGCTGCTGCCAGAGTGTTACAACTGACCCACTATGCTCCACATAAGACTACAGTGCCCTTGTCTGCAAAGTTCAGAGCACACCCTTCTTGTCTGCTACTCAATTGAATGTAACAGTGTACATCATAACTGTAACACTTTGTTCAACACCTCTTCCATCTTGGTACATTCACCTGGAGCAATCTTCCTCAGCAAGATTATCACCAGTCATCCACTGGATCAAGAGGGGAAAAAACCTACAAGCAACCACTGATACATCTCTTGCAAATCTCATCAGCCTAATAGACAGTTTGACAAGAATGATCCTTGCATGAATAGATTCAGGTCAAGCCAGGCCCCCTTAGCAGCAAACAAACCATTGGGCCCTCACTATAATTCTCATGTTCTAAATGGGAGATGTGCTGATTTTGCCTTGTCCTACCATCATTCCTTTCTACAAACTAAAGTAGTGTATTAATCTCAAAACTCCACAAATCAAATGTAATAGAACCACATTAAATATAATTATTTGGCCGATTAGTAGAATCATGATTAGTCTTTACCTTTGGTTTATCTGGTTAGCCTCATTAATACATCAAAGAGAATTTTAGATGTTCTATACTGGTACCTCTACTACAGAAATTATAAAGATATCATTTAGATTGGCAGGGGGTCTGTGATAACTAATTCATTTGAAATGAGATCCTTCAAACAAAATAGTTCGAGAACTACTGACAAAGGTTAGCTAGGCAGTTGACAAATAGTAGTGCAGGAGTTGAGGGGATCTAATTAATTGTGTTTTATTATTCATTCACAGGACTTGGATATTGCTACTGGGCAAGTATTTGCTCACCTTTAATTGCCTTGTAAACATACCATCAGGTTTAGGTGAAAAGTGGACCAAAGCAAATTAAACAGCAGTACTTTGCATACAAAGTGTCATTTTTGATGAATCCATGGATGGATTTGACAAGTAAGTTTAAGTTTCAGTTGAAACATTTTAGAGTTTACCCTTCATTTGACTCTTTAGCGAAAGGAAAGAAATAATAAATTGCAATTGATTTCACTAGACCTTTTTCTCAGGACCCAAGTCCTGCAAAAAGAAAGTTTTTCCAATAAGGCTTTCTTCTTCACACAACTTAGGAACTGGAAGTCTTTTTCAACAAAGTTTGTACTTACTCAACATTCAACTATTCCCTCCACTAAGGACTCCCAAAAATACAATGCCATGAGTTATAAACTAAAGTAATATGTCAAGATATCAGGAAACTACACAAATTATACTTTGTGCACACTATTCCTAACTTTTTCTCTTCAGCTTACCTCACTCGGCGAGACAGTTCCTGCTTCAGAACCCACAGCACGCAACTTCTAACAAAAAATAAAAATAACTTGTTTTGTATAAATGTCAAACCAATGGAAAATACATTCATAAAGAATTCACAATTTTAAAAATCTAATTTGTAAAACCAATGATCATGCACTGCATTAGTGTCACATTGCCTCAAAGTACCATTTTCTTTGAAGCTCATTATCAGGTGACACCTTAATTACATCAGTTATAATTCCTGCTCAATGCACTAATTCATGAATGAAATTCACTTTGAAGGGATCAACAAATAAAACATGCACTTCGGCTCTAGTATGGACTTAAACAGGAAATATGCCCAGAAGTCAAAATGTAATTTTCCAACTTGAATAATTAATTGCTCCCTTGAAAAATGCCATTCACAACAAAGTAACTTGCAACACAAATTAGAAGATTTTTTTTTAAAATGGCAAGTATTTAAGACTAGGTCTCCAAATGATTTCCAAGGCTGAAAGCAGGTCATCCAGTCATGGGCAAGGTATGTCCCTGAGCCTCCCAATAACCTCTGATAGCAGTTATAATTCCTTCATTCTCGAGTTCTGGTGTATCAGATACACCAGAACTGACCAGGAACAAAGGGTTACACCCAAAACGTCAACTTTTCCATCTCCTGATGCCGACTGGCTTGCTGTGTTCTTCCAGCCTCTTGCCTGTCTACTTTGCATTCCAGCAACTGTCATTTTTGTCTCTATTCTCCCAGGTATATACATAAAACAGACACACACAATGAAAACCATGCTAACAGAAAAAAAAACATCTATAATCTTAAGCAATACTTACACTTCGTAAATTGCTCTAAACATAGACATACTTTATTGAGCACATCTCAAATTGGTAGCATCATGACACACAGTCCCACCATTTGAGGAATAGCCCTTACCACCATTTAACAAACAGGAGGGGAACACATCCATGGCAGTGGGAAGAGGAGTAGTGGAGAGTTAAAAGTCTTGTGAGAAGCAGCAATAGACAAGGAGCAAAATGGTAGGCAAGACCATCAACAGATCCTTTTCTGCATGAACCTCAAAAGAAAAAAAAAATTGTTTCCATTTGTGAACTTTCCTCCAATGCTGATCACCATATCCATCTTTTTCAGACAATAAAAATAAAAACAATTAGAAAATGCATACACAAATCCAACTTCTTTTAAAAACACACTTTTGATAACACATGCTGCCTGTTATCTTAGTTGGCTTGGTAGCTTACTCTGATTCAATTCCAGCTCCAGCTGAGACATATTTAAGTCTGATTCCTTGCCCTGCCAAGTGTGGGAGACAATAACAAATAACCACTGACAAAAAGGTGCCAAGGAAATGGCACTGAATAAGGCACCAGCAGTCAATGAGCCAAGGCCTTTAGACAAATTACATGATCTAGGTCTCCTGGCCTACAGGTGAACACAACCTTTTGTTTTTAAAATCTACCCAAAGAAGGCAGAGAGAAACCAGGGAATTAGAGGCCATTTAAGTCTAATATCAGTAGTGGAGAAAATTCTTGAATTCATTGTCAAGGACTTTATAGCAGAACATTTAGAAAGCAGTGACAGGATCAGACAGTGTCAGCATGGATATATGTAGGGGAAATAATGCTTGACAAATCTGTTGGAATTCCATGAAGATATAACTAGTAGAGTTGACAAGGGGCGCCAGTTGATGTGGTATATATTTGGACTTCCAGAAAGCATTTCAAAAAGTCTTTCAAAAAGTCCCACATAAAGAGATTATGATGCAAGACTGAAGTGTATGGGATTGGGGGAAGTGTATTGAGATGGATAAGAAACTGGTTGGCAGAGAGGAGACAAAGAATTAATGTGTCTTTTTCAAATTGGCAGGCAGTATCTAGGTGCCACAAGGATCAGTGCTAAGGCCCCAGCTATTTACACTTTGTTCCTTCATCCAAATCAATATACATTGTAACATCTAAATTTGTAGGTGACACCAAGTTCAGTGGGAGGGTGAACTGTGACAAGGATATAGAGATCCTCCAGCATGATCTGGATGGGTTGGGTGAGTGGGAAAATCAATGGTAGATGCAGTATAACTTGGATAAATATGAGGTTATTCATTTTGGAAGCAAAAACAAGGTGGCAAATTACTACCTGAATGGCTGTAAATTGGTAGAGGGGAGCATGCAGCGGGACCTAGGTGTCTTTGCACACCAGGCAGTGAAAAAGGCAAATGGCATGTTGGCCTTAAATTTAGGGAGGTTGAGTATGGAGCAGGGAAGTGTTGTTGCACTTATACAGGCTACACCTAGAACATTGTATTCAGTTTTGGTCTCCTTTGCCAAGTATGTTTTTGCTCGAGGGAGTGCAGCGAAGGTTTGCCAGGCTGACTCCAGGGATGACAGAACTGATGTACAAGGAAAGACCGACTAGGTTAGGATTGTTTTGCTGGAGTTCAGATGAATGAGGACAATCTCAGGAGACTTAAATTCCTAAGAGGACGAGATAGGGTAGATGCAGGGAGGATGTTCCTGATGGTGGGTGCGTCCAGAACCAGGGATCACAATCTAAGGATTCAGGATAGATCATCTAGGATGGAGATGAGAAGACATCTCTTCACCCAAAGTGGTGAGCCTGTGTAGTTTACTACCACAGGAAATAGTTGATGCCAAAACATTGAATTCAAAAAGCAGCTAGATATAGCACTTGGCGTGAATGAGATGAAAGCATAATTAAGCTACTGAGTTGGACGATCAGCTATGATTTTCATGAATGGTGGCACAGGCTCAAAGGGCTAAATGGTCTTCTCCTATGTTTCTATGTTAAATGCTGACCTAGCCAGTGGCACCCATATTCCATTAATGAATTAAACAAATGCAAACGTGAGGGAAAGATGGGGTGTGGGTGGTGAAGGAAATGAAATCAAATCAAAATGGAGTTGGAGTTGGAGGATAAAATAAAGCAGTCAGGAACTAGGAGCCTGCAGGCCTACACAGAGTTGTCCAGGTCATTGAATGTGTACAAAGATCAGAAGCAGGAGGCTGATGTGCAACCAAAATGAACAACATGTTTTTCAAACAACAATTAAGAAAAGGGTACAACCTTCCAAACCCAATATACACAGTCAATGGACACCACAGGATCATAAAACAAAACATTGGGCCAGGTGCCCATATATCACCACAACTTGAAATCTCAAAGACCAAAGAACAAAAGAAAATTTACAGCCCAGGGACAGTCCCTTCGGCCCTCCAAGCCTGAGCTGATCCAAATCCTCTGTGTAAACCTATCGCCCAATTCCTAAGCATCTGTATCCATCTGCTCCCTGACTACTCATGCATCTGTCCAGACGCACCTTAAAACGAATCTGCCTCTACCGTTGCCTGCCTCTACCACCTCTGCTGCAACTCGTTCCAGGCACCTACCACCCTCTGTGTAAAGTACTTGCCTCGTGTATCCTCCTCAAACCTTTCACCTCTCACCTCGAAACGCATGACCTCTTGTTACTGAATCCTTCACCCTGGGAAAAAGTTTATCTACCCTGTCTATACCCTTCATGATTTTGTAGATCTCAATCTCCTTTTTTCTAATGAAAACAATCCTAACCTACTCAACCTCTGTTCCATACCAGGCAACATCCTCGTAAACCTTCACTGCAACCTCTCCAAGGTGTCCACATCCTTTTGGTGATGTGGCGACCAGAATCGTATACAGTATTCTAAATGCGGCCAAACCAAGTCTTGTACAATTTTAACACGACCTGCCAGCTCTTGTACTCAATACCCCGTCCGATGCAGACAAACATACCATGTGCCTTCTGGACCACTCTATCCACCTGTGTAGCCACCTTCAGGGTACAATGGACCTGAACTCCCAGATCCCTCTGCTCATCAACTTTTCCCAAGGCTCTTCCGTTTACAGTATAGTTCACTCTAGAATGAGACTTCACAAAATGCATCACCTCACATTTGCCAGGATTGAACTCCATCTGCCACTTCTCTGCCCAACTCTCCAGTCTATCGATATTCCCCTGTATTCTTTGACAGTGCCCTATGCTTTCTGCTACTCTACCAATCTTCGTGTCATTTGCAAATGTACTGATCAGACCAACAATGCCCTCTTCCTGATCATTTATGTATATCACAAACAGTGGCTCCAACACTGACCCCTGTGGAACACTGATCACCTTTCTCCATTTCGAGGAACTCCCTTCAACTACTATTTGGTCTCCTGTTGCTCAACCATTCTTTATCCACCTAGCTAGAACACCCTGCACACCATGAGACTTCACTTTCTCCATTAGTTTACTATGGGGAACCTTATCATACGCCTTCATAAAGTCCATGTATATGACATCTGCAGCCCTTCCTTCATCAATCAACTTGGTCACTTCCTCAAAGAACTTTTAAGTTGGTAAGGCACGATCTCCCCCCACACAAAGGCATGTTGCCTATCATTGATAAGCCCATTCCTTGCCACATATAAATAGATTTTATCCCTCAGTACCTTCTCCGTCAACTTTCCCACCACTGACGTCAGGCTCACTCATCTGGAGTTACCTAGAATATCCCTATTACCCTTCTTGCACAGGGGGACAAGATGAGTAACCCTCTAGTCCTCCGGCACCTCACCTGTGCTTAAGGATGCTCCAAAGATATCTGTCAGGGCCCCACCTATTTCCTCTCTCGCTTCCCTCAGCAACCTGGGGTAGATCTCATCTGGTCCTGGGGATTAACCTCTAGCCTACCCAAAACATCTTCCCTCCTTATGTCACTGTGAACAAGAGTAAACAAACCTCTCTCTTTATCTCAGCATTCATCACCGTCCGTTCCTCAGTGAACACTGATGCAAAGTAGCTGAAAATGTGTTGCTGGAACAGCGCAGCAGGTCAGGCAGCATCCAGGGAACAGGAGAATCGACGTTTCGGGCATAAGCCCTTCTTCAGGAATGAGGAAAGTGTGCCCAGCAGGCTAAGATAAAAGGTAGGGAGGAGGGACTTGGGGGAGGGGCATTAGAAATGCGATAGATGGAAGGAGGTCAAGGTGAGGGTGATAGGTCAGA
>NC_057713.1:65592408-65609469 GCF_004010195.1 Chiloscyllium plagiosum
CGAACTCAGCACCGCCTTCCTAACCTGCAATCTTCTTCCTGACCTCTCCGCCCCCACCCCAGTCTGACCTATAACCCTCACCTTGACCTCTTTCCACCTATCGCATTTCCAGCGCCCCTCCCCCAAGTCCCTCCTCCCTACCTTTTATCTTAGCCTGCTGGGCACACTTTCCTCATTCCTGAAGAAGGGCTTATGCCCGAAACATTGATTCTCCTGTTCCCTGGATGCTACTTGACCTGCTGCGCTGTTCCAGCAACACATTTTCAGCTCTGATCTCCAACATCTGCAGACCTCACTTTCTCCTCACTGATGCAAAGTAATCATTGAGAATCTCACCTATTTTCTCAGGTTCACACACAACCTTCCTTCCTAAAGAGTTTAGAATTTAGAAGAATGAGATCCAACCTTGATGGAAATTTGACAGGGTAGGCGCAGAAATGTAGTTTCCCACTGTGAGACTCCAGGACCAATGGGCTTAATCTCACAATGGGTTGCACAGTTAAAACCTAAATGAGGAGAAATTTTTTTCTCAAAAGGATAGTGAATCTGTGGAATTCTTTACCGGAGACTGTTAAGGCCGTGTCATTAAGTCCATTCAAGGATGAGAAAGACCAATTTTTGTTAGAATCAGCAAGGGAATCAAAAAGGTTTGGGGGAAAATAAAAAGATTGAGGAATTGGAGTTGAAAATGATCAGCTATGATCACATTGAATAGTGGAGCAGATTCTTTGGTTGAATCATGTTTAGCGTGGTTCTGGAAATGCACAGGTCAGGCAGCATTTGAGGAACAGAAAAGTTGACATTTCAGGCGGAGCCCTTCATCAAGAATGAGGCTGATTTCTCCACCCCAGAGGCTTCCAGCCTCATTCCTGATGAAGGGCTCCTGCCCAAAACATTGATTTTTCCTATTTGTAGGATGCTGCCTGACCTGCTGTGCATTTCCGGAACCACTCTAATCTAGACTCTAATGTCCAGATTCTGCAGTCCTCAGAGTTAAATGACCTACTTCTGCTCCTACATTCATGGTCAATCATAAACACGCCCAAAACTGATTTCAATTATAATGTCAAAATAAGCAATCCTTTCTTGAACCTGGAACTAAGGTGGGCAATATACTGGCTAAGGTTTTAGAGAGATACATTTGGCTGCAGTAATTTAATCACCATTGTATTTCGTTATTAAATGATGATCAGGTCAGAGGTGCAGAAAGGATGACCTAGGAATGCACAACAGATTGCAAATAAGCTTACAAGACAATTTGCTGTCTTTGTCATGTACCTCTGAGCAAAATTAGGGGTCATGGTATATTAGTGAGCAAAATTAGGGCACATGGTATTGGGAGCAAAGTACTAACTTGGATTGAAAGTTGGTTGGCTGATAGGAAACAAAGTAGTGATAAACGGCTCCATTTTGGAATGGCAGGCAGTGACCAGTGGGGTACCGCAGGGATCAGTACTGGGACCGCAGCTTTTTACAATATATGTTAATGATATAGAAGATGGTATTAGTAATAACTAAGCTGGGTGGCAGGGTGAAATGTGAGGAGGATGTTAGGAGATTACAGGGTGAACTGGACAAGTTAGGTGAGTGGTCAGATGCGTGGCAGATGCAGTTTAATGTGGATAAATGTATGGTTATCCACTTTGGTGGCAAGAACAAATTACTACCTAAATGGAATCAATTTAGGTAAAGGGGCAGTACAGAGAGATCTGGGTGTTCTTGTACACCAGTCAATGAAGGTAAGCATGCAGGTACAGCAGGTAGTGAAGAAGGCTAATAGCATGCTGGCCTTCATAACAAGAGGAATTGAGTATAAAAGCAAAGAGGCCCTTCTGCAGCTGTATAGGGCCCTGGTGAGACCACACCTGGAGTACTGTGTGCAGTTCTGGTCTCCAAATTGGAGGAAAGACATTCTGGCTATTGACGGAGTGCAGCGTAGGTTCACAAGGTAAATTCCTGGAATGGTGGGATTACCTTACACTGAAAGACTGGAGCGACTGGGCTTGTATACCCTTGAGTTTAGAAGAGTGAGAGGGAATCTGATTGAGACATATAAGATTATTATTAAAGGATCGGACACACTGGAGGGAGGAGACAGGTTTCCGCTGATGGGTGAGTGCCGAACCAGAGGACACAGCTTAAAAATACGGGGTAGACCATTTAGGACAGAGATGAGGAGAAACTTCTTCACCCAGAGGGTGGTGGCTGTGTGGAATGCTCTGCCTTAGAGGGCAGTGGAGGAGGAGGCCCAGTCTCTGGATTCATTAAAGAAAGTGTTGGACAGAGCTCTCAAGAATTGTGGCATCAAGGGTTATGGAGATAAGGCAGGAACAGGATACTGATTAAGGATGATCAGCCATGATCATATTGAATGGTGGTGCAGGCTCGAAGGACAGAATGGCCTAATACTGCACCTATTGTCCTATATCCAAGGTAATCTCTAAATCACTTAAATGAATATTTCAATAACTGTACCAACTTTAGAAAACAGTAAACACGTTCAAAGCGGAGTTAGACAATTTATTTTATCTCTTGGAACAAATCATCACCACAACCAGGTTAGTAACAATATCATCTAATGGGGAGGCAAACCCAAGAGACCAAATAGCCTATTCCTGTTCCAATGTTCCTAAACCGTGAGGTTACATGTGGTCACAATGGCTTCTGCTTGAGGAAGTAATTATTGTACAGACTTTACAGGTTGCTCCTAAATTTTTCCAAGCTTATCAGAACGGGTCTGTTACAATTCAGTTAGTGATCGTTAATGTGAATGTAATTGGACACTGTACTGGATTTTAACTTTTAATGAAATTTATATCTTGTAGGCTGAAGTCTAAAAGTCTATAGGTTAGTTGATGTTTCAGCTGCTATTGTGCAGCATTAGAACATTGCAGAAAACTAAGAAATTGAAATAATGGAGCATATGAACATTGGAATCGGGGTAGAGTGTGTGGTGCTGGAAAAGCACATGTCAAGCAGCACCTGAGGAGCAGGAGAACTGACGTTTCGGGCATAAGCCCTTCATCAGGAATTAAGGGCTTATGCCCGGAACGTCTATTCTCCTACTCCTCGGATGGGGCCTGACCTACAGTGCTTTTCAAGCACTACACTTTCTATTCCGATCTCCAGCATCTGCAGTCGTCACTTTCTCCCAAACATTGGAATTGTTCAGGGATGTTGAATTGAAGGCATTCTGTAAAAGAATTTATGATGTAGGAATAGACCATTTATCACCACAAGCCCCTTGTCATTCCAGATGACCTTAGCAGATTTACTCAGGCCTCAGCTTCTTTCATGCCAGCTCCACATACTCAGTATTTCGAAATTTTGTTTGCATCCTCATTAAATGTGTTCAGTAATCCACAGCTCTCTGGGGTTCAGAATTCCAGACAGAACTTCACTACCCTCAGGAGAAGCAATTCTTTCACATCTGTTTTAAATGATTATCCCCTTATTTTGCAACTACATCCCCTGCTACGAGATTCCCCAACTACCCAAAACATCTCAACATCAACCCTATCAAGCCCTCGAAGAAACTTTCATGTCACGAAAAGATCACACTTCATTCCCCCCAGCCCCACCCCCCTCTCATTTATCTCTCCACCCTGGGGGCTCCAGCCTCATTCCTGATGAGGGGCTTTTGCCCAAAACGTTGATTTTCCTGGTCCTCGGATGATGCCTGACCTGCTGTGCTTTTCCAGCACCACTCTAATCCAGAGCAGGGATGCAAAAAGAGGAAGAACACTACTTATACAATGTATTGGCAAAAAACGGATACCCGCGCAATTTCATCAACAAGTGCCTAAGGGAAAGAAAACGGAATGAGGACATGCTGAAACCCAAAGGACTAGCCACACTACCATACATTTCCGAACTGACAGCCAGACTACTGCGACCAGTGGAACTGAACAGCACACAAACCAACAGCCACTCTCAGACAACAACTCACCAGAACGAAGGACCCGATACCCAGCATGAGCAAAACCAATGTAGTGTACAAAATCCCATGCAAGGACTGCACAAAACACTACATAGGACAAACAGGAAGACAGCTAATGATCCGCATCCATGAACACCAACTAGCCACAAAATGACACGACCAGCTATCCTTAGTAGTCACACACACAGATGACAAGCAACATGAATTCGACTGGGACAACACTACTATTATAGGACAAGCCAAACAGAGAACAGCCAGGGAATTCCTAGAGGCATGGCATTCATCCACAGATTCAATCAATAAACACATCGACCTGGACCCAATATACCGGCCACTGCAGCGGACAGCTGGAACTGACAACCAGAAGCGGCAGATACAAATCACTATAAATGCCAGAGGAAACATCACAGAAGCGCTTCACAGGAGGCTCCCAAGCACTGAGGATGTCACCTAGACAGGGGACGAAACATCTGCAACACAAATTCCCAGCTCGGCGAACAGAACCACAACAACAGGGATACAGTCTACTCCAGCAGCCTTGTTGCTCTTAAGCTGGCAGACAGCCTTCTCTTCTTTGTGCAAGGCTAGGATGTTGCTGAGCTGGTGGCTTGTAGTATGCTGTGGGATGCATTCAAAACTGTTCAGAGCACTGGTTGGGAGCGGGGGGGGCACCTCTGGAGTGCTTCCTCCAGCATTTTGTCATGCCATCTTTATCTTTGATAAGTCACTCCATCCTTGGTCAGCAGTGGGGTGGGGCAGTGGGTGTTTCATCTATGATTGTCAGCCATTCATTAGGCTCCAGTGCTTCATCCAACCACCACCTGTTCTTCATGTCATGGGTTTCCTGTTGAACTCTGCCTTTTCTTGAATGCAGTTGTTCTTTTACACTCAAATGCCATGTCCTTCTCGCTTAATAGTTTCTGGATATCAATCATCCTCCAAACCAGTCTTGGCATTTTTTCTGATTGAATGGCCAACCAAGCTTTCACACGCATTGATTATGGCAGTTAAGATTAGACCAGAGACTGTTGGAATGCTCGTGATTCGGAGTCACCGAGGGTTGCTAGGTTTGAGGAGTTGGTTCTATGAAGCTTTTTTTTAAATACATCATATTCCAGCAGCATCCTCAAGCCCAGTACAGTTGTAATAAGAATTCTCAACTTTTAAGCACCATTCCCATAGGAATAAATACAAACTTTCAGTACCCCTCCTTTATTAAGCAGAGTGTCATAACAGTAGTTCTCTCGTGTACTCGTACACTGCCAAAAACCTATTGAATTCTGGAATGTTTCAACCAATACCTCCACTGTCACTATGGTCTGTTCCCTTAAAATCCTTGGATGCAGAGATCAGATCCTGCAACTAGCCTGACTTGGTTTGTTAAATATTTGTCCCTTATGTTAGAGACCTTTCCTATCAGAACTTTGCTCATCTGTTATTGTTGGGATGTTTATTGTATTCTCCACCACAAAGACTGCAAAATATTGACAAATTATCTGCAATTTCCCAGATCTCTTGGTCAATCCCCTAGAGGCATCTGCCAGGGTCCCAGTCACTTCAGCTAGTCTCCCTCTTTCAGATACCAAGATAGCCACTTGTGCAAATACATTGGTAATTGATACAAAAACAAATCAATTTTGTTCCATTTATTAGCTTGTTATATCACGGTTAGACAGGGTGGTTAAGACAGCATTTAGCACGCTCATCTTCATTACTCACACCATTTAGTATAGGAGTTCGGACATCATGTTAACATCATACAGGATGTTGAATAGGCCAATTTTGGAACACTGTACAGTCTGGTTACCCTGCCATTAAGAAGGATATTATTAAATTGGACAGGATTCAGAAAATATCCACCAGGTTTTTGCTGGGACTTACAGAGCTTGAGTTATAAGGATAGAATCCCTACAGCATGGAAACAGGCCATTTGGTCCATCAAGTTCACACTATTCTTCCGAACAGCCTCCCACCCACAGATAAGCTGGACCAAAAGGGTCTGTTTCAGTGCTGTATGACTGACTTATCAGCTGCTGGTTCTTATAAATCTCCCACTCCTCTTGGCCATAACCAGTTTTTCCACTCTGCATTCCTTAGCTTTTGATTACATGCGCTCCTAGATTGCCAGTGTTAACCATGAGTGCTCACCCTTCTCAGAGGCCTTCTTTCTGACCGGTATACATTTCTGCAATAGATATATTCAAATTACAAATGGTGAAACCCATTCTGGGTAACAAATATTCACATCACTCAAATCCACACTTGACAGCCTTTAGCTCCAGAGTTCAAACATTCAGATTAGAAATATTGGTCTACAAATTACCACTGTCCCACCCCCCCAAAAAATAAGGAATGTTGACGTTACTGTCATTTACACCTTTAAATCCATTGTTTTAGTTCTTCACTTGCTCTATTTGCTGTCCCTTCCCTTTTATTAATCTTTCACCTTCACTTAGTCACAGACTTACATTTTGTTCTTCTACCACAATCTTCCACAGCCCTCACTATACCTCCAACTTTTCCCAGTTCCGACACCAGGTCATTTACCTGACATGTTAACGGCTTCTTTCTCCACAAATGCTACCATATCTGCGAAGTATTTCAGCATTTATTTTTATTTCTGATTCACAACAGTGTTTTTACTTTTAAATAGCAATAGGCAAATTATGCAGCAAAGCACAATTACTTTCACTGGATAAAAAGTGAAACATTCTGTAGTGGCATGATTTCAGACTTGTGACATAAAAATTGACTTGATTTTTTTGCACAAACCTGATTAGTGTCTATTTCAAGCTATTTTAAAGGACATGCTAATAATTAGAAACAGCTAAGAATTTCATCTAATTAGCAAACTCTAAATACAAACAAAAGGTTCTTTGCTTTCATGAACAAATACCTGAACCTATACTGGATATATATCCTATTGTAAACTTACACATACATTGATTAATTTAACAAATATTTTAGCACCATAGCATCTTTGTAAATTCATCTTTTCATATTAATCAAACAAGAATACAGCTAAATGGGCACTGGTGCTTGACAGCTTTTGGCTTACATGACACAAATCTATTTAGATACAAGAAATATTGCAGAAGGCAAAACATGGGAACTTGAGAACAAATGGCCTGAGAAACAGACCAGAAATACAAGATAACAGATATTCTGGCTTCAACCTCAAAGCAGCAGTTAAGGGAAACACACTGAATATTATCAGAAGTTGATGACTGGCTTACCAAGGATTATGAAGTCTAGAGACCATTCAATTGCCCCTTGACTTTTGAGATTAGAGGCAAAGAATGGATTGTAACTTTTTCCTTTGTCTGGAAGACAGCCAACCTCAAATGGCAGGCCCTCCCTCCAAGTTAGATCCCAATAAAATGTCAAAATCATCTCATCAGTGGCAATAATCATTCACTAGCAAGAATGACAGAACACCTTGGAAGTTCTACATCACCAAACCTGGGTTCTATTGACCCTTGCATGGCTGATGAGCCAGATCCTAGGTCATAAATCACATTTGGCAGGTATTTCCAGGAGGTGGAATAGCCCTTGGCTTAAAGATCACTGACATTCCTTTTCTGTACTCTTAGACAGGTTTCTCAAAGACTTGTGACTCTTCATACAGTTTTCTCTAAGTTAGTCTTTTCTGAACGAGTGTCTCCCACATGTTGAGATCTATGCAGCATTTCTTAAGCAAGTATTTCTTCAGGGAGTATTTGAAATGCTTCCTTTGTTTTTCTCTCATTCAAGTGCGTCCCTTGAACTGGGCAACAATGATTTGCTTTGGCAATCAGAACTCAAGTATCCGGAGCATGTGGTCAGCCCAGAGCAGTTGGTTTCAGATGACCATGGCCTCCATCGGCGGTCTTTTGGCTGCTTCAAGGATGCAGATGTCAGTATGACGGCCCTCTAAATTATGCAGTGAATCTTTCTCAAACAGCTTTGATGGTACTTCTCAAGGGCCCTGACATGTAGTCCAGGCTTTTGAGCCATATAGAAGGGTGAGAAGGATAACTGCCTTAGGCACAAGGACCTTAGAATCAGCACAGAAGTCACAGTAGTCAAAGACACTATTCTTAGGCATCCGAAAGTGACACTCCATTTGAATGTAGTGTTGAATCTTCGCATTGTCAGCTTTAGATAAGAAATAGGATAAACAGAAAAAACTTCCCAGGTTGGGGAAATGCTCAACATTTGGAAGGATCGCTTTACTAACCTTGAGGGGGATGGGATGGACTGGCAATTGCCCTTGGATGGGTCAGTGAGGAATTTAAGTCTTCTTGAAGTTGACGTTGAAACCAATTCTGCAGTATGTTTCCATGAAGGCACTAAACCAAGCTGGAATATCTTGTTTCAAGAAAGCAGCAATGTCATCATCCCCATTCTGAAATTCCACTAGCAAGGTTCATCTCTTTCCTTTCTTGAATTTCAGCCAGTTGAGGTTGAAGAGTTTCCATCCATACGTAGAAAACATCCACAACCATTGGAAAGCTAGCTATTGACAAGATGAAGGGTGGTGATGTAAATGGAGAAAAAGGATGACAACAATGAATCCTGCTTAACCCCTGTCAAGATCTCAAAAGGAATCTGTCACATTTCTGGTGAGGACCATCACCAACACCTTGCCGCGGAAGAGAAGGAGGATGCTGAGTAATTTCTCCAGACAGCCAGCCATCGATAGAGTCTTCCACAGCATTTCACAATTGACAGAGTCAAATGTACTGGTTAAATTACTGAAATACAGTGGTAGGCATTCTAGCCTGGCAATGGAGTTGCCAAGTAGTAAACATCATTGATGGCCCTGTGGTGTGGTTAGAAGTCACAGGCCTTCAAGAGACATTTCCTTAGAGACTGAAAAAAGGCACTGGCAAGAATTTGGGTGATCTCCCTAGCAATAGGGAGTACAGTAATTCTCTGGTAATATCTGAAGTCCACTTTATCTTTCTTGAGGTCATTGGCAATGGTCGAATGCTGAAGATCGGCAAGGAATTCTTCTGTCCCAAATTTTCAAGAACAGTTGATGGAGGTAACAGCTACAACTTCTGCCACACTAGAGAATACAAAATCATCTTTGACAGGGAATTGGGGTATTTCCTCAAACATGTTCTTTCTCAGATTGTATCTGCCGTCAAAAATTGCATTTAAAAAAAACTAGTAATAGGAGTAAGGTTGTACAGCTATTGAGAAAGGAAGGGCTGACCTTGGAAGAGGATCCAGCAACAGAAGAAAACAATTAAATTTCAAAAATTGCAAATCCCTGGTTGGTTAGAGTCAAGGGCCAACTAGAGGATCTCAGGCAAGACGAGGATGAGGGATTTTGAGAAATCCAAAATAAAAGTAGGCAGCATCCTTTATCATTCCTATAAGAAGTGATGAGAGACTATACCTAGCATGGCACAGATGAGCTAATTTTCATTCAAAACTACAAACTCCTGTTCTGGCAAAAACAGGTATCAATCCTTGCTTAAAACAAAATAACAATGCACCAAAATCACATCACTGAGAAGTGGTAAAATACCCAAAACTTACATCTTTGGTAATAAAGAAAATTAAGTTTTGTTTTCTTAAAATGATCCAGCACATGCTGCAGTTTGGAAGTCATAGATACGAATTTTGCCATTTTATTCAGTGGTTGCATCTGTAGCATATGCTAATAATGGAACTGCTGTTGTTGTCAGTAAATTTACCTCACACTGATGTAATGACCACGTCTTTTCACTTTTTATATTTTTGATTGTGAACTAAAATGGGGAAGGACTACTTTAAAAGCCAATTATTGAAGGGTTCTTCATTTCTTAAAAGGCAAGTAACCTGCCACTCATGAAATATTGCTTACAGTTGTTTGTTTAAGCAATGTAGAAAAACTAGTTACACACCAGCGAGAGTAGTGTACGAATGGTTGTGTTGGCAACAAGCGGTTAATCATCAAGAACTGGTCTGTGGACAACTGACTAAAGGCCTGCCAACACCGATTGGTTTCCATGTACCTGAGCAGTTTGGGAGTGCGAACGTTCAGGTCAGAAGCCATTTCAGCTCTGCAGTAAAAAGCATCTTCAACCTGAAGATAGCCAGTTTATTTCCTCTTATCAGTTGCTGTTAGCCATGAATTTTAATAAGTCAGAGACCTTTACAAGTATGCACCCAGTCACCCTGTACATCGAGGCACAATCACAGAATCAGAGGTACACAGCATGGAACCAAATCTTTTGGTCCAACTCGCCATGCTGAAAATGTTCCCAACCTAAACTTGTCCCAGTTGCCTCCATTTGGCCAAATTCCTCCAAACCCCTCCTATTCATGAAGGTCTTTTAAAGATTGTAACTGTACCTGCATCCACCACTTTATCTGGTAGTTCATTCCACACTTTAATCTCTTAAAAATAAAGTTGCCCCTCATGTCTTTTTTAAAATTGCTCCTCTCTCCTTAAAAATATGCCCACTAGTTTCGAACTCCCCCTCGCTAGAGAACAGACTCTTGGCATCCACCTTATCTATATACCCTTCATAAAACCCTCAATAAAAAGGTCACCCTTCAGCCTCCAAAACTGCTTTGAAAAACGTCCATCTATTTTTGTATCTCAAACCCTCTATTCGCAGCAACGTCCTGATAAATCTTTTCTGAACCCTCTCCAGTTTAATAATATCCTTCCTATAACAGGGCAACCACAACTGCATACAGTACTCCAGAAGAGATCAAGTTAAAGTACTTGGAGAAGATAAATTGAGAAGTAGCATCATGATCAGCAAAACAATCTCAATAAACTTCAAGAACATGACCAGTAAACCACCTCCCTCCTTAATCCCCACTGTTTGTGCATATGTAGGAAGGTTTTTAACAAGAGCTTCAGAATTCTAACTAGTAGAGTTGATGTCAACAATTCTTCACACCTCATCTATAGTCATAATCTATTCATTTGTAGTAAAATCATCATTCTTGTTAAGTACAGAAACATGATCTATGCTCTCTAGAAACCTGGGTCTAAAACAAAACAAAAATTGTGAATTTTGCATGCACATTCAGAAAGTCTTAACGTTTGTAATGATTCAAAAAATACCAGCATACTACTCCAATGATTTGTAACACTATGAAGTGATAAGGAAAATAAGACTCAATTCACTAACATTCATATTTTATACACATTATACCCATTATTAAAGTGCTTAACTGGCCCAACATTTACCTGAGAACTTAGTTGGGTTTTAATCCAATTGAAATAGTAATTTAGATCACTCCCTTCCATCAATTCACGCCCCCAAGCAGCTAGTTTTGCTATAATCCTTGCAGCCTGAAATTTAAAAAAAAAAATGTCAGAAACATTGTCACAGATAAAAGCCTTTCTGGCTTTATTTATTTCAGTAAGTAATAGTTCACTACATGTTTGAAATCAAACAATGGAAAGTGCTGGAAACACATGCCAGTCAAAAACTACAGAGACAATGCACAAATTGACTTATTTATCCTAGTGGCATCAATTCTATTCAAACATTAGCATCTTGAATATTTGCTGCAATGTTTTTATTTACAAAAAGTGAAACTAACATGCACAGGGACAGTAAGGAGAATTTTATTTTCTTCGAAAAACAGTAGTAGTAGAGCAAGCCTGGGTAGTTGTCTGACCTCGTTGGAGTGTTTCCCAGGCTATTTTCCTTGATTGAGCAAAGTCTGAACAAAGAAGTCCAGAACAAAGTGAACTGGTACAGAAGGGAGGGATATAGTTCTTCATTGGGGCCAGTTCCGGAGAAGATGGGACCTGTTAAAGCTGGAGGAATTGCACCCCAGCAGGATCAGGACCCCTAACATGGAAGAAGGGAGAAAACCAGAAATTACAGACTAGCTAGCGGAACATCAGTACTGAGAAAAATGTCAAGCCACGTATATACAGGATGTGATAACAGGACACTTGATTACCAACTGGATTACACAAAACAATAGATTTATGAAAAATGTGGTGGATAAACTTAAAGTTTTTGCAGGATGTATTTAATAGAATAGAAGGGGAGAATAAATGGGCATGGTGTACTTAATGAATGAATCATTTTCAGAGTGGAAAGGATTTGAGCGCAGAGTAATGAGGGCTTGTTGCTGTTGTACAGGGCCTCAGTAAAACCTCACCTGAAGAGCTGCATGCAGTTTTAGTCTCCTTACTCAAGGAAGGATACATATGCACCAAAGCAAAGCAACAAAAGTTCACCAGGCCAATTCTTGGGATGGTAGATTTGTCATACAAAGAGAAGCCAGGTTGAATGATCGTGTATTCACTGGAGTTCAGAACAATGGTGATTGCTTTGAAACACATCAAACCTCTGACAGAGCTGGACAGTTTGGATGCAGGAATGATGTTTCCCCCTGGCCAGAGGTTCCGGGACAAGAGACCACGATTTCAGGTTACAAAGGACGGCCATTTCAGATGGAGATTGGAGAAATTTCTCCTGAGGGTGATGCACCTATGGAATTCTCTACCACAGAAGGTTGAGAAGGTCACGTTACTGAAAATATTTAAAATAACAAAATACATTTCTAGAAGTTAATATGTCTTGCCGGATATGGAAGTGAGATTGAGCATCAGCTATATCATGTTAATTAACAGTCTGCTCAAGGCCCTCCAAGCCACCTATCATCCTGCCTTGGAATTATATTGCCATTCTTTCACTGTCAGCGAGTTAAAAATTCTGATGCTCCTTTACATCACCGAGTGCACCTACACCCTTGAATTAGAGCTTCACCTAAAGGATCATTTGGGATGGGAAATAAAGTTGTCCTGGTTAGCAATGGCCACATCCTTTTTTACAAATTAAAAGAGAGATTAATGCAAAATCAAAGAAAAAAAAAGTAATCCGAAAGAAATTTGGAAAAACAAAAGAGAAAAAACATTTTAAACCTGTCTGAAAGCCAAGTACTTTCAGAAAATGCATTCTGTAATGAAGAATTCAATTTGTGCAGTCTTCTTTCCAAACAGAAATATTACTGGATCTCTGACAGATGATTCATTAAATAAAACCACCTACAAACAACCTTGACCATTCAGACCAACAATGTAGAGTGACAAAATGCAGTCAAAACTCAACCATGCTATGAAAACTAGCAATACCTGCTCAAACAGGGACACTTTGTAGTAAACAGTGCCACTCCACACCGTTAACTTGAAAATCATCTTAAAGGAAATTATGTAATTTGAGGGGATGCAAAGCTATTTATCGCATCATAAAATGATATTTTCAAATCAAAACTACTTAGAGAACATACACCAATATGGTCTTTGCTTAAAAAAAAGTGCAATTCACCACCTACATTACAATGAGCCTGCACAGGAAACAGCTTAAGAGACTATGGACAAAGTTCCCAGTAGGGTACGAGCAGGGGCTCTATCTGGTTGACAATGCAGGGTCCTATCACTAATCAGCAAAGATAACAAAACAATGATAAAAACAATCTTTGCCCCAGGAAAGTGATACTCGAGAGTTCCAATGCAGTGTGAAGCCAGAAGAAAATACTTTGCATGGAAATCTAATGCACTCTGTTGGACCCAAGGTAACTTCCAGTGTTTCTGATTCAGTTGTTACAATTTTATTTTTAAATTGTCATTCCAAACTTTATTTAATGTCCTAACTACATCTCTTCATCCCAACTTTCAATTCACATAGAAAACGTGTTCTTGAATAATGTAGAGCAACATGAACAAAAAACCTGTTTTTCTGAACAGGAACATACCCAACAGCAGCAACTAACAGCGATTCTGAATATTGCAGTTCAATATGTTTTGTCTCGAAGATTACTACAGATGGAGGCCCCAGAAAATGGAACACTGCTTTCAAATTGACAAATATTGCCCCAAATTTTTCAAACATGATCAGAATCGGAGATTGTCAATTTTAGGATCACAAGTGCTAAGTGAGCAGGGTGTGTGTCTGGGTTCAAATGTTAAAGCTGATTTTGATTTCAAACTTTTCCCGGTTAGCTATCAAGGTTAAATGAGTTAGAATTCTGAAATGTTCCTGATTCTGTTTCGGGTCAGTGATTTTAGAGTGTTTGAGACACTGAGTAATTACTCCATTAAATTTCAGTTCTGTTGGGACTCCACATCAACAACTCTGGTCTATGTTGCTGCAATGACCATTGCCTGCATTGATATCATACAGTCGCAGAAAGACATCAAACAGAAATATGACAGAATCCTTAATTAAAACATTAGTCTTATTTTGCTCAATTTTCTTTTTAAAAATGCAGTCAGAATACTACACTCTTCACTCACCATATGAACAGTGAACAGATCCTGTCGATTCAACATTGGTAAAAAGTAGGACCACGCAGTATTCTTGGTTTTTTTAGCATAATCAAAGAAGATGTTGACATGGTTGTGGTTTTCCTGTTTAAAGCAAACAGAATACATAACATCAGTACCTATTACCATAAAATATATACGGTCAGAATGCCAAAAGAAAAACTTAGCCTATTTATTTGATATCTTGTCAGCATGAAGGGAAATAGAAACATAGAAGATGGAGCAGGAGAAAGCTGTTTGGCCCTGCTCTGCCCTTCATGGGTAATCAGCCAACTCAATAGCTTAACCTTGCTTTCTCCCCATAACCTTTGACCCCATTCGCCCCAAGTGCTATATCTAGCTACCTCCTGAATTCAATGTTTTGGCATCAAATACTTCCTGTGGTAATTGATTCCACAGACTCACCACTCTTTAGGTGAAGAAATATCTCTTCTCCATCCACATGGTCCACCCCGAATCCGGACATACCCTCCATTGGGAACATCCTCCCTGCATCTACCTTCTCTGGTCCTATTAAAATTTTAAGTATATATGAGATGCCCCCTCATCAGTCTGAACTCCAAAAAAACAATCCTAATCTGGTCAATCTCTCCTCATACATCAGTCCTGCCATCCCCAAAATCAGCCTGGCAAACCTTTGCAGCACTCCCAAAAGCAAGAACATCCTTCCTCCGAAAAGGAGATCAAAACTGCAGGATGGGAAAAATTTCTGGCTGTAACAGCTGCTTCTCTTTGAGGTATTTTAGGTGATGGAGGCGATTTCTTCAAGTTGCAGGAGCAGCAATTACTGTTTCATATGCTGTTGCATTGTTTTGGAACTTTGACAAAAAAAGTCAAAACAACAGCAGTTTTAAAATGGAGAAGAAGATCAGATAAGGGAAGCACATAGTGAGGTCATTGCAGGAGAGAGAGAACCTGCACAGTTCCTGCCTGTGATGTTTGAATTCATGTATCGCTGGACATAGGAGTGCATCTGGGAAAATCAAACAGTGAAATTCACAACTGATCTTGGAGGAATTGTTGGACGAAGTTCACAGCACAGAATCAGATAAGTTAATCGTTGTTTTAAGTGTAGCCTACAGACAATCTGCAGTAGTGAGTAGAGTAGGTTCTTTCTTGATTAAATGTTTTTGGAGATATGTCTCTTGGTTAAACTTAAAATAAGCCATAACTATTAATTTAACCTGGGGCAGTGTTTGTAGAGGAATAAGACGGGGTTATTTTCTGGGTCTGTAGATTTTGAAGGAGCAAAAATCACCTTTAATAGAGTGATAAGTACTTCTTGTCAGATGTGGGAGTTGAAAGAGAGTTTAAGGGTTACTGCGAATTATATCTGCCATAAATGCTGCTGGCTGCGAATCTTATCAGATCGAATGGATCGGTTGGAGAGACAGGGAGAAGCGATGAGGAATTTGCAACAGCAATAGTATGTGATGGATGGCAGTTATAGGAAGGGGTGAAAGTCTCAGATAGAGTCACATGGATGGGTTAACTCCAGGAGGGGTAAGAGAGGTAGGCAGCTAGTGCAGGAGTCTTTTGTGGATATACCCATTTCAAACAGGTAGGGGATGATGGACGTAGGGGGACGTAGCACAAACAGCCAAGTTTCTGGTATTGAGACTGGTGCAACGACGGGTACGTCGGGTTCCAAGAGATCAATTGTTTCAGGGAATTCTCTAGTCGGAGGTACAGATAGATGTTTCTGTGGTCAGCAGCGAAAAAACAATGGTGTGTTGCTTCCCTAGTGCCAGAATCAAGGATGTCTCACAGGGTGCAGAATGTTCTCAAAGGGGAGAGGGGCCAGCAAGAGGTCACTGTCCACATTGGAACCAAAGACATAGGAAGGGAAAAGATCAAGATTCTGGAGAGAGATGAGAGAGAATTAGGCAGGAATTTAAAAAAGGAGGTCCTCAAGAGTAGTAATATCTGGATTACTCCCGGTGCTACAAGCTAGTGAGGGCAGGAATAGGAGAACAGAGCAGATGAATGCATGGCTGAGGAGCTGGCATATGGGAGAAGGATTCACATTTTTGGATCACTGGAATCTCTTTTGGGGTAGAAGTGACCTGTACAAGGAGGACGGATTGCACCTAAATTGGAAGGGGACTAATAAACTGATAGGAGATTTGCTAGAGCTGCTCAGGAGGATTTAAACTAGTAAGATGTGGGGGTAGGACCCAGGGAGATAGTGAGGAAAGAGATCAATCCGAGTCTGGTACAGGTGAGAACAGAAGTGAGTCAGTCAGGGCAGGCAGGGACAAGGTAGGACTAATGAATTAAACTTCATTTATTTCAATGCAAGGGGCCTAACAGGGAAGACAGATGAACTCAGGGCATGGTTAAGAACATGGGACTGGGATATCATAGCAATTACGGAAACATGGCTCAGGGATGAGCAGGACTGGCAGCTCAATGTTCCAGGGTACAAATGCTACAGGAAGGATAGAAAGGGAGGCGAGAGAGGAGGGGGAGTGGCATTTTTGATAAGGGATAGCATTACAGCTGTGCTGAGGGAGGATATTCCCAGAAATATATTTGGGTGGAACTGAGAAATAAAGGGATGACTACCTTATTGGGATTGTATTATAGACCCCCTAATAGTCAGAGGGAAATTGAGAAACAAACTTATAAGGAGATCTCAGCTATAAGAAAAGTAGGGTGATTATGGTAGGGGATTTTAACTTTCCAAACATAGACTGGGACTGCCATAGTGTTAAGGGTTTGGATGGAGAGGAATTTGTTAAGTGTGTACAAGGCAATTTTCTGATTCAGTAGGTGGATGTACCTACTAGAGAAGGTGCAAAACTTGACTTACTCTTGGGAAATAAGGCAGGGCAGG
>NC_057713.1:65611136-65634282 GCF_004010195.1 Chiloscyllium plagiosum
AGTTTGCAGATTACACCAAAATTGCAAGTGTAGTGGATAGCGAAGAGGGTTACCTCAGATTGCAATAGGATCTTGACCAGATGGGCCAATGGGCTGAGAAGTGGCAGATGGAGTTTAATTCAGATAAATGCGAGGTGCTGCATTTTGGGAAAGCAAATCTTAGCAGGACTTATACACTTAATGGTAAGGTCCTAGGGAGTGTTGCTGAACAAAGAGACCTTGGAGTTCAGGTTCATCGCTCCTTGAAAGTGGAGTCACAGGTAAATAAGATAGTGAAGGTATTTGGTATGCTTTCCTTTATTGGTCAAAGTATTGAGTTCAGGAGTTGGGAGGGCATGTTGCGGCTGTACAGGAATTGTTGGAATATTGCGTGCAATTCTGGTCCCCTTCCTATTGGAAAGATGTTGTGAAACTTGAAAGGGTTCAGAAAAGATTTACAAGGATGTTGCCAGGGTTCGAGGATTTGAGCTATAGGGAGAGGCTGAACAGGCTGGGGCTGTTTTCCCTGGAGTGACAGATGCTGAGGGGTGACCATATAGAGGTTCACAAAATTATGAGGGGGATGGATAGAGTAAATAGACAAAGTCTTTTCCCTGGGGTCGGGGAGTCCAGAACTAGAGGGCATAAGGTTTAGGTGAGAGGGGAAAGATTTAAGAGAGACCTAACAGGCAACTTTTTCACACAGAGGGTAGTACATGTATGGAATGAGCTGCCAGAGGAAGTGGTGGAGGCTGGTACAATTGCAACATTTAAGAGACATTTGGATGGGTATATGAATAGGAAGGGTTTGGAGGGATATGGGCCGGGTGCTGGCAGGTGGGACTAGATTGGGTTGAGATACCTGGTCGGGACGGGTTGGACCGAAGGGTCCGTTTCCATGCTGTACATCTCTATGACTAATACTCTAGGCATAGCCTCACCAAGACCCTGTATAACTGCAACAACACATCCCTGTTCCTGTACACGAAACCTCTCAAAATGAAGGCCAACATACCATTTGTCTCCTTTACCATCTGCTGCACCTACATGCTTACCTTCAGTGACTGGTACATAAGGACACCCAGGTCCTGCCGCACACTCCCATCTCCCAATTTACAGCCATTCATGTCGTAAGCTGCCTTCTTGTTTTTGCTTCCAAAGTGACTAACTTCACATTTATCCAAATTATACTGCATCTGGTATTGAATTCCCCACTCACCCAATCTGTCCAGATCATGAAGGATCTCTGCACCGAGTCACAGTTCACTCTCCCACCCAACTTGGTATCATCTGCAAACTTTGAGACATACTTTCACAACAAGACTGAACATTCAACTTACACTTCAATCTCTGTTTTATGTACAGTCACTTCTAATGTTTGATCAAAAGGACCTTATCGCACATGCTCTCAAATACCTGCAGTCTACTCCAATATTGATGAACAAAAATCAGAAATCATTAAAGCATAAAAGGAGGGCATTCATCCACAGTCAATGACTGTAAAGCAATCCAGTCAGTCTCATTTCCCTAATCTTTATAGACAGCTCTGCTAGTTTCCCTCACCTGCCTCTACAAGCACTCTTTAAAAATCACTGATTGCCTCAGACTCTCCAAACATTGTAGGCAGGGAGTTCGAGTGCTCTTCCTATATTACATCCCCAAAATGTGTGCAGAGACTGGGAATACAACCAGCTAATGGCAACAGCTTTTCACTTTACCGGTCATAAAACCTGTACTTTTTAAACAACAAGTACCTCAAAATTTCATTGTGCAGATGAGAACAATCTTCCAAAAACATGGCCATTAGAATGGAATGTGATGCTGTGTAGCCAAACCAGAACTTTAAGGGTGCAGAATCACCTCCACGCTTTGTACTCAATACTATTGACCACATCCAAGAGCTCACATAGTCTGCTTACTGTTCATTCAACACATTGTTATTTTCAAATGTCTATGCACATGAACCTCAGATCCATTATTCTGACAATTTAGAACTGTGCTCTTAAGTCCATATTTCCTCAGCCTACCTTTTCTGCCAAAGTTCATTAAGCCTCACTTTCATCTTAAGATCTGTCACTCGTCTAACCATCGTTAGCATAATTCCTGTTGCAGTCAATTGTTATCTTTAGTCTGCCTCACCTCCAAATTTAAGCAAAGTTTGAAATTTTACTCCCTATTCCATTATCAAGTCAGAAAATGTCCAAATAATTCTTAGACAATAGCATTGTGTAAAATAAACACCTATACGGATTTGCTTTTTCTGTCCTTAACTAATTTTGCATCCAAGCTGATGAATTCCTCTTCTATTCCACAAATCTTGATCATATAAAGAAGGCTTATGATTCTTCAAAATCTCTTTTTTGAAATCTATCCATTCCTTCTTCAACTTGTTGTTCCTACATCAAACTTGGTTACTCAAGGACTATCTTCCTTAACAAATCTATATTGGCTCACCATAATGAATTCAAAGCTCTCGAAGTGCCTATCTACTTAACTTATACCCCAATTATTTGTTGTAATCACTGATGTTAAAATGTATTTACTCCAAACATTCTTACTTCATTGCTGGAAATGTTTTGGAGCCAACCTGACTCATATCTAAAGATCCATCGGCTATGTCCATGCTTCAGCAACATGGAAAGAAAGACAAGAAGTTGCAGAAGTAGGTCATTTGACCCTTCATACCCAACCTGACATTTGATTATGGCCCTAGCTGTGCTCCTCATAACCAGTAATCAAAAGGCTTTAATATATTCAAAGACTCAGCCATCAATTCTCACTGCAGAAGAAAATTCCACAGACTAACTACCCTCAAAATTATCCTCATCGCATTCTTAAAAAGACCTTAAATCTACATATCCTAGCTCTAAGCTCTCCAAACAGAGGAACATTCTCTCAGGATCCATCTTGACGACTACCTTCAAAATCTTATGATTCAATAAGATCACCTTTCTTTCTTAACTCCAATGGATGTGGCCCCACTCTGCTCAATATTTCCTCAAGATTGCTCCTTCTGCTCCAGAATCAGGTGAAAGAATCTCATCTAACATGATCCTCAAACAAGGAGGCCAGAAATGCACAGAGTACTCCATATGTAAACGAACCAAAGTCCAGAACAGCTTTAAAACAACTTGACTGCTTGTAAAGAATACAAATCATTGGCTTTCTCCCTAATCAGGTGAAGTAGCATGATCTGGGTAACATATGAAATGAATCAATGTTTCCTACAGTTCTTCTCCAATCATTTGGCTTTTCAATTCTTCCACCCAAAACAAACAAATGCACATATTCTCATATTGTATATCATTTGCCAAATTTGCCCACTCACTTATTACACTTGTTTCCCCAACTCCACTTGACGACTTATTTTTCCACCCATCTCTATCATCAGCAAATTCAGTCCCTTCACCTAAATCACAAATTGTAAATAGTTCAGAACCCACTGTAATGTTAAAAGATTAAATTGGACTCTCTCTAGACATTAATGTAATATTGAAGGGTTTAGCTGTACTGTCTTCCTCCAGAACTTGAACATGGTAGAAGTGGGTGGGGACAACGTTCATGCAGAAATGAATACGACTCCCACACCATTTAGTCCGCCATTTACTACTACTCTCCTACTATTATCAAATTAAACCATCATTCAGCCCCTTCCATTCAGTAATACTTTTATAGCCATCCCCCAGCCCATCAGGTTCGTTTGTGTGACCATCCCCCGATACTGAAGCATATCACACCTACAGTCTGGGGAAGTAGCAAAGCCAGAACTCGTTTGCAGGATTGCTCTAAAGCTAGGACATATCACACTTACGTTGTCTTGGGGAAATCACGGAGTCAGGAAATCATTTGCACGATGATTCCCCAGGATTAGGGCATCTGCATTTACCTTCTCTCCAAGGATGACCTCACCCTACCATCGTACCTGGGGTAACATGTGGTTATGGCGGGGGAAGAGTGGGCAGAGTACCTGTGAGCATTACCAACTGACTTGTATAAAGAGGATATGTTTCCATTGATCGAGGCCTCATTTTAACTCGATTTTGCACGACCAGTGAAGAGTATCAGAGGGGTCACCTAGCTTGTACAAGCTTTAATAAACTTTAACTGTTTGCAGAAGTTGGTGAGTGAGAATTGCATCTCGTGTATGAAACCTCAGGTGGCAGCAGTGGGATTTCAACATACACGGAGCTTCCAGGTGAACTAAATAAGCGATCGTCTGAGTGTTGGTTGTGTGAGATGGATGGGTCACAAAGTAGGATTCATCTTGATCTCTTTCTCGAATACTTAACATTCAATCAATCCCACGTCTCCAGGGGCTGGAACTCCTTTATCAATTATGCAGTGATGACCCCCAGAACAAGGAACAGTTCTGGCAAACCCACCTTTATACATCTTAATGGAGTAACTGGGCAGGAGAGGGAGTATCCCCTAACAGAATCACTCAGTTCAGTTTGGAACCCAAACTTGTATGGTTCAATTCACTCCAACCCCTAATTTAGGGATTAACCAAGCAGGGAGGGATTTGTTGTGTGCCCTTCAAGTCTAGATTCTCTGCCTTGATGAGAGCATTACAATTAGACATAATTCTACCAAGAGACAGTTCTGGATTTATTGCATGCTCCCAATGGTAGGCTGTCGAATTGCAGCCAAAGGATTTTACCCCTCCTCCGTAAGCCCCTGATCCCCACGTAATCCTTTGTTACAATTCCAATGGAGCCTCCACCAAGCTGGTAGCCACCTTTGCCCCCTTCTTAGACTCCACTATCACTGTTATCCTAAGGCACATTGAAGGTAAAGAGGGATCTACCCTTTTAGCAGACATTCCTATCCATCTCTGGAATCAACCAGGGTCAGTTTCTCTCCACATTACCTTGTCTGTGAACGAGGGATACAAAGCAAAGGCCCTGGGATTTTTAGCACACCAGTTACAGCAGCAGTCAGACTCTCGTATCACTGACTAATGGGAAGTTAACTTATTACGCTAGCCCTTTCACTGTTGTGGGTTTACTTCGCCACTATCAGCCCCGACACGACCCCTCAGAAGAACCCTTCCCTGACCTCTGATCGGCCTCTAAACATGAAGTAGCATGCACTCCTGTGGATCCTATCAAGACCCAAATTACACCAGGAGCAGAACTGCCTTCAATACCCCCCAAAGACCAGAAGCCATAGAAGAGACATCAGCTTTGATAGACTCATTCCTCCAACAGGGAGTTCTAGTACCCTGCCAATTGCCCTGTAACACCCCCATTCTACTTGTCCCGAAGCCAGGACACCCAGAGTGGAGGTTAGTACAGGATCTCCGACAGATCAACAGAATGGTCCAGCCACTACATCCGGTCGTGCCATTCTCAGCAATATCCTTGCCAGCGGCTGTGTTTTCACCATCGTTGACCTACATCATGCTTTATTTGCTCTCCTCCTGATAGCAGAGCCTCAGTATTTGTTTGCTTTGATCTTTAAGGGTCAGCAATACACCTGGAAGCAACTCCCCCAGGGATTTGTCCACTCGCCCATTTTATTCTCCCAGGTATCGCACCGGCAGTTCTGAGCTTCAGCTCTCAGACGGCTCCAGTCGTCCAATATGTGGATAACTTAATCCTAGCTAGCCCCTCAGAATCTGCTAACATTGCAGATACCAACTGTCTCCTAAACTCCCTTCACTCTTGGGAATATGTAATACTATCCAACAAGGTTCAGCACACCCAGCGGCAAGCTACATTTCTGGCGACATTGCTCAGTGCTTCAGACCAGCAGTTGACCCCAGACTGCATCACATCCATCCTGGCAACCCCTCCACCCATGAGCACTAAGCAATTGAATGCCTTTTTCAGCGTGGTGAACTACTGCCAACAGTGGCTCCCTAATGTAACATCACTTACCAAGCAGGTAATCCCTTTAGTTTCCAATAAGGCCTCAGGGACTTTCATTCTAACAGAAAACCCGAAGTTAGCTTTCAACGAATTAAAGGCAGCCCTCGCCAGTGCCCCAACCCTCTGGAGACCACTGTATGACAGACCCTCCTAGCTGTATGCCACTATCCTGGAGGACTGAGCAATTGTTTTAATCCAGACTCAGAACACAAGTGGCCAGTGGCCTATCACTCAACTCGCTTCGACCCGGTCACCGGGGAACCCCGCCTTGCTCACAAATTGTGCCGGCTATCTACTCCCTTGTGACAGCCACATCCAACATAACCCTCCAAAAACCCTCAACTGTATTTGTCACACATGACTGTAGTCCTCCAGACTTCCCACCAGAACCAACACCTTACAGAGACTCAACTTAGTTGTTACGAGGCAGCCCTTCTTAACAATCCTCTTCTGACCTTCTCCTACTATTCGACCATTAACCTGGCCACTTTCCTCAGTGCCTCTCCAGAGGAGCTTTCCGAAGCTCCCCATGACTGCCTTTGGTGCAGCCATTTCTTGACATCTCCCCCCCCCCCCCCCCCCATCAGTCAAGTATGTATACCTGATAGCTTGTTACCAATGCTCATTGATTGCCTTCATGCTGATACATACCATACCAAGGGGGGAATGAGTAGTATCATGTTGCATAGTTAGTGGCCACCCGACTGGCCAAGGCAGTTCAAAAGTGAGTCAGATCATGTTTGATGTGTCAGTAAGATAATGCAGGTCAAGGCGTGCAGTGTGTAACAGGAAAACCTCCCTTGCCAGCTGTTTTAAAAAATTCTCAAGGTCAGGTTCGTAGGAGAGTAGTCTGACACAGAACAAACGACCAAGAGGCGAGTCTGCTAGAATATGAGCATTTTATCCCCCGCAGCGTCGCCACAACCACCAGGCACTCACCACCCTTTGTGTGGAAAACGTGCCTTGCACATTTCTTTTAAACATCCAACCACAACCCCCAACACCAGCACCCCCCACTGCCTGCCCCAGTGTCCCCTCGTAATTAACCCCTCCAATCCTGGGAAAAAGCCTCATACTTTCCACTTTGTACATTCCACTCACAATCTTATAAACTTCTATCAGATTGTCCCTCAGCCTCCTGCATTCCAGTGCAAACAAACCCAGTTGTTTTAGAAAATTCTCAAGGTCAAGGACCAGGCTCGCAGGAAAGTCGTCTGACACAGAACAAACAGCCAAGAGGCGAGTCTGCTAGAATATGGGTATTTTATTCCCCGCAGCGTCGCCTCAACCAGGTCTCGTACTTACAACGGGTCTGGTTTATACTCACTCTACGTGTTACCGGAACTGGGAGCCGTCAGTTCTCGTAGAGCGGTTGCCAACAACCCACGCTCGGCGGTTAAACGTAACCCCGGAGCAGACTCACCGAACTGGAGACTTTTCCAGCTGATATACTCTTTTCCAGATATAAACATTCATGTGAACAGCAGAGCAAGGCTAAAAAACACATTCCATTCTGGTTACATACAGATAAGAAGATTCACACGGGGAGGTGTGTAATAAGATTCACACGGGACTAAGCAACACCTCCATTCCGGTTAGATTCACACATGTATTGGGACACAATTTTAACCCTTTCACCACACCAGCAGGTCCATTTGAATGTATTCAGCTTGCTTTTATTGAACTTCTGCATGTACTTTGCTATAAGTATCGCCTTGTTGTTTTGATGTATTTAGTAGATGGATCGAGGCTTTTCCAACTACTCATAACACTGCCTCAACAGTGGTTCTTGCCTTTTGCCCTGTGTCACATGAAGATTACCCCAGCCGCAACCACTGGACTGTAGGCAACTGAGATAATCTACAGCCTACCCAGTAGGACCCCTTGGGAGATACGCACGAACCCACCCACCCGCATAGACCTAAATATTATGGGAGAGGAAATGCAGGCATACTTTCAGCAGCTAACCTAGTCTCTCAAGTTCCTTTACTCACAAGTCAGGAACACCTTCGGATCACCACCACAAACAGTGTACCAGGACTCTAATGACCCGGACAGACTTTCCAACTTGCAGACAAGACAGCTCGGGCTGACCAAAAACTGAACACCCCAAAGTTCGGACACAGGTGGAAAGGACCGTACCAGATGTTCCTATGAGCATCGATGGCAGTCAAAGTCCAAGGACAAAGCAGCTGAGTCCACTTAAGTGACTGTAAACAATGGCTCCCTCAAACAACCTAATAACTGTATTAGCCGCCATCGCGGTATTCGACCTAGAGGACAATTTGTATTTTTAAGACTCCTATGCATTTGCACGGTAATCGGACTGTATGTTATCCACTCTTCTACTCTGTAGGTGCATTATTTGTTGCCATTCCCAGGTGGGATCCCCTTAACCTGTACACGATAGATATCTGTGTAGGCCAGAGTGGGAGGGCTTAGAAGGGTGGCTTCAGGTCAGCGCAGAGAGCTGATGAATTCTGGTAACACTCAGTCCCCTAACTAACTACACGGGATCCAGGGGAGAGAAGGCACTGCTTCTCAGGACAGGGGTGGGGTTGTACCTATGCCTTGGTCCCCACGAACGCCTCTTGTGCCCAGAGACAATGTACCCACAGACTTCACCAAGCTAGCCATGGATTGTTCACCTGCACCTGTGACAAGCAAAGGCACTTAAATGATACTTCAGGACAGCAGTTCATTTGCAGGCATTGCAACGGTACCCATGTCAGCTCGGCTTTTAGGGCATATCCTTTTTCTGATTACCAGATGATCTGATCGGGGGAAACTCCAGCCAGGACAGGAGCTGGCGGTACATGTAGTTCGCGACTGACAGCTGTACAACAATTACGTGCTCCCGGGCCAAAATAGGGTTTGCGTTCCTTCTCAATGGAACCTTCACAACGGGCACCCAGATGCTCCCTATCCTATTCACTGTAGGGACAGCGGGACCACTCACTGTCCCGTGTCCACAGAAGGTCCCTACCCACCACAGAATAGTAGCCTGAGCTGCTAGTGAAAGATTCTGTGCAGATTGGAGGGACCCAGTAACTCTGGGATCCTCCCTGGGCTATGGGTTCTTGGGGATGCTGTCCCTAGGAGGATCAGCAGGGACAATCACAGCAAAGAACAGAAATGACCTCATTTGTGGGTGAACCATTCTTGGAAACAGTACCAGAAGGGCACTAAATGCAGTTACTTGTAAGGCTCGACACATTACAGACCCGACATGGAGAAAGTGAGGTCTGCAGATGCTGGAGATGAGAGCTGAAAATGTGTTGTTGGAACAGCGCAGCAGGTCAGGCAGCATCCAGGGAACAGGAGAATCGATGTTTCGGGCATAAGCCTGAAGGGCTTATGCCCGAAACATCGATTCTCCTGTTCCCTGGATGCTGCCTGACCTGCTGCACAGACCAGACATGCCATTGACTATTTATTCGCTCAATAAGGACTGCGTCTGTACAATTGTGGGAAATGAATGCACTACCTATGTTATGGATGAATCATACAAAACACATTAGCAAGTTTTGAGAAGATCTGTAGGTCAGGTTGAGGTTCTGGATGTAGGTTAGCTCACTGAGCTGGGAGGTTCATTTTCAGACGTTTCATCACCATACTAGGTAACATAGTCAGTGAGCCTCCAGACGAAGAACTGCATAGGAAGCAGGAAACACCAGCAGTGCTTCATCTGGAGACTGAAAATGAACCTTCCAGCTCAGCAAGCAAACCTACATCCAGAACATAACATGCAACTCCATTCAGCACCAATTAGATGATTTCAGACAGGGCCCTCAGAATTTCAAAGACTGATTTGGATGGCTGCCTGGGGGATCCTACTTGCTTCTCGAGCTATTAATTTTTGCTGTCCTACTCATTGTACGCTGTGTCTCAATGGCTTGCTTAAACAGTGGCTGAAGGATCATTATGAATAAGCTGTTAAGGCCCTTCTCAGCCCCTAACTAGGGGAGTTATCATGGAATGATAAGGGTGGAATGTAACGTTAAAAGGTTAAATTGGTTGATCTCTCTAGACATTAATGTAGTATTAAAAAAGGGTTAAACTGTCCGATAATTACGTAATTATGATTACATTCCCTACAGTATGGAAACAGGCCCTTCGGCCCAACAAGTCCACACCGACCCTCCAAAGAGTAACCCACCCAATCCCATTCCCCTACATTTACCCCTGACAATTTTAGGATTGCCAATTCACCTGTGGGAGGAAACTGCATCACCAGGAAGAAACCGGAAAACCAGGAGGAAACCCACACAGACACTGGGAGAACATGCAAACTCCACACAGACAGTCGCCAGAGGCTGGAATTGAACCCGGGGCCCTGGTGCTGTGAGGCAGCAGTGCTAACCACTGAGCCACCGTGAACTTGAACATGCTGGAAGTGCACAGGGATGACATTTATGCAGGAATGCAGATGACTCCCACTTCATTTAGGCAAGCATTTACTACTACTCTCTTACTATCAAATTAAACTCTCATTCAGTCCCTTCCATTCAGAAATACTTTTATAGCCATCTCCCAGCCAATCAGGTTCATTTGCGTGATCATCCCCTGATACTGAAGCATATCACATTCTGCATTGTCTGGGGAAGTAATGGAGCCAGAACTCATTTGCAGGGCCACTCCGAAGTTTGGACATATACAAACTATTTCCTGATTCCGTGAAGGTGTCATAACGATTCCCCAGGATTAGGGCATTTACATTATCTCGGAGGATGACTTCATCCTATGTGTGTGTAGGTGAGAGAGAGTGAGTGTGAGAGAGAAAGAGTGGCTGAAGTACCTGTGAGCCTTACCAACTCACCTGTATAAACAGAATGTATTTCCTTTGTTCAGTGCCTCACTTTGACTCTTTCGCATGACCAGCATAGAGTGTCAGGGGAGTCATCTAGCTTATACAAGCTTTAATAAACTAACTGTTTGCAGAAGTTGGAATATGCGAATTGCATCTTGTGTATGAAACCTCAGGTAAAGAACCTAACACCAGCACTAGGCTCTGCAGCATTCAACGAACAACAGCTTGGTAAATTGATAGCAAGATATGATAAGGAACTGATAATTATGAACAGAATGATTGCTTATCCATATTCTCTTGCTGTATGTTAGCCATCTGGACTAGATAACTAATTCACTCTAACCAGAGCTGGTTTTTCCAGTACCGCAAGTGGCATTATAAAGGGAGTTCTTCAGTTTAAATCCTGCAAGTCACAGCCTAAAGCAAGGCCTTTAAGGTGTCAAGAAGCACAGCTGGGCCTAATTAAGCAGCAACTGAAGCTGGACCCTCATCAAAAGTCAACTCGGCCTTTTATTTACAGACATAAAAGGTGATGATGATACGAAAGTCGGAGGAGTTGTTGACAGTGAGGAAGGATGTGGCAGGTGACAGCAGGATATAGAGAAGCTGCAGAGCTGGGCAGAAAGGTGGCAAATGGAATTCAATGTAGCTAAGTGTGAGGTGATTCACTTTGGGAAGAATAACAAAAAGATGGGGTACTGGGCTAATGGTCGGATACTTGGTAGTGTGGATGAGCAGAGGGATCTTGGTGTCCATGTACACAGATCTCTGAAAGTTGCCACCCAGGTAAATAGTGCGGTGAGGAAGGCATATGGCATACTGGCTTTTATTGGTAGAGGAATTGAGTTCCGGAGTACTGAGGTCATGATGCAGTTGTATAAAACTCTGGTGCGGCCGCATCTGGAATATTGTGTGCAGTTTTGGTCGCCATACTATAGGAAGGATGTGGAGGCACTGGAACGGGTGCAGAGGAGGTTTACCAGGATGTTGCCTGGTATGGAAGGAAGATCGTATGAGGAAAGACTGAGACACTTGGGGCTGTTTTCATTAGAGAAAAGAAGGTTTAGGGGTGACTTGAATGAGGTGTACAAGATGATTAGGGGGTTAGATAGGGCCGACAGTATGAACCTTTTCCCGCGTATTGAGTCGGGTATTACAAGGGGGCATAGCTTTAAATTAAGGGGGGGTAGATATAGGACTGATGTTAGGGGTAGGTTCTTCACTCAGCGAGTCGTAAGTTGATAGAATGCCCTGCCAGTAGCAGTGGTGGACTCTCCCTCTTTATGGGCATTTAAGCGGGCATTGGATAGGTATATGGAGGATAGTGGGTTAGTATAGGTTAGGTGGGCTTGGATCGGCGAAACATCGAGGGCCAAAGGGCCTGTACTACGCTGTATTCTTCTATGTTCTATGTTCTATAAATCTATAAACTTAGAGTGACTTACAATACAGTACTACAGTTAGGATAATTAATGGGGGGGGATAAAAATAAAAAAAAAAAGGTGCTCTATTGATTTTGTTTTCTCTAACTTTTACCATCCTTAGCAATAGATTCTTCCACAAATACAATGTTATAGCTATAACAGGGGCATGAGTACAGCATGACATGATTTGAATACAAATCTTGAAGGATACACTATGCTTAGGAAAGACAAAGCTAGGAATAAATGGAGCAGTAGTTCTGTTAATGATGGTATTTGTCATTGCTCTCTCTAAAGTGCAAGTTCAGGACAGTAAAATAAGCAAACAATTCAGGTACGATTGAGAAATAATAAAGGCAAGATCACTTAAGGGAGCAGATTGATTAAACAATAATTAATATTGTTTTAGTAAATCTGATGTGGGCACCATTGACTGGATCAATATTCATTGCCCATCCTAATTCTCATATGCAGACGATAGTGAACTGCTTGCGTACAGAAGGTACACTAGAATAATGCCTTATGCAAGGGTTATCTTAGTAGGAAAGGTTGAACAGACTATGTATTGGACATGCATAAGATGAAAAAGTGACTTTTCTGAAATAAAAAGACCCTCAGGAGTCTTCACAAGATAAATGTGAAGAGGAGGTTTCTTCTTATGGGAGAACATGGAACTAAGGATGACTGTTTATAAACCAAGGGACACACACTTAAGGTAAAGATTAAGAGACATTTTCAAGGGTCATAAGTCTTGGGATCACTTCCTGAAAGTTGTGTAAGCAGAGTCCTTGAGTATTTTGAAACAAACAGACAATGCTCAAACATATTCAGCAACAGTAAACATACCTGTAGCATGTCATCAATCATCGTCAGAATGTACTGCACCGTTTGCTCCTTAGATATGTGCGTCATTAAGTTCAAAAAGGTTTTAGCACACTAAAATAAAACAAACATTTATAATCTTTACACACAATTTCAACTACTTTCAAATTTGAAGTAGCACATTCACTTGTACACAACATTTAATCCATATAAACAGTGACAGTGCATTTCTTCTGAAATACAATTAATGTTGGCCCCAATGACATTGCATAATCTTGAATTATGTCTGCCTTCAGTTATGAACTTGGGATTTCTCACCCCCCCCTCAACATTAGGACCTATGGAAAGAATATCAAAACAGCTATTTATTGCAGTAACAGAATGGCAAAATCTAAAAGCCAAAAACACACTTCCTTTTCCTATTAGTAGATGGAATACACTTTAATACTTAGAAATCTACAAACTGGCAAAGAAGTAAAACAGGAATTTTGTGTACTTTTGTAGTGTGAAAGACTCTCAGAATATATATTGCCCATGGTACCAAAATGCAAGTTGCATTCTACTGTTTTTTTGGAAAAAAACTTCCCGATTAGTGTTCCTCAAAATTACAAATTTTGCAACACGAAATAAAACAGATCTCATTTTTATTTTAATGAAGATCTTGTGAACAGTGGCTCAGACTTTGCCTCAGAGTCAGAAGATCCAGGTTTAACATTCACTCCAGGACTTGATGGCCAAGGACGATGCATTCATAACGCAATCAAAACAGATGGAATACAAATTTGTAAATCTTTCCAATATAGGCCAATAGCAGACAGTAAGAGCAAGAGATTCTGATCAGCTATGCGTTGGCGAAGAAAGATTGGAACCACTGCCATCACAATTCACAGAATGTAGATATATGCATGTAGTAGTTTGATAGTACAAAAACCAGAGTATTGATGGAAAAACCTTTTGCCAAAGCCTTTCTTGCACTCATCAGGGCAGTTCACAAAAATTACCAAAGAGACAAAAAAAAATTTGGTAGAAGAGGAAACTGATGACTAGTTGACAAGTAGAGCTTTGTCCACGGCAATGCTCTATAAATAAGTTTGCCAGTTTATGACAACTGATAGTTAACTAAGCTTTGCTTAAATTTTAATCCAGCTGGGTCATTGGTGTAGATCAGGTTTCTATTAACAGAACAGACTTTCAGCTGGCTGGGATCCAGGATTAGCTTGCCAGGGAAGATCATAGTACTTTGGGTCAGACCTGGCTTCAGATAAAGATCTGAAAGTGGATTTTTAACATATTCAACAACAAAATTGTCAATATTCAAAGGCAGACAATTTTTGCACGTTCCAAACAGAATAGCTGATAATTTTTCAAATGGGCCACCCTAATAGCTGAAAATTATTAACAGCCATCAAAAAAATGATCACTATTTTTATACACAAGCATTCTACATTAGCTTGTAATTCAAACAATTATAAATCATCCAGACCATATTAAAATTTTTCAATGAAATCCAAATTCATTCCTAAAACTCTACTAGATCCAGATTGGTAGCTGAATAACAGACATTAAGAATTTGTTTTATTTTTGAAAACAATCAATAGTTATGAAGGAATGGGGAACTCAGAGGAAAAAAAGAATTAAAAAATGGGAAACTCACTATAATACAAAGAACTCAAAATTTCACTGCAATTCACCAGCATTATCAAAAATTACTCAGTAAAAGTATCTTCCACTCAATGTGAAAGTCATCTACTTGAAGAAGCCCAAGCATTAAATTTAAAACAGAAAATAAATAAATACACACCAATTCCAGACTTTACCTGATGGCCTTCATTATCCAGTATCCGTTGTTTATCTTCTGAACGAGCTGCTTCAAACTTTTTAATGAATTCACAATCTTCACCTGAAATCATCTGTCCTCTTATAAAAAAGCACAAATATCAGCACATAATGCTCTGAATCATCATTAATGTGTAATTTTATGATACCTCCAATGATACTTTCAACTAAGTGAGATGACAACAATAAGATTTTACTTTTGTAAAATAATGCTTACAGCATCAAATGACAAAATGTTATTTTATATAAGATAGATTTACTTTAAACTAAAAAAATAAAATTTGGTCCATGTCACCCTTCCCAGAATTACAAATCTTGTAAAAAAAATTCAGCTTTGCCCAACTTCCAGTGGGGTTGCTTCTTTTATACTTCCATAACTGGTTTACTTCTAAGGCCCAGAAACAATTCTGGGTTGTGGGATTACGCCACAGATTTTTTTTTCCTCCAAGCACAAGCTTGATATATCTTCAAACCTCTTAATGCAAACTGAGCCTTTAAACTGAATGGTAACTCCCACATGTTCTGCGAAGGATATCTTAAACCTTTTGAATGCCTAATGTATAGGCCCAGTTAATTCTATATTTTAACTTCTGGCTTAGACCCATTTCTTATCTTACTGTAGTTAGCTTTCCCTCCGAAAATTCTTAGTCTGGCTTGTTCATTATCCTTTTCAATAGCCAACATGAAACTTATGATATCACGATCACTGTCACCTAAATCTAATTACTGACTCAGTCCCAAGTCTGCCAGTGCATCTTTTCTTGTTACATCATATTACCATAACTATTGAACCAGAACTAATTTCCCAGAAAATGCATTCTCTGCATCTTTTCCATTTACTGGTGGCCTAGATGCTACATAAGCAATGAAATTATGCATTTTTTATTCTATGGCTTGAGCCAGAATCTTTGACCCGTAGGGCATGCTCCTTCACCATGGCTGCAATGCTGTTCTTAATTTATTACCATCACCTTTCAAGCTTCTCATCCTTCCCTAACTTTCCTGAACACCACATACCCAACAATTTGTAGTACCTTGTTATCCCCATCTGTGCCAGGTTTCTGATTGCCACATGAGAATAATGTTACACCTCTCTGCACCATAATTCTTAATTACCACATTTTTGCCCATGGTGGACATTGCTGTGAATTAAATTAAACAATTTATTTATACTCACTGAAGATAGGACTGCCAGTTGACCTTATTTGCTCGAACTTCTGCAGCCTTTGCAGCAATAATATTGGTAGGAACTGCAGCATCCACAGCACCTCTGATGTCCATCTTGCTCAAAGATTTGAGTGTATGTTTGAATAGTTAGAAGACGAACAATTTCACTGGAAGAAAGTATGAACAATTTCACTGACAGCAGTCTTAGACTCCAGATCATCATTCACAAGGTAACTAATTATTGGAAATAGCTATCTAGTTGTTCTAGTGTATGTCCACACTGAATTTCACCCTGTTCGAATTAATGCTGCAAGGAAAACGTGAATATTGTGGTCAACATTTATGAAAGCATTTCATACAGAATCCCTTCTTTTTAATAAAATGGGCAAAACTGATTATATTTTCATGTACATTCACTGCAAAGGCAGAATCACTGGCAGGACCGTTCAAGCCACAGTAAACCATTAAACTGATTTTGAACATGCTTAAGACAACGAGCAGCACAACAGTAACGTATCCTATTTTACATGTCTGCGCTCACGAGAACAGAAATTGATTCTAAGTAATTTTAAACATTCCAAAGCATTTAGGAATTTGGAAAAGTATTCTGCAATTACACTAACAACTGCAAAAAGCAAGTGTATCATACAAATCAATTACACCACCCCAGCCCCCACAACTACATTATTAGCACAAGTCATTCAACATTGGGATTAGCGTTTACAATGTTGACTACAAACTCATTTGGTCAATTTAAATTAGCTGATTTTGAAATCTGTGTTGCTATCCAGTGAGGGCTCAAAGTTTCACTGATCCCTTGTCTCATACACACCCAAAGTAACTTTCTTCCAAGGTTAGAAAGTGGGATCTCAGTTCCAGCCAGCTGCAAAATAACAGTGGATTATCAGGAACACGGTCAGCCATCCACAACAGACTCTGGAAAATATCCAATGTGTTTCTCAATTCAAGGCTTTGTCAACAATCAACTAGCATCACCAGCGATAAATGAAATGAAAAGTTTTTATGACCCCCTGTTTTATCCATAACAGGAAGTATTTTAATTTTCCTTTCCATTATGATGCGTCCCCAAAACACTGGTTGTGAAGTGCAATTTGAAAGTGACTCACAGTTAATGGTATTATCACTATCATCCAGAAACTCAGCTTATGTTCTAAGGACCCAGGTTTGATTCCAGCCACATCAGAAAAGAGAATTTGAATTCAATTTTTAAAAAATTGGAGTTAAGACTATGATGACCCATGACATTATTGATGATTTTTCAGAAAAGCCCATCTAGTCCACTAATGTCCTTCAGCGAAGGAAATCTCCCATCTTCACCTTGTCTGGCCTACATGTGACTCTAGAACCACAGCAATGCAGTCAACTCTCAATTACTCTCCGAAACAACCTTGCAAGACAGTTGTGCCAATCTCGAAGAAATGAAACCAGATGGGTAACCTGGCATCATCTAGAAGCCATAAAAGCAGCAGCAAAAACAGCCCTATCAACCCTGCAAAGTCCTCCTTATTAATATTTGGGAGCTAGTGCCAAAATTGAGAGAGCTATCTCAGACCAGTCAAACAACAGCCTGACAATCACACTCATGGAAACTTACCTACAACGTCCCAGACACCACCATCACCCCTAGATATGTCCTGTCCCACCAGTAGGACAGACCCAGTAGAGGTGGCAGCACAGTGGTATACAGTTAGGAAGAGAAACAGAGATAGACAGATTCTTGATTGCCAAGAGGATCAAGGATTATGAAGACAAAGCAGGAGAATGGGGTTGAAAAAAAAAAAGAGCTTACCAGCCATAATTGAATGGCGGAACAGACTCAATGGTCAATTGCACTAACTTCTGCTTTTGTCTTATAGTCTTGCCCTGGGAGTCCTCAATATGCACTGTGGACCTCATGAAGTCTTGCAGCTCCAGTTAAACATGGGCAAGAAAACCCAATTACCATCCTCCCTCAGCTGATGATTGGTACTCTATGTTGAACAACACTTGGAGGAAGCATGGAGGATGACAATGGCATAAAAATTTACTGTGAGGAATTTCAACATCACTACCAAGATTGGCAGTAGTACTACTGCTCAGGTTCCAACAGACATAACTGCTAGACTGGGTCTGTGGCAGGTGAGGAAGAAATCAAGAGGGAAAAGCATACTTAACCACACCTTTACCAATGTGACAGCTGCAGATGCATCAGTCCATGATAGTATTACTAAGAGCAACCAAACAGAACTTGTGGAGACGAAGTGCCGTTTTCAGGATGAAAATAACCTGCATTGTGTTGTGTGGCACTTTCACTGTGCCAAATGGGACTGACTGAACAGATCTAGCAACTCAAATCTGGGCATCCATGGGAGGTGCTGTTGGCCATCAACAGGAGCAGAATTATACTCCACAATCTAAATCCTCATGGTCTGGTATATCTCCCACTCAACCACCACCATCACGCCAGAGGATCAACTCTGGCTCAGTGAAGAGTGAAGGAGTGGCATCAGGCACACCTGCAGATGAGGCATCAAGCAGGACTACTTGCATACCAAATAGCATAAACAAGTGATAGACAGAGCTAAGCGATCCCACAACTAACAGATCAGATCAAGTCTACAAGTCCAGCCACATCAAGTGATGAATGGTGGACAATTAAATAACTCACTGGAAGACGCTCCACAAATATCCCCATCCTCAGTAATGGAAAAGCCCAGTATAATCAGTGCAAAAGACAAGGCTGAAGCATTTGCAGTAATGTTCAGCCAGAAGTGTTGAGTGGTTGATCCATCTCAGCCTCCTCCAGTGACCCCCAACATTACAGATACCAGTCTCCAGCCAATCTGATTCACTCCATGTGATATCAAAAAAGGGTTGGCAAAACTGGATATGCAAAGGCAACAGGTCCTGACAACATTCCAACAATATTTGTGCTCCAAAACTTGCCGCTCCCATATCGAACTGCTTCCAGTAGTCTCAATACTGGCATCTACCTGAATGTGCAAAATTGCCCAGGTCCACTCTGAACGTAAAAAACAAGACAAATTCAATCTAGCCAATTACCGCCTATTAGTCTACTCTCAATCATCAGGAAAGTGTCATGAAGTATTCTATCTAGCAGCACCTGTGCAGTAATAACCTGTTCAGCAATGCCAGGTTTGGGTTCCATCAGCACCACTAATCTCCTGACCTCTTCACAAGTTTGCTTCAAATGTGGACAAAAAGAGCGGAATTCCAGAGATAAAGAGAGAGTGACAGCCTTTGTGATTAAGGCTACATTTGACAAAGTGTGACATCAAGGAGCCATAGAACAATTGGAATCAAATGGTATTGAGGGCAAACTTTCTAGTGGTTGGAGTCATACATGGCACATAGGAAAATGGTCGGGGTTGCTGGAAGTCAGTCATCTCATCTGCTGGATATCTCTGCAGGAGGTCCTCAGGGTAGTGTCCAGGCCCAACCATCTTCAGCTGCTTCATTAACCCCACCCCAATCATAAGGGCAGAAGTGAGAATCTCATTTGCAACTCCTCAGATACTGAAGCAGTCCATATTCAAGTGCAACAAGATCTAGACAATATCCTGGCTTAGGCTGACAAGTGGCAAGTAACATTGCCTGGCATTTGTGGCATGATTGTGCATCACCAATAAGAGACAACCTAACCACTGCCCCTTGACACTCAATGTTTTTTTCACCACCAAGTCGCCCACTAACAACATCTGGGAGTTATCACTGACCAAAAACTCAACAGGACTCACCACAAATGCAATGGCTACAAGAATAGGTAAGAGGCTAGAAATACTGCAGAAAGTAACTTGCCTCCTTACCCCCCAACGCCTGTCTACCATCTACCACACACAAGTCAACAGCGAGATAGAATATTCCCCACTTGCCTGGGCAAGAGCAGCTCAATAACACAAGCCTGACACCATCCAGCACTACGTAGCATGCTTGTTTGGCATATCAAAAAGCATCCACTCCCTCCCCCACTTACACTCAGTAGCAGCAGTGTACTATCTACAAGAGGCACTGCAAAAATTCACTAATGCATCAGATAGGACCTTCCAAACCCATGACAACTTCCATCTAGAAGGGGATGGGCAGCTGATGCATAGAACACCTCCGCTTTCAAGTTCCCCTCCAAACGACACACCACCCTGACTTGGAAATTTAATCACTGTTCCTTCACTGTCAGAGTCAAAATCCTGGAATTCCTCCCTAGTGGCATTGTGGGTCAGCCCACAGCAGGTGGACTGCAGCATTTCAATAAACCAGCTCACCAACACTCTCTCAAGGGGGCCAGAAATGGGCAATAAATGCTGGTCAACCAGCAATGCCCGCTTCTCACAAATGATTAGAAAAAACATTCAAGGTTAAAATAAAGTACAATTTTTCACTGCATTCAAGACCTGAGTAAAAGGTTTAAGACACAAATCCCAAGACATACAGAAGAGAAAGCAAAAATGGGAAGGTGGAAATTATTTAAAATCAAAGATATCAGAACTAGTTTGTGTCAAGTGGAGAATCCAGTAAGTCAATATGCAGTTCTGTTAAATGATTTGTGCATAATCAGCTTTGTAGGAGATGCAGTTGATTTGCTAACGAACGTAGAAGTTGTAAAATAGGAACTTGCTCACTTCATGGGTGCAACACAGGCTTTTCTGGAATTAAACAATTTTTGGTGATATCGGCATCACAGGTGGGTGGTGAGCTAAATCTCGGGCTGCTTACTGTTTTGGTGTTACCAGAATACTCTTAATACTGATCAAAGTTGTATAGTTAAAGGTGAATGAAACAAACCAGTACATAGCTTCAGGCATGTAACTGAATGTCTCAAAGTGAAGACCCAGTTAGGAGGTGATTTTGTACTCTTGTCAGATACCATTGCGATTTGTAGCAGATAACTGTGGAAATGTGTGCACTAAGTCAACAATAACAGGTTTTATAGTCTCCTTTCTTCAGAACTGGCCGAGATAGACTTAATCTACCAGTACATTGAAAAACACAGGACAATGTAGCACAGAAACAGACCCTTTGGCTCACCATGTCTGTGCTGACCATGATGCTATTCCAAACTGATCACATCTGCCTGTACATGTTTGACTAAACGCCTCTTGAACTTTGCTATCATATCCACTTTTGCCACTTTCTTTGGCAGCATATTCTAGGTGCCTACAATCCTGTGTAAATAAACATTTCCTTGTACATCTTCTTTAAACTTTTCCATTCTCACCTTAAAGCTACTCCTCCTAGTGTTTGATATTTCCACCATGGGAGAGAGACTGACTATCCACCCCTCTCAATTTTATGTCTAGCAGATCACCCCTCAGCCTCCAGCGCTCTAGCAAAAACAATCCAAGTACGTCCAACCTCTCCTTATAGCTCTCACACTCCAATTCATACAACTTCCTCAAACTTTTTCTGCAACCTCAACAAAGCCTCCACATACTTCCTATGATGCGGCAAACTTAATTGCATATACTACTCCAAATGTGGCCTATCTGAAGAAGTTTTATACAGTTGCAACATGACTTGCCAACTTTTATACTCAGTGCCCCAAGTAAAAAAGGCAACCATGCCATGGGCTCAGGTAGCTCAGTGGTTAGCACTACTGAGTTAGTACCAGGGACCCTGGGGTTTGATTCCAGGTTTGGGTCACTGTATGGAGTTTGGACGTACTCCGTGTCTGTGTGGATTTATTTCCACAGTCCAAAGTAGTGCAGGTTAGGTAGATTTACCATAGCAAATTGTCCATAATGTCCAGGGATATGCAGGCTAGGTAGGTTAGCAATATTAAACGTGTAGTTACAGGGTTGGTCTGGTTCTGGGTGGGATGCTCTTCAAAGGGTCAGTGTGGACTTAATGAGCCAAAGAGAATCTCTTCAGTCTGGAAAGGGACCATGCTCCAAACATCATCTTTACTGCAACTCCAATTTGTGTCATCTATGGAACCTAAATAGACCAATGACATTTTCATCCAAAATCATTTTGTGTTGCACATACATATTAATGGTGTCTTGTCTGGAATGTTCTTACATTGCAAGCAGTGCCACATTTCAGGAAGTGATGACTTTTCATTGATTTGAAAATTAGTAGAAACCATCAACTTGCTCATTGTGGTCAATAGCAGCCAATTCAAAATCTGGCAAGTGCCCATTTTTGAAGAATTTAAACAATTAAATGTTTTAAGAAATCAAGATTTCTATTTCATATTCTGGGTGTTACTACAAGCCAATAATGATCAAGATCTATAGAAGCTAAAAGAAAAGAGATCCTTTCTAGTTTACTCTATATAATCTTACACTGTAGGATCTTGGGTCTCCATGGCCCTTCATCAAGAATTTAAAAGTTGTTAGTTGAATACAATCTATTCTACCAATCATTATAGGCTAATAATTACAGGTGGATATGTAGTCATCATTTCATATCTTCCCAAAATTGAAGGTTTAGTAAACCACCACCTATGTAGTTTTGCCATTAAACCAGAACATGCAAGTGAGCAATATTTCTGTCTCAGTTTTGAGACCACCGATCTATCTTCAGAACTGATTGTCAGGAAAAGGCTGTACGTATGCTGAAGGTGCTGGAGAGCGCGATGGATACCAAGGAATGGATAATACCATGTCTTGGAGAAAGAAAAAGCTGATGATGGGGATCACATTTGGGTGAAAATGAGTTGGCTAAGCCAAAAGCAGCCCATATCATGATAGGGCCTGTGGTTTGGATGTGGATAAAAGATGTAGAGTACAGAGTTCACGTTTTAAACTTATTGAACTTGATATTTAGTCCTGAAAGCTGCAGAGTCCCCAAATGGAAAATGAGTGCTGTTCTTCAGCTTGTGTTGAGCCTTGCTGGAATACTTCAACCTCCTCGTGGGAGCACGAGGCAGTGCCGAATCAGTCATCGATGTAGCGGAGGAAAAGATGGGGGGTGGTGCCAGTATCGATGACTGTATCGGCGCTGCCTCGTGCTCCCACGAGGAGGTTGAACAGTTCATCCACTTTACCAACACCTTCCACCCCGACCTCAAATTCACCTGGACCGTCTCAAATTCCTCCCTCCCCTTCCTAGACCTTTCCACTTGTATCTCGGGCGACCGAATCAACACAAACATTTACTATATACTGACCGACTCCCACCCTAGACTACACCTCCTCCCACCCTGTAAAAACGCCATCCCATATTCCCAATTCCTTCGTCTCCACCGCATCTGCTCCCAGGAGAACCAGTTCCAATAC
>NC_057713.1:65634889-65638497 GCF_004010195.1 Chiloscyllium plagiosum
CTCCCAATCCGACCTATCACCCTCACCTTGACCTCCTTCCACCTATCACATTTCCAATGCCCCTCCCCCAAGTCCCTCCTCCCTACCTTTTATCTTAGCCTGCTGGACACACTTTCCTTATTCCTGAAGAAGGGCTCATGCCCGAAACGTCGATACTCCTGCTCCTTGGATGCTGCCTGACCTGCTGCGCTTTTCCAGCAACAAATTTTCAGCTCTGATCTCCAGCATCTGCAGTCCTCACTTTCTCCTTAATGGGTCAAGTGGCCTATTTTTGGCACATGACAACACAGCCTGTTCCAGGCTGTCCTTAACCTGGCCTTTAGCAATGACTGAAAGCTCTTAAGGTAGTCCTGAAGGACTGAGCGCCAAACTTGAGAGCCAAGCATTGCACATATTTTGAGCCACTGTTTTATAGTATAACCACTATTTTTTTTAAACAAAGGTCAACTTTCTAAACTATTTGCTTTAGCTGTTCTGGCAATCACAAAAAGTCCAATATTTTAATTGTTTGTATGTGTGCTACCTTCCCAGGTGTTAAAGCAAAAAAAAAAGTCCCAAATTTTTAAAGTGCACTGGACCTCAATGTGCAATTGCATTTATCCTATTTTTACTCTAACATTTGGAAAGTTTTATACTAAAACACATGAATCATAGATATTTGCAATACAACTAATGCAACCATATAGCCACCAACACAGTTAGACTGAAGTTTATAAACACCAGTGAAAAAATGCCAGTACAAACTGGGTGATGAATTATGCTCATCATACAAACATCTTGCACTGTATCAAATGGGAGTTTCTTTCTCTTCGTCGACAGCATAATAGCATTGATATCATTCCCTTTCATGTTCAAAGTCATTGAAGAAACATTTGAGACTATTGCTGCCTACTAAAAATTGCTGACAAGCCAGAGATGTAGCTACTATACCAATTGAACACCGTTTACAAATTTTAGCAATAAAGCACATACAAGTATTGCTTTGTTCTTCATAAATTGCATATATTATTAACATGTGACAGTTGTAACTCAGTTGCCAGCTCTCATCTGATTCAACTTTATGGATTCAAGTTCAATTTCAGGACTTTCTGCGCAGAAATAAAAGCTAGGCATTAATGCAGTACTAGCGGTAGTCTTTTGGATGAAAAATATATTTGCCCCAAGAAAATATGCAAGACCAAATAGCATTATTTTAGACAAGAGTGGGGAAATCCCAAATCCCATCCAATATTAATTCCTAATTCCTCAGTGTTCATTATGTTGCTTGTGGAAGCTTTCATGCAAATTGGTCTACCCTACGATTACTTTAAGGACATTCATTTACTACAACACATTTTGGAATGCCTTGTAATTACAAAAGCTATTGTCTAAACAGAATTCTTGTCATATTGTTATTTACTAGTTAGTTTTCTAAACCAAAGTTTAGAACTCTGGCCTAAACTTCTCACACACAGTATATCTAAATTTCAGCAATTTTTTAACAAGAATACACAAACTTACAAAATGAAAAGTACCAGACCAACACGGTTTTGCATCCAGAATACAACTAGACAATGTCTGCCCATTGTCATATTGGAGAAGGTAATTTTTGGTGGTGCTTGCTTTCTTCAGCTAGCATGAAGTAGTTTTGAGATTGGTTGACCATGAATAATCCCTTCGCTACAACATTGATGGTGTTGCCACAGTGATTAATGTTTCATTAGTGTTATATATTATTTTAGATAACTAACAACCAACACTCAAGGGACTGATGCACACTTTTCCTCTTGCCATTTAATCAACAGATGCACAAAAAGAATAATGTCTAGAATCAATCTCATGAATTTTCTCTGAATCGCCTCCAGTGCAACCCTTCTCAAAAGAACCAAAATTTTCACAGTACTCCAGGTGTGGTCTCACTCATGGTTTGTGTAATTGCAACACCATTTCTGTAATTTTATTCCAATAATAATGAATGCCAAAATTCAGATCAGTTTTATTAGCTGCTGTACCTGCATACTAGTTTTTTGCAATTCATACTTGAACACACCCTCATCCTTTTACACCAAAGCACTCTGAGGTTTCTCTCCATTTTAGATAATAAGTTGCCTTTCTATTGCTCTACAATGGATAACCTCACATTTAGCAATGTTAAACTTCATCTGCCAATTTTTGGCCCATTCATCTCTCTATTCACGTCCATTTGTAAATTTCTTATTTCTTCATTGCAATTTACATTCCCACCTATTTTAGTGCCATCAGTAAATACAGTACTTTTTATGCCTGCATTTAAAAATCGTTAGATTATAGATTGTAGATAGTTGTGGTCCTGAGGACCGTGTCACACCATTAGTTGCATATTGCCAGCTGGAAAAATGTTCTCTGCTTTCTGTTGGTTAGCCAATTTACTATCCAAGCTAACAAATCACTCATAACACCACAAGACATTAACTTGTGAATTAATATTATCAAACACATGCATTATTATCCTGATAATTCTCAATTACATACCTCAGCAAAAAGCAACTGCATAACATGCACTTGGCTAATACTGGATATGGTTGGTTAGGTTGCAGTTAAAATAACATATACAATTCTCAGCACTCCTATTAGGGATGCTGGAGTTCTTGCGGAACCAAAAAAAAAAGCTTTACTATGAAGAAAGACTAGAAATATGCAAATTAAATGCTGTGCAATTAGGTATAGGTTTCCTTTTTGAAGGACCACAATGGAACCATTCTCGCATTAATATTATTTAGCAATCTTACCCATACTAGTTACACTCATACTTATTTCAGAGAAAAAAAATAACTAGTGACCTTATTCAAAGAATGAGACAGTAGTGTTGTCAAAACACCACAAGATATTTCAGCTCAACAGAAGGTGGGTTGAAGCAAGTTAAGAGGAGTAAAAACACAAGCAGCCCAGTGAGTACAAGCCTGGACTGGTATTCAAGGCAAAGAAGAAAATCAATTGGAGTCCTGGTTAGTGCAGAATCCAAACTGATACAGGAAACCTTTGGCCCATCATAGCCAAACCAGCTCCTCAAACAAGTGTCATTACCAATGACAATATCCAGCTTTTGTCCATACCCATGCACTATTTCTATCGAAATGATGTCCAATGCCCTCTTGAATACCTCAACTGAACCGGCCTACACCATGCCAGCATCTGAGTGCACATTTCACATCTACTCAATGTTTTCACATCACTTTAATCTTTGTCCCCTTGTTCTTGTGGGGGAGACAATAAGGTTCAGTCTATTACTAACATTGACAGGGAAATGGGGAGACTGAGCCTAGACTAGAACAGACAGACAAGTGTAGGAAGTCTAGGCCAGTCTGTTATTGACTGTAACCAGGCGATGGGGCATAGACTGGTACACTTCTTCCGCCACCTCCGAGCTTACTTTCACAATCAGGACTCCCTCCCACCTTCCGAGGACCCCTTCGCCCACCTCCAACACACTGCATCCACCTGGACACCCCGCACTGGCCTATTACCTGCCCTGACTTCTTTATTTCCAACTGCCGCCAGGACATTAACCGCCTCAACCTGTCTACCTCCCTCCCCCACTCCAACCTCTCATCCTCACAACGCGCAGCCCTCCAATCCCTCTGCTCCAATCC
>NC_057713.1:65645777-65687240 GCF_004010195.1 Chiloscyllium plagiosum
AGACAGACAAAGACCCACATGCATACATATATTTTGTGTGGTGAATTTGTACTTGCAGAGTTACTTTTGTACTTTGCTCAAAAACTGCATGCATTCATGTAGAATTCTCAGCTCAAAAGCTGCATGAATTTATGTAAAACTCTGTTATTTCACTTTTTAGATTAGAATCAATCTAAACATCTCAAGTCATAGACAGAGAACACGGGGCTAACACCTTCAACATATTGTCTAGCTATCACCATTGTTAACAGCTAACCCGAGAATGCAACTTTAAAAAAAAGGGTTTTGTGATTTACACATGAAAGAAGTGAAACTATCACTGTATTCTAACAGATGAAAGGCTTAACAGACAATCAATTTTTCAATGTATAATTTCAGTTACATCACACTGCAAATTTTTGCTATAAATTCTGTGATACAATCGAGCCCTCCACAATCACCTGATGAAGGAGTGTCGCTCCGAAAGCTAGTGTGCTTCCAATTAAACCTGTTGGACTATAACCTGGTGTTGTGTGATTTTTAACTTTGTACACCCCAGTCCAACACTGGCATCTCCAAATCATGACATATTGTCCAATCCGCATGACCAGAAATAGTGGTTGGAGCTATTAAGACTTTTTTTTGCAAGGATGCCACGAATGGAGTCACCCCATTGTGGCTGATTAGTTCATGGTAAGTATCAGTGAGGCCATTCAGCAGACCATATCTATGGGAGTTCGTGAAATAAAAAGGCACTTAGTTGGTACATCCTTGCTGTTTCCTTTATTCCACTTACAGGTATTTCAGCTTTTTGAGTACTATTGATTCTGCAATTCCACCATTCTTTCAGGAAGCGTCTTCCATCAATATCCTAAGGAATAGTAATAATGTAGTAACAGATTAATGAAAGAACAGTAAACAGAAAGTAGGAAAATAGGCCATTCTCACATTGTAGGCATGGAGGGTGTCTGAAGGATCAGTACTTGGGTACCAGATGTTCACAATATATATCAATGATTTGAAGATGGGGATAAAGTAATATTTCCAAATTTGTCAATAACACAAAGGTAAGTGGAAATGTGGGTTCTGGGGAAGATTCCGTCCATCAAGCCTGTCTTGCCATTCAATATGATCATAGCTGATCAAAGACTTCCAGGTCCTTTATCCAGCCCATTTCTCTGTACACCGTCAGTTATCAGAAATCTATCAAGCTCTACCTAAACCATATTGAAAGACTGAGCTCCCCCGATCCCTCTGAGTTAAAAAAAGATTCTCATTTAAGACCTCAGTGGTTCCCCACCCCCCAACTTTTAAATTGTGTTCCCTGGACTCTCTAACCAAGAGAAACATTTTGCTTGTATCTACCCCATCTATCTTTTCCATTATTTTGTAAGCTTCTAGGAAACACAGGCCAAGTTACCCAATCTCTGAATAGAACAGACCCACCATTCCCAGAAACAAGTCTGGTGAAGTTTGTTGTACTTCCTCTGAAAAAATAATATTTTTCCTGACATGAGTTGACCAAAACTGCAAACAATACTTCAAGTGCAATCTGTTATGACACGGGGTAAACCTTCCTGCTTAATTTAAACCAGCAACACAGAAAAGATTTATCCTGTGCAGTAATCTGTGGAAATTTGAGAGGCCAAGAACTATTTAAAGTAAAAATTAACAACTTTATTTCTTAAAGTATAACAGAATAATTAACTAACAACTATTTACAACTCCTTCCTCTGACCAGTCTTTTATCTTCCCTTCTATAATACTAATCTAATAAAACACCCCGGTTAAGAATTACCAAAAATTCTAGTTTTTAAAACCAGCCAGCTGTCAAATCTTCTATTTGGATCTTGCTGCGACTTCTTCTTAGGGATTATGCTGCACAGGTCACAGATCGCTAAAGGTACCTTTAAGAGAGCGTTTTTTGGGCAGTGTCTACCTGCTGGTGGCATGGCAGTTCTCCTTCCAACTGTTCAATTTTTCCTGGTCTTATACCCCGCCAGAGCATCAGATTGTGTCATTGGCTTTTAAGATTGTCAATATACTAAATTCAAACCTGATTAGAATTTGGTATTTTTCAGGGTATAATTTAAACTGATAGGCCTAATTCAAATCTCTTTTTTGTCTCTCGGCAACCAGCCACACTAACTGCTAGACCACATGCTACAGGTAGTTCTGATAGCTTTTAACTTTATTAAAGGTCCAGTACACCCACATTTTCATAACAAATCTAACCAAATTTGATAAAATTTAAGCAAGACTTCATTACTCCTGTACTCAAATCCTCTTGCAATAAAGGCTAATATTCCATTAGCCTTCCTAATAACTTGCATGTTAGTCCTCAATGAATTAGTGACACCGAAGTCTCTTTGTACACTGCCTTTTACCAATCTCTTACAATCTAAGAAATATTCTGCTGTTATGAAGATGTGGGTGAACGATACCTTTTAAGAGAGTTAAAAGCTGTGACAGCACCAAGTGTTCTCAATAAGACACAATGTAAATGTGCTCCAGCTACTGGTTGCCTGGAAGTGACAAAAAACAGATTCAAATTAGGCCAATCAGTTTAAATTATTTCCCGAAAAGGTACCAATTTCCAATCAACTTTGAATATAGTATATTGACAGTCGTAAAAGCCAATGACACAATCCAATGTTCTGGGGTATAAGACAGTGGGGGTGGGGGGAGGAAATAAACAGTTTGGAGGAGAACTGCCAAGCCCAAGAGGGTAAAAGACTGCCTGAAAAATAGTTCTCTTAAAGGCACCTTTTTCAATCAGTAACCTGTGAAGCAGAATCCCTAAGAAGTAGAAAAGAAGACACTGGAAGATCCAAATAGAAGAACCAAAAGCTGGCTGGTTTTGAGATAAGTGTTGTTTTGTAAATCTTAATTGGGAGTTTTATCGGATTAATATTATAGAAGGGAAGGTGAAAGACAGGTTAGAGAAAGGACTTGTGAATAATTGTTAGTTAATTATTCTCTGTTATACTTTAAGAAATAAAGTTGTTATTTTTTACTTTAAATAGTTCTTGGCCACTCAAATTTTTACAGATTACTGCATGGGATAAATCTCTTCTGTGTTGCTGGTTTTAAATTAAGCAGGAGAGTTTACTCCATGCCGTGACAGTTTGGGGGCTCAGGTCCATGATCTGAACTGGTTTAGACAGTTTGAATAAATCTGGGGGTACAAAAAAATCCCAGATTTAAACACTTGCAGGTTAATGTCCTAAATCTTAAAATAAAACATAGGTGAGATAATTTGTTTAATTTCGGTGACTTGTGGTTGATTAAATTAAAAGTGGGAGAAATGGCTCCTAAAATTGCTAAAGAGGTTCTGGGATTTGAAGATGATTCCTGAATTTGCCAAGAAAGTTTAGAAGGAAACAAAAAGGCCATACCACAAGAATTAGCAAATAAATTACATTTGGGTTTAACCAAGGACAAAAGTAAAGCTGAAATTGTAAAGGGGTTACTCAAACACTTAGGTGTGTCAGAGAAACAGACAAGTGCAATAGAGGTAGAAAACTTAAATTGCAATTGAGGAAAGTGGAGATGGAACTGTCCTCCTACAGGAAGATGAGGATGGGATTGAACTGCCAGTTGGTTACTTTTTGAAGAAGATCAATATCCACCAGCAGAAATACTCCACAAGTGAAAAGGAACAATTGAGTTTGGTACTGGCCTTACAACATTTTAATGTGTATGTCATGAACAATGTGTCGGAGACAGTTGTGTGCACTAGCCACAATCCACTTACATTCTTAGAACATTTTAAAAATAAGAATATAAGACTATTTTGTTGGAGTCTTATGTTACAGACGTTTAATTTAAAAATAATATATGTTGCTGGTCAGAAGAATGTAATCACAGATGCATTATCGTATATTTAACTGATAGAGTCTAGATGAGATTTGTCTTTATTTAATGTTTTATATGGGAAGAAGTTAAGGTAAACTTATATTAAAGTTATCTCTATGTTAGGGTGATGTGTTTTAAAAGTAGAGAAAAAAATGAAGCCATCTTTTCATTATGATGGTTCATTTTTTTCTTAAGTGGGGGTTATTATGAAGATGTGGGTGTACTATACCTTTTAAGAGAGTTAAAGGCTAGCAGTGACAGCACCAAGTAGTCTCCATGAAACACAATGTAACGTGCTAGCTGGTTGCCTGGAAACGGCAAAAACAGTTTTGAATTAGGCCAATCAGTTTAAATTATTCCCTGAAAAAATATCAATTTCCAATCAAGTTTGAATTGAGTATATTGACAATCTCCTGAAGCCATTTAAGATCTTCCTGACAACACATAGTCATATCTATCATTTGCAAATTTCCATCCCTAAACCATTGCTATAGATTGGCCACAGCTGGGGCACAAATACTGATCCTTAAGGCACCTCACTACTCTCAGCCTGCCAATGTGATAATGACCCTTTTTACTATGAAGAGTCAAGAAAAATCACCCATACAATGTAATCAAAAAGAATGGGTACCCAATGAACACAGTCCGCGGATTTCTCAGCAACAAATCCAAGCAAGCAGACAAAACATGTCCAGAAAACTGAGCCACTCTCCCCTACATCAAAGTCATCTTGGAAATGACTGTCAGACTACTCAGACCTCTTGGCATCATGGTAGCCCATATATCCACCAACACACTAAAACAGCAGCTAATGAACTTGAAAGTCCCTATACAGACAACAAGCAAAACTAATGTCATTTACGAAATACCTTGCAAGAACTGTAACAAACACTACATGGGTCTAACAGGCGAGAAACTAGCCACCAGGATACATGAACATCAACTAGCCACAAAACGACATGACCCTCTCTCACTAATACCCTTTCCTACAGATGAGGAAGGACACTACTTCGACTGGGACCACACATCCATCCTAGGACAAGCCGAACAGAAGGTCAGCTGTGGAGACGCTTACTGTTGTTTGTTCAGTGCCATTCACAACACCTCCAATACTGAAGCAATCCATGTCAAAAGCAGCAAGATCTGGATAATATCCAGGATTGAGCAGACAAATATCAAGTAATATTTATGCCACAGAAGTGCCAGACAATGACCATCTTCAACAAAAGAAAATCTAAACATTGTTCATTGACATTCAATGGTATGACTGTTGCTAAATCCCCACTATAAACATTCTAAGAGTTACTATTGACCACAGATTGAACTGGATTCGGCATATGATCACAGTGACTATCAAAGCACATCAAATGTTAGGAATCCTGCAGCGAAAACCTCATCTCCTGTTCCTTCAAAGTCTATCCACCATCTACAAACACTATTCAGCAGTCTAACAAAATATTATCCACTTCCTTGGGTTTGTGCAGCTCCTACAACACTCAAGGAAATTAACACTATCCAGGGCAAAGCAGCTGCTTGACTGAAGTGTGCACCACCCACAAGTTATGCTGCAGAAATTCACTAAGGTCCCTTCGGCAACACTTTCCAAATCAATGACCAATACCCTCTAGAAGGATAAGGACAGCAGATACTTGGACACAGCACCACGTGCAAGTTCCACTCGAAGCCATTCACCATCCTGATTTGTAAATATATCACCAAATCTTCAGTGTCATTGGGACAAAATTCTGGATTTCCCTCTCTAATGGCAGTGTAGGTCTATTTACAGCACATGAACTGCAGTGGTTCAAGAAGCCTGCTCACCATTACCTTCGCAAGGGCAAATAAGATATGCAATAATTGTTGGCCCAGTCAGTGATACCCTCATCTTGCAAATTACTTTTTAACATCTCCAATTGATGCCAGCATTTAGAACATAAAACATTACAGTGTTGCACAGGCCCTTTCGGCCCTCGATATTGCACCAACCTGTGGAACCAATCCAAAGCCTATCTATCCGACAGTATTCCACTTTTGTCCATATGTTTATCCAATGACCATTTAAACGCCCTTAAAGTTGGCGGGTCTACTCCTGTTGCGGGCAGTGCGTTCCATGACCCTACTACTCTCTGAGTAAAGAAACTACATCTGACATCTGTCCTATATCTATTGCCCTCCAATTTAAAGCTATGTCCACTCGTGCTCGCCATCTGAGGAAAAAGGCTCTCACTGTCCACCCTATCTAACCCTCTGATATAAGATACTGTCTCAATTAAGTAATGTCTCAACTTTTTTCTCTCTAATGAAAACAGCCTCAAGTCCCTCAGCCTATCCTCATAAGACCTTCCTCCATATCAGGCAACATCCAAGTAAATGTCCTCTGAACCCTTTCCAAAGCTTCCACATCCTTCCTATAATGCAGTGACCAGAACTAAATGCAATATGCCAAGTACAGCTGCAGCATGACCTTGTGGCTCTAAACTCATCCCTCTACCAATCAAAGCTAACACACCATATGCCGTCTTAACAACCCTATCAACCTGTGTGGTAACTTTCAGAGATCTATGTACATGGACATCAAGATCTCTCTGTTCATCTACACTACCAAGAATCTTACCATTCGCCCAGTACTCTGCATTCCTGTTGCTCCTTCCAAAAGGAACTAAACTCCATTTGCCACCTCTCAGCCCAGCTTATCTATGTCCCTCTGTAACCCGCAACATCCTTCAGCACTGTCTGCAGCTCCACCAACCTTAGTGTCATCCACAAATTTACTAATCCATCGTTCTATGCCCTCATCTAGGTCATTTATAAAAATGACAAACAGCAGTGACCCCAAATCTGATCCTTGTTGTACACCACTAGTAACTGAACTCCAGGATGAACATTTCCCATCAACCACCACCCTCTGTCTTCTTTCAGTTAGCCAATTTCTGATCCAAACCGCTAAATCACCCTCAATCCCATGCCTCCACATTTTGTGCAATAGCCTACCAAGGAGAACCTTATCTAATGCCTTACTGAAATCCATATACACCACATCAACTGCTTTACCCTCATCCACCTGTTTCGTCACTATCTCAAAGAACTCAGTAAGATTTGTGAGGCACGACCTACCCTTCACAAAACCGTATTGACTATCCCTAATCAACTTATTCCTCTCCAGATGATTATAAATCCTATCTCTTATAACCTTTTCCAACACTCTACCCACAACTGACGTAAGACTCACTGGTCTATAATTTTCAGTGTTATCTCTACGTCTCTACTTGAACAAGGAGACAACATTTGTTATTTAAGTTATTAGATGGTGTAAATCATTGAGATTAGATTGACTTGTAATTTTGACAGGACTTTAACTTTCAGATGAAAACTCTGATGGAATAAATGTTGGAAACATTAAAAGTAATTGCTTGGAACACATCTTTTTCTCCAGCAGCACTCATGTCACAAATGGCAATCAGTAATGTAACAGTAAGTAGAGAACACAAGATTTACTGGCTGGCAAGACTGACTAGGTACAGATTACTGGTGACAGTACAAAAGAAGAATTTTAACTGAGAGAAATGAGAACAAAAATGTTTTGTTAATTTTGAGTGGCAAAGAGAATTTCAGACTTACAATAAAATAATGAGTCCCAGAAATGTCCAGGCTGTGGTTAGTCGATGTTTTAGTTGTGATTCACAATGCCATTAAGCCATAAACTGTATTTGAAACTAAACATAACGCAGAAGATTCAGAAAAAAATGGAGACATGGATCAAAAAACAGAGCATTGTTTTGGTCACAAGAAGTTTCAGTCCAGTAATGAATGTGTTGGTGGCAGAATCCTTCAGTTGCATTTCTTTTTTATTTGTTCATGCAATTTGGGCTTTACTGGCTAAGCTGGCATGTATTGGCTACCCATATTGCCCAGGATCAGTCAAAACTGTTGATAGTCACATGTAGGCCAGACCACCTAAGGATGACAGGTTTCTTTTCCTAAGAAGCATTAGTGAATAAGATGGCTTTTTACAACAATTCAACAACTATTTGTCTAACTTTTAATTTCAGATTATTTTCTGATTTCAAATTTCACCATCTGCCATAGTAGGATTCAAATCCTCGTTTCAGGACATTAACCTAAGGTTGTGGATTCCCAGTCCAGTGATGTTTACTGCCCTGCTATCACCTGTCTCTAATATTAGACAATGGATATATATACCATGTGTGGCATAGATTGTGAAATGTTACCTAGTCTGTCTTTGTAATAAGGATTGGACCAAAGTTCAAGAATTTGAGAGTTCCACCAGTTTGAGATTTGAGAGTGATAGCTAAAATCTTTAAAAAGAACAGGCATTCATTGTAAAATAGCCATTTTACAATGAATTTTATGAGCACTATGTAATATCCAGTGAAATGCTGTTAATGAGTAGGTGATAAATGACAAGAGTGCAGATGAAACTCAATATGGAAAACACTTAAGCTATAATGGTTGGAAAAGCTATGAATTTGCACTTCACACAATCTGAACATGCTTGCATTCTTTTAACATAGCATACCTCTCTTCTAAAGGAGTTAATGAAGTGTTACTAATATAACAGAGTGAGAATTTTTAAGACAAGAAGTTAATTGTGTTGAAATTACATCGGCAATTTGCCCATTCAACTTCCAAAAAATGAAAATAAATGAGCAAAGTATTCTTGAATAATGTAAAACAGATAAGTAATAGATGTGACATTTGTAAGAAATACCAAAGGACATCTTCATAACCTGTACTAAACCTGCCCTTAGAGAGGATTACAACAAGACTTTAAGCTGTGAAATAAAGAAAAAAATATCCATTTTACATTTTGTAGTCTTTGCAACCAGATTCAGACAGTCAACAGTAATTTGCATAACAATGATAAAATAATTAATGGAAGATGGACAGGGACTAGACTTGGACCATTGGCATAATTTGTCACTGATCATGAGGAAGAATTTGCTAATGATGAATTTAGGTTTATGTGTGTGAATTATAAACAGAATAGTTATGAATTTGGATTCAGAAAGTCCATTAATCAATAGCGTTGTGAAATGAGCCATGCAGTAATACACAGAATAGGTCAAAAATCTTTGGCAGATCGCCAAATTGTATATTAGTAGTTGCACGAATATGGGATTTCTACGCTAAGACTTCACCATAGATGGTCAGAAGATATAACCCACATCAGCTAGTTTATCACAGAAATCCAAAAGTTTCATTCGTAATAAGTCTGGGAAGGAATTACCATTAACTACACCTTTTTAAGCTTTTGAATACACTGCACTCAGGCAAAAAGGCTTTCCTTAAAACTAAACCCTCATAAAAAGAAGACCATTAGAATGTATAGGAGCAGGTTGAATGTACTGGATGAGAAGAAACAGGCTAAGTCTCTGGGACATGAAATACAAAAGTTAAGGCAAAAACACATAGTGTAAGCTTGAATAGTGGCTCTGGAAGTGGATATGTTTTCAAAAAGAGTTCACAAACCATTGAAAGGTGTCCTTTGAACAGTAACAAACTCAAACAAAAAAGACACAATAGAGCTTAACAAGGCTAAAGAATATAATATAAACCAAGAGTACCACCAGGAGCAAAAGCAGAATTGATCAGAAAATGTTAATGGCTGCAAAATATTAGAAGCTAAAAAAAGCTGTGAAATAGCAAAGTTTATAAAGTTGGAGGGAATTCAGAGCATTCACAGAGGTGATGGGACTCATAGAGTTAAACTAAGGCTAATGACACATGTTTTTGGAGGAAACCTAGATGGCCAAGATGAAAGAGTAAATTCATGAACAGCAGGAAAAGGAAGTTCAACGATTTTATTTTCATTCCTTACTTCAGCTGTTGGTAAAGTGCTGGAAAAGGCTATAAGAGATAGGATTTATAATCATCTGGAAAAGAATAATTTGATTAGGGATAGTCAGCATGGTTTTGTGAAGAGTAGATCCTGCTTCACAAACCTTATTGAGTTCTTTGAGAAGGTGACCAAACAGGTAGATAAGAGTAAATCGGTTGATGTGGTATATATGGATTTCAGCAAGGCGTTTGGTAAGGTTCCCCACAGTAGGCTATTGTACAAAATGTGGAGGAATGGGATTGTGGGAGATATAGCAGTTTGGATCAGTAATTGGCTTGCTGAAAGAAGACAGAGGGTGGTGGTTGATGGGAAATGTTCATCCTAGAGTCCAGTTACTAGTGGTGTACCGCAAGGGTCAGTGTTGGCTACACTGCTGTTCATCATTTTTATAAACGACCTGGATGAGGGCATAGAAGGGTGGGTTCGTAAATTTGCAGACGACACTAAGGTCAGTGGAGTTGTGGATAGTGATGAAGGATGTTGTAGGTTACAGAGAGACATAGATAAGCTGCAGAGCTGGGCTGAGAGATGGCAAATGGAGTTTAATGTGGACATGTGTGGGGTGATTCACTTTGGTCGGAGTAACCGGAATGCAAAGTACTGGGCTAATGGTAAGATTCTTGGTAGTGTAGATGAGCAGAGAGATCTCAGTATCCAGATACACAGATCCTTGAAAGTTACCACCCAGGTTGACAGGGTTGTGAAAAAGGCATATAGTGTTTTAGCTTTTATTAATAGAGGGATCGAGTTCCGGAACCATGAGGTTATGCTACAGCTGTACAAAACTCTCGTGCGGCCGCACATGGAGTATTGTGTACAGTTCTGGTCACCACATTATAAGAAGGAGGTGAAAGCTTTGGAAAGGGTGCAGAGGAGATTTACTAGGATGTTGCCTGGTATGGAGGGAAGGTCTTACGAAGAAAGGCTGAGGGACTTGAGGCTGTTTTCGTTGGCGAGAAGAAGGTTGAGAGGTGACTTAATAGATACATATAAGGAATCAGAGGTTTAGATAGGGTGGACAGGGAGACCCTTTTTCCAAGTATGGTGATGGCAAGCACGAGGGGGCATAGCTTTAAATTGAGGGGTGATAGATATAGGACAGATGTCAGAGGTAGTTTCTTTACTCAGAGAGTAGTAAGGGTATGGAATTCTTTAACTGCAACAGTAGTAGATTCGCCATCTTTAAGTGCATTTAAGTCGTCATTGGACAAGCATATGAACGTACATGGAATAGTGTAGGTTGGATGGGCTTCAGATTGGTATGATCGGTCGGCACAACATCGAGGGCCAAAGGGCCTGTACTGCGCTGTAATGTTCTATGTTCTATGTTCTAATAGCTACTTGTGATTGTAGATCAATTGATATTAAAACTGCATTTCTGCTTCAAAGAGAAATATTTCTTGGACTTCCAAAAGAAGCAAACAACACAGTGAGAACACCCTGGAAGTTAAATAAATATGTATATGTCCTAAATGATGTATCTGGAGTTTGGTATTTCTCAGAGTCCACCCTATGTAATTTTGTTTGTTTCCAGCTGAAAGCAGACCCAAGCATTCTTTACTGGCACCATGGAAGCAGCTTTCAAATATCTTTATGATGCATGTGGATGATATTTTGAGGGATGGAAGTAGTGAATTTGAAAACATTGTCATAAAGGGACTTGCATCAAAATTCAAATTTGGAAGTCAGGCTTCAGGGTCTTTTAAGTACATGGGAATGGAAATCAGGCAGAATGGATCAAGTGTCACTTTGCATCAACATTGCAATTTGTCTAAAGTAGGGCCTCACAAAAATAAATGGCTCTTTACTGCAGAAACCTAATATCCTTCTTCAGGATGACATATTCACAACATTGTTACTTTCCCACACTTTCTGCTTTTATTTCAGATTCCCAGTATTCACAGTATTTTGCTTTCATTTGTTTAATTCATATTAGCTAGTCTATGTGGTCAGGTGATTGGTCATCTTAAGTCAGTATTTTGTTCCTTTTAAAACAATTTCAGGCCATGAAAGTCAAAAGAATTAAAATCAAATGATAAATTTGAAAATCATTACTCAATACATTGTCACCATCATGACAAGATGGTGAATTGTACAGTTTAATATGGACTATTGGAAATGTTGAGTCGCGTTGTTACGGAATGTTTCTTCTAATAAAGTCATAGAGCTGTACAGCATGGAAACAGACCCATCAGCCCAGCTCGTCCAAACCGACCACATATCCTAAGTTTATCTCATCCCACTTGTCAGGATTTGCCCAATATCCCTCTAAACGTTTCCTATTCATATGGGCAAAAGTGAGGACTGCAGATGCTGGAGATTAGAGTCAAGATTAGAGTGGTGATGGAAATGCACAGCAGGTCAGGCAGCATTCAAGGAGCAGGAAAATCGATGTTTCAGGCAGGAGCCCGTTCAGATGCATTTTAAATGTTGTTATTGTACCAGCCTCCACATCTTCCTCTGGCAGCTCATTCCACAGGTCTGCCACCTCTGTGTAAAAAGAGTTGCCCGTTAGATTTCTTTTAAATCTCTCCACTCTCACCTTAAATCTATGCCCATAGTTCTGGACTTCCTTACCCTGTGGAAAAGACCTATCACCCTATCCATACTCCACATAGTTTTAATAAATCTTTATAAGGTCATCCCTCAGCCTCCGACACTCCAGGAAAAATAGCCCCAGCCGATTCAGCGTCTCCCATAACTGAAATCCTCCAGCCCTAACAACATACTTGTAAATTTTTTTCTGAACTCTTTCAATTTCCACAACATCCTTCCTATAGCAGGGAAACCAGAATTCAAGGCAGTATACCAAAAGTGACCTAACCAATGCAATATGACCCCCCTACTCCTATACTCAATGTGCTGATCAAAAAAGGCAAGCATACCAAATGCCTTCTTCAATATCCTGTCTATATCCAATATCCTATCCAACTCACTTTCGATGAACTGTGAACCTGCACTCCAAAGTCTCTTTGTTCAGCAACATTTCCCAAGCCCTTACCATTAAATATATACGTCCTGCCCTGATCTGTCTAAATTAAACTCCATCTGCTACTCCTTGGTCCAAAGGCCCATCTGATCAAGGTCCCATTATACGCTGAGGTAACCATCTTCACTGTTCACTACACCTCCAATGTTGGTGTCATGTGAAAACTTATGAATCATACCTCCTATGTTCATATCCAAATCATTTATATAAATGACAAAAAGCAGCAGACCCAGCACCAATCCTTGTGGCATACTGCTGGTCGTAAGCCTCCAGGGTGAAAAACAACCCTCCACCACCATCCTATCTCCTAGTTCTCCCTGAATTCCAAATGGCTAGTTCTCCCTGAATTCCATGTGATCTAACCTTGCTAACCAGTCTATCATGTGGATCCTCATCAAATGCCTAACTGAAATTCATATAGATTATGTCCACCACTCTGCCTTTGTCAATCCTCTTTGTTATTTCTTCAAAAAACTGAATCAAATTAGTGAGACATGTTTTCTTATGCACAAAGCCATGTTGACTATTCCTTCAGTCCTTGCCTTTCCAAATATATGTAAATCCTTTCCTTCAGGATTCCCTCCAACATCTTGCCCACCACTGATGTGAGGCTCACTGGTCAATAGTTCCCTGGCTTTTCCTTCCCACCTTTCTAAAATAGTGGCACCACATTGGCCAACCTTCAGTCTTCTGGCACTTACTTGTGACTATCGATGATCCACATATCTCAGCAAGGGGCCCAGCAATCACTTCCCAAGTTTCACACAGAGTTCTAGGATACACCTGATCAGGTCCTGGGGATTTATCTACCTCTGTGCATCTTAAGACATCCAACACCTCCTATCCTGAAATATGGACATTTTTCAAGATGTCGCTATTTATTTCTCCTAGTTCTCTACATTCCATATCCTTCTCCCCAGTAACAACTGACGCAACATACTTGTTTAGTATCTCCATCTCCTTCAATTCTACACATAAGTTTGCTAACTGTTATTTCAAAATTTTGTCTTAAAGAATTCTGTGAAGGTGTATGAAAAGATGAGGAAACTTTGAAGAAATCCAAGAATGTGTCAGATGCCTTCTCCCTTCCTCTTCCTCCCAAGATGCCTTCTAAAGGTCAAGTATTCAGTGCCATATTCCCACCGGAGCAAGGTTGTGGAGAGAAAAACCCAACCAGCATGAACTTACACATCTGATCCTGGATGTTATTCTTTCGTGCCATCAAATTCTCCATTACTGCTTTTCTACTGACATTTTATGAGTGTTTGTTCTCGACTATGAACAATGCCTGTTCACAGCTTTTCTGAAATGTCTGCTGTTTTGATTTCTTCCTTTATGGTAAATATCAACTGAAAGTAATGACTAATCATTTCCTCACAAGATTATTGTCATAAATCCATAAGGCTAGTATCCCATTCCCAAGTCACCCTTTATTTAGAGCACATAGTACATGCCACTGACCGAGCTAGCTCAGAGCTGGTTCCTAGAGTGAACAGAACCTCTGATACTCCTGTTTATTTCTGTCAGTTAGAGTTCCTTGATTGAACCAGATTAATAGCCACATTCTATGAGTTCCACCTGGCTGACCACAATCCAATCACTCATCCAATCAATATTCCAGACCACCTCCCCCCTGACCTCACACTCCAAAATCCTGGGATATTGGTTCATTCCTTTTCCTGTGGGCTCTTCCTTCTCCAACTCTACCTTGGATTCTGGCAGTGTGCACCAGACCATAGCCTACCTCTTATGTCCAGAGTATCTCAGCTGAAATTTATCTTCTTCTTTAGGCAATAATGACATTAAGGCTGTGACATCTGCCATGCCCCTCTGATCCTCAGAGGTTTCTTCAACACTAGGAAGAGAGAGAGAAGCTGGATTCTAAGAGCCATGCCAGATGATCTGAGGGTCTGGTATGTTTTGTTCCTGCACCATTTACGAGGTTGGAGCCTTGATGTGGTCCACATGCTTGTTCAGGATCGCTTCTCCTACCTGAACCTTGTACGCGATGAGGCTTGATTTTGCGACAACCACTCTTAGCCATGCAGGGCCATTCCTGTGGTTTCGCCAACAAACGTTGGCTCCTGAAGTAAACTGCCTTTCTCACTTAGAGGAATCTATTAGTGTTTCTGATGCCATTTCACGTTCCCAACTAGGTCTGGAAAGACTAGATTTAACCTGGTGCAGCGTTTTATCCCTAGTAGATATTCAACTGGAGATATCCCTTTAGCTGCGTGAGGCTTAGTTCTATAATAAAACAGGAACCAAGACAGTTTGATATCGAATGAAGTCTGTTACATTAAGCCTGCCTTCAAAGTTTAGACTGCTCTTTCCGCCAGACCATTAGACAACGTTTGGCATGGAGCAGTCCTTACATGCTAAATGCCATTCAACTTCAGGAAATATTGGAATTCCAAGCTGGAATGATGGTCCATTGTCACCAATACTTCTGGGATTCTGTGTATTACAAAAGATGCTCGTAACCTTTCAATCATCACTCCTGGGTTTGACGAATGAACTTAATGCATATCTAGTCATTTGGAGTAAGCATCCACAATGACTAAAAACATAGAGCCATAAAAAGACTGGCATACTCAATATGTAACCAAGTCTATGGTTTACCAGGCCATTCCCACAAATGTTGGCGAGCTGCTGGCGGTAATGTTTGTCCTTGTTGGCACCCTGGACATCGTCCCACCAATGCAGCTACGTTGCCATCCAATACTGACCACCAGGCATAACTTCTCACTGACAGCTTTTTTTGGAAATCCCTGGATGGCCCTGATGGAGTACAGTCAGTATCAGACATCAACCTTTGCTCGGGACAATCACTCTTGCTCCCATTATAAAATAGTGATCTGGTTTCACTAGTTCCAGAAACTTCAATTCTGTGATGACCTTTTTGTTACCCTCATCACCACCAGCTATTTTAGTTTTTCCAGGGTGAGATTTGATTTTGAGTTCACAGTCTGACATTGTCAGTAGAAGAGTGTCCAGAGAGTTTAAAACCAAAACAGGCCCTTCTAGTGACAGCAACACCAGCAATGTATCCATCAGTGGGTGATAGCTCAAGGCATCTGCATTTGCTAAAGTCTCCTGGGCAATGTTCCAACTTGTAATTTTCACATTCAGAATAAGAGTCCAGTGTTGAATTTGATCTGAAGCTGTGGACGGCATGTCCCTGTCCTCTTTAAGTAGATCTAGCAGGGCTTCATGATCTGTTACTGTTACAAATTTACATCCATTAAGGTATTGGTGGATCTTTCTCATACCAAAGATAACCACCAAACTTTCCTTCTCTCTCTAGGTGTATTCTCTTTGGCATCAGCCAAAGTCCAGGAAGCATATGCTATTTGGCATTCCATTCCACCGGACCATTGGTGAGCCAACACTACCCTGATACTGTGCAGGGAGGCTTGCATGCCACCACATCTCACTCAGGATCATAGTGGACCAACATGTTAGATGACGTTAGCTGCTTCTTCACTTCTCTAAAGGCTACATGTTGGCTATGAGACCATTTCCATGACGGACTCTTGTTGAATATTATACGTAAGCATGCCAGAATGAAGGCCAGGTTACATATGAATTTTCCATAATAGTTCACCAACCCAAGGAAAGTCCTTAGCTCCAGTACAGAAGTGGGTCCAGATACCTTTGATTGCCCTCACTTTATCTTACCATGGGAGACGATTCTGTAGCTCAGGTAAGTCACTTGGGTGCCTGGACCTCATATTTTTTCCTCCTAAGGCATACATGTTGGAGAAATGCTTAAGCACTATGTCCAAGTTTGCTAAATGCTCTTTATTGATCTTCCTGATTATTAGCATGTCATCCAGATAAATGGCAACCTGAGGTAGGCCTTGAAAAATGTTCTTCATTGTCCACTGGAAAATGCACAGGCTGATGATACTTCAAAAGGCAATCTCATATATTGGTATTAATTGTAGCATACATCTGGGCATCCTCACCTAATCGCAATTGCAGGTATGCAGGCTCACATCCAGCTTTGTAAAGGGCAGCACACCCTCTCCCCTGCCAACTCTCGTCCCACCGGTTTTGCATATAAGTCTTCAATGCAAGGGTTTGGATATGTATCCAGCTGTGAAAACCGGTTTACTGTTTGTTGGAATCCCACTTCATAATCGGTGTGACCGTTCCGTAAATTCTACTGGTTTGATGATTTTTGTAAGGCAAATGGCACTGGCAGGCTTTGCAGAATTCATTGAATCATAGAATCCATATAGTGTGGAAGCAGGCCATTTGGCCCATCGAGTCCACACCAACCTTCCAAATTGCATTCCATCCAGGACCAACCCACTACTCTACCCCTGTAACCCCACGTTACCCATGGCTAACCCACCTAATCTGCATACCTCTAGATATTATGGGCAATTTAAGAATAACCATTCCACCAAACCTGTGCATCTTTGGACAGAGAAAGGAAACCGAAGTACCCAGAGGAAACCCATGCAGACACTGGGAGACTGTCACCCAAGGGTGGAATCAAGCCCAGGTGCCTGGTTCTGTGAGGCTGTAGTGTTAACCACTGTGTCACACTGTGTCACCCCAACTGTGGAATTGCTTCTTGGTCAACCTGCAAGGTGGCCTTGGTCCCCATGCTTGTCTCTTGACCTTCCTGAAAACAATTCTGGTTTAAATAGAACTGCACTTTGCTAATGAAAAATGTTGAGCCAAACTAATTGAATTTTTCTCAACTGGTTTGCCACATCAAGCTTGGGCCTGAGCCTTTTACAATAATAAGTGATAACCCAGCCAGTTATTTCTCATCAGATTCTGGAACTGAAATTGTACTCTTCATTTGTAGGGGTTCCCTGGTATAAGTTATCAGGTTGCTGAGGTCTCACGCAAACCTAAGGGTTGGAGTCCAGAGTGAATTTTGGTAAAGACTGTTTCCAGGATCACTGATACAGCTGCATCAGTATTGAACTCAATTAGAACTGGGTGACCATTTAACCAGGTGTTTATTTTGATTGGTTCTGATTTGAAAGCTGCTTAGCAATTTAACTGTTCCAAGCTAGCTATAGGTGGACTTTCTAAGGTGTGTACTTGCCCAGGTACTGGCCTCTTAGTTCTCTTACTCAATTCAGGCTTGGTGGGACTTTTGCTTTCTCAAATCCAAACACCAGCAACAACTACAATGGCCTGCTAGCTTGGATTTTTGAGAAACTTCTAACCATTTGGCTTTGTTTTGGGTGTGCTGATACTATGGCTTTAGAAAATGTACTTGTTCTTTGTTTTGAAGAGAAGTTTTAATAATGAGGTGCCAGCTGTCTATTTGAATCAAACAAAGTATTTGACCTGTGAGTCCTTGGGTTTTCCTTCAATGTTGGAACAATTGAAGCAGCCCGAATGGGTGGCATCAAGCTCCTCCAGAGCCAGCACTTTTAGTTTTAGCTTTTCAGTAGCAGTTGCTGAGATCTTGAGGCTGGATTTGAAAGCTGCAGTTCATTTCTCCCTGCTGCTCTCTGTCTCAAAGTTGTCTGTTGATGTTTTTCCCCCTGGACTGAAGAATGACATTTGAGACAATCTATTTAATTGAATTTGCCTTTGCCAAGAGTGCGTTTATGGGATGTTACTACTTTGAAACAGTTACTATTTAGTTGTTAAATAATCTGTTTTTCTGTTATTTGAATTTTTTCTTTCTTTAGTTGTACTTTAACTATGGTGTATAACCAAAGTATGTTTTGCTTCAAGTCTGGTAGTTTGACCAATCAAATTGCATCTGGAACACATCGCCTTTAAAATAAGAAAAAGTTAGGCTGCCTTCTTAATATATTTTGAGGAGGTTTAGTCTGGTCCATAAGAAGGGATTTTGCTGCAGGCTGACCTACAGCTGCTCTGTTCAGAATGTGAGTGAGGCTATGCAATTGCCTTCAGTTAAGTGGAATTCCCTGAGCTCAGTCAGCCTGGTGAGCGTGTCCACTTACGTCAGAATACCCAATAACTCATAGGCTCTACTTGCTATATTTTCTAACGATAAAGCCAGTTGCAGTTCCTGTTTGAAGTCAAGTTAGGGTTTAGCTAGTAGGCACTTTTGCATGGTCACATCATTCATCCCACATACCAAATGATTTCTCAGCACCTCATTCAGAGTTAAATCAAAGTCACATGCCTCTGCCAGTCGTCTTAACCTTGTCAAAAATTCCATTTTGGATTCCTCTGGTTCTCGAACTGCTGAGTAAAACTGATAGCATCTCAGATTTAAAGAAGGCTTGTGGTTATAATATTACTCGGCTAAATCTATCAACTCTTGAAATGTTTTTGTTTTATCTGGTGCCTTGAGGAAAGTTAGGCTTCTAATAACTGAAAGAATTGCAGGTCTACAAGGTGTCAGAAGGATTACATTTTTTTTTTTGTCTGCCCTGATGTCATTTGCCTGGAAAGTAAACACATTCTTTCCACATTCTGGGCCCAGTCTTTGACAACAGAATCAATGAGTCAAACTATCCAAAATAGCAGCATGATGTCAGAAATGCTTACCCTAACTCAAAGACAATTGTTGCGAGCATGCATGTATCTTCAGAAGCATGTTTTTCTCTCGTCACCACTGAAATAACTCCACGAAGCCCAGTATCCTGTCACCATGTCAGCCTTTATTTATGCATACATAGTACATGACACTGACCCCTGTCAACCATTGCTCCCTGTTTGAACCAGGTTAACAGCCCCAATCAGAAAACTCATATTCTATGAGGTCCACATAGCTGATCTTGTTCCAATCACTACAATTATCATCAGATTTTCTGAGCTCACATAGCTTCCGATCATTTGCTTTCTCTGAGTATAAATATGAGTTCATGTTGACTTTGATATCCTTTCCATGCTTATCACACTTTGTTTTTGTTACTCTTACTAATTGGATTCTTTCTTTTTTCCCATTCACCATGATTTTGTTTTTGTTTTATATTTTTGTTTGCTTCTTTGTTTTAGTCTTATATTGTCATTTACCTATGTGTTTCATTCTCCATATTTGAGTTTTCTAGCAAATAGAACTGTTATGCTTTCAAGATATAAACAATTTCTGTATCACATTGAAGTATTTTTGAACAATTCCCACTAATCTGCTGTAATTTTACTGGAGTTGTAACTCCTTTCATTTTATTCCAAGTCGTCATATCATTCTTCATCAAGTTATAAGATTTTTTAAAAATGAGAGTTATTAACATGTCCTGTTACACATTTTTCTTTACTTCACCAAACTCTGCATATTTGATGGGGATTAAAATACAGATTAACCGATTTGCAACTCAACATTTTAAGAAACCTTTGCTTTATTCCATGTTTTGACTAGAATTATAATGCTCAGCCTTAATGTTTGCTGTGTTGTTAAATGAACTTTGCCCACTTTCCACACAATTCTCTGGCATTACTGACAGGAAAATAATATGTAAATTAGTAGTAGTCCAAATATAATAAGTCAATTCCCGTTCCTGCTGACCAATCACATTAACTCCCTACCTGAATCCAACAATCATCATCCAATCTACTCTTCCACCAGCCCCACCCCCTTCCCTGCCTCCCTGTATTTACGTTTGGGGTCCTCCCCCCTCCTCCCCAGTCCTGATGAAGGCTTTCAGCCTGAAATGTTGACTTTCCTGCTCCTCAGATGCTGCCTGGCCTGCGATGCTTTTTCCAGTGCTAGGTTTTTCAACATGTACATAGGTACAATGAAAAGTTTTGTTTTGCATGCAGTTCAGGCAGATCATATCATTCAATGAGCTTTAGGGTAATATAACTGAGCAAAGAATACAATACAGAAAAGGCTCACAAACAATGAGATCAACATTGAAATTTAAAATTTGAGAGATCCATTCAGACCATTCATACTTTGGATATTCCTGAGCGATAATCCAATAAAGCTATATGAGTGGAACTGAGAAATAAGAAGGGTGTAATCACTTTCATGGGATTGTATAAATTGGGAAATTGAGGAGCAGCTATGCAGGGAGATCACAGATAGCTGTAAGAATAATAGGGATGTAAAAGTAGCGGAATCTAACTTTCTAAACATAGACTGAGACTGCCATAGGGCTTGAATGGGGAGGAACTTGTTAATTGCATTCAAGAGAATTTCTCAATTAATATATAGATGGTGAATTAGAGAAGCAGCAAAACCTGAATTACTCTTGGAAAATAAGGCAAACCAAGTGTCTGAGGTGTTAGTGGGAAAGCACTTTGGGACCAGTGACCATAATTCTATCAGTTAAAGCTCTAAATTGGGGCAAGACCAATTTTGATGGTATCAGATGGGAACTTTCAAAAGTTGTTGGGGGAAGCTGTTTGCAGGTGAAAGAACATCTGGCAAGAGGAGGCTTCTGAAGGGAGATAATGAAAGTTCGGGGCCAGCATGTTTCCTGTTAGTGTGAAGGCAAGGCTGACAGGTGTAATGAATACTGGAAGACTAGAGATATTGAGGCTCTGGTTAAGAAAAAGAAGGAGGCATATGTCAGGCACAGACAGTTGGGATCAAGTGAATCCCTTGAGGAGTACAGGGAGTGTAGGAGTATACTTCAGAGGGAAATCAGGAGGTCAAAAATGGGACATGAGATAGCTTTGATGGATAGAATAAAGGAGAGTCCAAAAATATTCTAATTAAGGACAAAGAAGTAACGAAGGAGAGAATGGAGACCCTTAAATATCAATGAGACCAGTCCATGTGTGAAACCACAGGAGATGGGTGAGATCCTAAAAGAATATTTCTTGCCAGCACCTACCATGAAGAAAGACATGGAAGCTAGGAACTCTGAAAAATAAATAGTAATTTCTTGAAAGGAATCCACGTTACAGAAGGGGAGGTGCTGCAGGTCTTAAAATATATGAAGGTAGATAAAACCCTGGGACCTGATTAGGTCTGTCCCAGGACATTGTGGGAAGTGAGGGATGCAATTACAGGGTCCCTAGCAAAGACATTTATATCATTAACAGCCATGGGTCAGGTGCTGGAAGTCTGGAGGGTGGCTAATGTTACTTAAGAAAGGCTGCAAAGAAAAGCCAGGGAACTACACACTGGTGAACTTGATGTCAATGTGGGTAAGTTGTTGAAGGGGATTCTGAGAGAAGGGTCTATATGCATTTGGAAAGGCAAGGACTGATTGGGATAAACAAAACCTAGTTTTCTTCATGGAAAATCAGTCTCACAAATCTGCTTGTGTTTTTTGAAGAGGTGACCAAGAAGTTAGACAAACGCAAAATAGAATACATGGACTTTAGCATGGCCTTAGACAAAGTTCCATATAGTAGGCTGGTTTGTAAAGTTGGATCACATGGGATCCAGACACAGTTAGCCAATTAGATACAAAATTGGCTTGACAATAGGTGACAGAGAATGATGGTAGAGGGTTGAAGTTCAGAGTGGAGGCCTGTGACCAGTGTTGTATCTCAAGGATTAGTGCTGGGCCCAATTTGTTCATCATTTATGATTTGGATGAAAATATAGGAGACATGGCTAATAAGTTTGTGGATGGCATCATGTGGGCATTTAAATTGTCATTGGACATACATATGGATAATAATGGAACGGTGTAGGTTAGATGGGCATCAGATTAATTTCGCAGGTCGGCACAACATTGAGGGCCGAAGGGCCTGTACTGCGCTGTAACTTTCTATGTTCTATCAAAATTGATGGTTTAGTAGACAGTGAAAAAGGTTATCTAAGAATACAATGGAATCTTGATCAACTGGGCCAGTGGGGCGAGGAATGGCAGATTATGTTTAATTCAAATAAATATGAGGTGTTGTATTTTGATAAGACAAACCAGGGCAGGACTTACACAGGTAATGTTAGGATCCTGGGGAGTGTTTCTGAACATAGAGATCTAGAGATACAGGTACACAGTTCCTTGAAAGTGGTGTCACAGGTAGTGAAGAAGACATTTGGCACAGGAGTTGGGACATTGTGTTAAATCAGTATAAAGCATTGATAAGGCCGCCTTCAAATTACTACACAACTCTGATCACCCTGCTTTTGGAAGATGTTATTGAACTGGAAAGAGTGCAAGAATGATTTAAAAGGACATTCCTGAGACTGGAGGGTTTGAATTATGAGAAGAGACTGGACAGGCTGAGACTTTTTCCTGAGCGCATAGGCAGATGAGGGGTGATCTTATTGAGGTTTATAAAATCATGACGGGCATAGATAAGGTGAATAGCCAAGGCCTTTTCCCCAGGGTAGGGGAATCAAAACTAGAGGACACAGGTTTAAGATGAGAGGGGAAAGATTTGAAAGGGACCGCAGAGGTAATTTTTTCATGCAGAGGATAGTGCATGTATGGAATTAGCTGCGAGAGGAAGTGGTAGAGCCAAGTACAATTACAACATATAAAAGACATTTTTACAGGAATATGGATAGGAAAGGCTTAGAGGGATATTGGCCAAATGCAGGCGAACATTGGGCCGAAGGCCTGCTTCCATACTGTGTGACTCCATGAGTCTAGCACTCTAGTATGATAAGGCCTATAAGACTCTTGAAGAATCACTAATTAATCTCTTTCTGGAACTTGTTGGTAACAGGCCTGCCAAGCTAGAACTCATCACCTGAGTGCTTTACAAAGTAGGGCTCTTGTGGTGCAATAGTAGTGTCCCTGCCTCTGAGCCAAGAAACCCAGGTTGAAGTCCCAGCTGCTCTGGAGATATTTAACAACATCTCTGAACAAATTGATTCAAAAAAAGGTTAATAAAAAAACAAGCAGATCTAGGTCATTGGTGGCCCAGTGGTTAGCACTGCTGCCTTATAGTGCCAGGACCTGGTTTTGATCCCCGCCTTCGGCGATTGTGTGGGGTTTGCGCATTCTCCCCGTGTCTATGTGGATTTTTGCCAAAATCTCCAGTTTCCTCCCACAGGCCAGTCAAGCCCAACTTCTAGCTAACTTTCTCCTCAGGCATGTGTTTAGTAACACTGTTGAATTGTATGAATTGAGATTTTCCTGAGCTTGGTGCCTTGCTTCGTAGAGATGCGCACAGCAAATTAACTGAGCTGATAGAAATCATGTGTGGCTCAATAAAATTATCCTTTGTCATGGAAGCTTGCAGCTATGTTATTCTCTTTCTTCAGCATACAAGAGTTGTACTGTACAACTGCCATACCAAGTGGTAGCAATGAATAAATCTCACCTTGAAATGTAACTCAAGTAAAATGTCTCAGAAAGTGAGCCTGGTTCTCTCCATCCTAGTGAGTAAGTGGTACCAAGAGGTTTTAGCTCTCCCTGGTGTTTCTGATTAATCTAACTTACCTACTGGTCAGCATTAAACCCAGAACCTAGCCCTTCTGCATTAAACTTAGAATTCCCAACGGGAAACCTATTATACAGCCTCCAATATTTATTCAACAACTGTCTTAAAATAGAACTCAATGTAGAATGAAGAATATATAAGAAAATTGTTTTTAACAGTTGTAAGTACCAACACATAGCATGAAATATCCACAAACATTCTCAGTTAGCTACATTGCATTAATTATTACTTGATTTTGATTAATCTCTCTTGAGTAACTGCCATATGAATTAAGATGAACAGTCACAAGGCCTGACTGAAAGATTCAAGAAATAGTAGTTACAACGGGTGGCATTATAAGCAAAAGAACTGAAGAACTAGGAGCAAGAGTAGGCCACCTGGCCATTCGAGTCTGCTCCGCCATTCAATAAGATCATGGCTGAACTTTTTGTGGACTCAGATCCACATAGCCGTGCTCTCACCGTATCCCTTAATTACTTTATTGTTCAAAAATTATCTACCTTAGCTTTAAAAGCATTCATTGAAGTCACATCAACTACTTCACTAGGCAAGGAATTCCATAGATTAACAACCTTCTAGGTGAAGACGTTCCTTCTCAATTCAGTCCTAAATCTGCTCCCCCTAATCTTGAGGCTGTGCCTTCTTGTCCTAGTTTCACCTGCCAGTGAAAAGATCCTCTCTACTTCTATCTTATCTATTTCCTTCATAACTTTATATGTTTCTATAAGATCCCCCCCTCCCCAATCTTCTGAATTCCAATTAATATCATCCTAATCTATTCAGTCTCTCCCCATAAGCCAACACCCTCAACTCCGGAATCAACCTAGTGAACTTTGTCTGCACCCCCTCCAGTGCCAGTACATCCTTTCTCAAGTAAGGAGACCAAAAATGCACACAGTACTCCAGATGTAGCCTCACCAGCACCTTGTACAGCTGCAACATAACCTCCCTGCTTTTAAACTCAATCCCTTTAGCAATGAAAGACAAAATTCCATTTGCCTTCCTAATTACTTGCCGTACCTGCAGATTAACCTTCTGTCATTCATGCATTGCAGCATGCTGCAGCTTTTTACCATTCAAGTAATGATCCTTTTTATTATTATCACTCCTAACAAAATGTATGACTTCACATTTATTTACATTATCTTCCATCTGTCAGGTCTTTGCCCACTCATTCAATCTATCGACGTTCCTCTGCAAAGTTGCACAGTCCTCTTCATGCATTGCTGTACTACTCATTTTAATGTCATCTGCAAACTTTGACACCGTATACGTGGTTCCCGACTCCAAATCATTTATATAAATTGTAAATGATTGTGGTCCGAACACCGATCCCCGAGGCTCACCACTAATCACTGATTGCCAGCCAGAATCGCACTCATGCATCCCCACTGTTTGCTTCCTGTTAGTCAACCAATCCTCTATCCATGCTAATACTTTACCCTTAATGCCAAGCAACCTTATCTAATGCAGCAGATTTTTATGCAGCACCTTGTCAAAGGCCTCTTGGAAATCAAGGCACACCACATCCACTGGATCCCCATTGTCCACCTTGCTTGTAATCCTGCCCAAATTAAAATTCTTTTGCCTCTCCAATATGTTATCTACTTTGTAACACCTCGAAATATCATGAAATGTATATTGGAACATTTTGGCAGCAGAAACCTAGCATCCATTGACTCTGCCAGAAATTTTGAGCCCTACAATGATATAAGGGCCAACATATTCTTACAAAATATTTCATAGTCCTGAGGTCAATGCTTTGAAAAAATAGGATTGGACAACATTCAAATTGTTTTGTTCATTCATGTGACATGAACAACACTGGCTGTCCAGTATTTATTGCCCATTCTTATTTGCCCTTGAGAAGATGTTGGTGAGCTGCCTTCTTGGATTCCTGCAGTCCTTGTGGATGCCCTACATTACCCATAGGGATGGAATTCCAAGATTTTGACCCAGCGGCAGTGCAGAAATGGTGATTCCCAAGTTTCAAAGTCAGGATGACACTTAGCTCGAATGGAAATTTGCAGATGATGATGTTGCCACATATCTGCTGTTCCTGTTCTACTAGATGCAAGTGGTCTTAGGTTTGAAAGGTGCTACCTAAGGACCTTTGGTAAATTTCTGCATTGCATCTTCAAAATAGAACACACTGCTGCTACTGAACATCATTGGTGAAGGGAGTGGATACTGTGGATATGGTATCAATCAAGTGTGCTACTTTGCCTTGGATGGTTTCTTGAGTGTTGCTGGAGCTTCACCCATCCAGGCAAATGGGAAGTAATCTACCACACTTCTGCCATATGCCTTATAGAGAGTGAACAGGCGTTGGGGAGTCAGAAGGTGAGTAACTCACTGCAGTATTTCTGGCCTCTGACCTGCTTTTGTATCCATTGTATTTATGAATGGAGTCCAGTTGAGTTTCAGTCAATGGTAACTCAAGGATATTGATACTGAGGGATTCAGTGATGGTAATACCATTGAATGACAAGGGTGTTGGTTAGGTTATCTCTTATTGGAGATGGTCGTTGTCTGGCATTTGTGTTGCACAAATCTTACTTGCTACTTGTCAGCCTAAGATGGATACTTTTCAGATATTGTTGCATTTTAAAGATGGACTGCTTCAGTATCTGAATCGTCACGGATAGTGCTAAATATGGTACATCATTCATTATCATTGGTGATCCTTTGCAGATGAGAATGACTCTTTTCCTCTCTCGGTGAGTGTGTAGATGTCTGTATGAAGGGATGTGGCTTCTTCAAGCTCTGTTATACTTTAGGGGAGGGGTGGTTGGGGAGTTGGTGTGGCAGTGTGCTCTTAAGCTTTTCTCGCCTGGCTTGTGCTTTTTCCCAATGGCAAGTCTCAAGTTGCTTAACGCCTTCCAGGATGCCCCTCCTTCACTTTGGACAATCTTGGGCCATTGATTTCCAGGTGTTTGTGGGAATGCTGCACTTCACCAGTGAGGCCTTAAGGGTATCACCGAGTGCTTCCCCAGTCCACCCGAGATTTACCTGCCATTCTAGAGCTCGGAGTAGTGCACCTGCTTGGGGAATCTCGTGTCGGTCATGTGGATGACCTATCAGCCCATCACAGCCAATCAAGAGTGGTCAGTGCCTCATTGCTGGGGATGTTAGCCGGTTGAGGACGTTGGTATTGATGTGCCTTTCTTCTCAGTGGATTCGCAGGATCTCGTGCAAGCAACATTTGTGGTACTGCTCCAACACCTTGAGGTGTCTGCTATAGTCAGTCCAAATCTCAGAGTCATATAGGAGGGCAAGAACTGCCACATGTCTGCAAAGTATGAGCATAGTGTCAGATCTGATGTTGTCCTCAAGCACCGTTTTCCTCATGCGACCGAAATCTGCACTAGCACAATGGTGGCCATGCTGGATCTCTTCATCAATAGCTGCTTTGGCCAACAGGATTCTCCCAAGATATTGGACATGGTCAACTTTCTCTAAGGCCTCCCCATGGACACTGATAATCAGGGGTTTAATCCACAACACCAGCCAGGTTGGTGGAGGCCTGCAGATGTTCAGGGTGAGACCCATGCTCTAATATATGTCTATAACGGTGCGGATAATGGTTTGGAGTACATCCTGTGAGATTGTACATACACAAGCATCATCTGCATACTGCAGCTCGATGACAGCACTTGGAGTGACTTTGGTTTTAGCTTGAAGGCAGTGGAATTTGAATATATTCCTGCTGGTTCTGTAAGTTATCTCCACTCCATTGTGGAGCCTGTTGGCAGTGAGTTGAAGCGTTGCAACAAGGTAGATTGAGAACAGTGTTGGGATGATGACACAGCCCTGTTTGATACTGGCCTGAATGGAGAATGGCTCTGTAGTGGAGCCATTTGTCATTACCATGACTTTTATGTTGTGGAGCAGGCAAGGGGTGGTGACAAACTTCAACATGCAATCAAAGTGGAGAAGGATGCTTCATAATGCTTCCAGTTTGATGCTTTCAAAGGTCTTATATAAGGTTGAAGAAAGCCATATACAGGTTCTTTTCTCCATATTTCTCCTATAGCTGTCACGCAGGGAAAATCATGTCTGTTCAGCCCCTCCATGGCCTCAAGCCACACTGCAATTCCAGGAGTAGTTCCTCAGCCACAGGGAGGACACGATTGAGGAGGACCTTGACAATCACTTTTTCATCAATCAACAGCAGGGAGATTATCCTGCAGTTGCCACAATCAGATTTGTGCCCTTTTTTGAAAATGCTCATGACTATGGCAACTCAGAGCTCACCCAGAATGCTCTCCTCCTTCCAGATAAGGCAGACAAAGGTGTGTAGCTGCAGCAAGAACTCTTTGACTCTGCACTTCGGTGCCTGAGCAAAGATACCATTTGCTACAGTAGTCTTGTTGCTCTTCCACTGGTGGATGGCCTTCTCTACTTCATGTAGTGCTGGGGTGTTGCTGAGCATGTGTATCATGCATTCAAGGGCACTCAGATCGATGATAGATCCCTGTTTGTGGAGATCTCTGATGTGCTCCCTCCGGCGTTGTTTGATGGCTTCTTCGTCTTTGATAAGAATCACTCCATCCTTGGCCAGCAGTGGGGTGGGGTCTTGAGTGTTTGGTCTGTATGTTGTCTTGACAGCACAGAAGAAACCCTGCACCTCAAGACTATTAGTTATTCATTGGGCTTCCAATGATTTCTGAACCTACCACCTGTTTTTCATATCACAGATTTGTTATTGGACCTTGGCCTTCAGTTGCCTGTAGGCCTGCCTTTTTTCCCCAAGTGCAATTGTTGTTTAATATGAAGAAACGTTAAGTGCCACCAGCTTATTAGTTCTTGGATTTCCTGATCATTTTTGTCAAACCTGTACTGGTGTTTCCTGGGCGAGTGACCAACTGAGTTTTTGTAGGCATTGATGATGGCAGTCTTGAGGGAGGACCAGAAACTTTTGGAATCCTGTGACTTGGTATCATTGAGGGTCACTAAGTTTGTGAAGAGGAGTTGGTTGTATGAGGTTTTTTTTTCCGGGCCTTTGAGTGTCTCAATGTTGAACGTCTTGTGGCACTTCTGTTGTCTCCGCTGCAGTGGGGCTATAATTGTGTTGACCCTGGCTCAGATCGGGCAGTGGTCCATCCAGCAGTCATCAGCTCCTGTCATGGCACAGGAGATTTTCATGTCTTTTTGATCCCTTGCTCTGATAAGGACATCATCAAGGAAGTGCCAGTGTTTGGAATGCGGGTGCTGCCATGTTGTCTTGTATTTGTCCCTTTGGCAGTGTTGGTGATGACATGGTTGTGTTTGTAGCATTTGGTCAGGAGAAGGATCGAGTTTGAGTTTTGCTTCCCTACTTCCTCTTTACCAATTACATCTCCCCAATTTAAGCACATTTGCTGACTCCAGCTTTGACGTTTCTGAGGACAGTTGTCGGGACTCATATGAGAGATTGGTCAAGGCTGGAGCAGAATTCATCTTTGTCCTCAGCTGCTGCACTGAACACTGTGACCGACTGGTTCCGAGCAAGAGTGAGTCAGAGTGTTATGAGCCGTTCATTTGTTTCTCAGGGGGATCCTTTGAGTTGGTCCACCAGTTTAGTTTTGATGGCAAAGCCGACTCCACATGTGCAGGACTCTTCTTTGGTCTTGCCTTTCCAGAAAAAATGGTGTCGCCACAACCTTTCTCTCTAAGCTATTCTTCCCCTGCCTGACGGGTTTCACTCAAGGCAGCAATGTCAATATCGTAACGCCTGAGTTCCTGGGCAACAATGGCAGTGTGGCGTTCCAGTCTGTCTCTAGTGGGCCTGCCCATAAGGGTCCTAACATCCCATCCCAAACTTCATTCTGAAGGTGTGAGTGGTGCCTGTGGAAGAGTTCTTTTAACTTGGGGAAATCATTGCACGTGGCTCCCAAATGGGCTTAGCAATGCAAGATCTTGGTCCATTGGCGGGGTAGGGGGTATGGTCCAAGACATCTGGAGACCGAGCACTGCTGTTTGGCATTAGATTGCCTGTAGAACACTGGCAGCATTTCCTGCTGGAGTAATATGGGGTCTGGGGTGAGGAGAGTGGGAGGTAGGGGAGGGGACAAGAAGGACAGCACGGTTGCCATCATTGTGTTGGTCACTCTCTGTCTATGATTGTAAAAAAAATCTCTGGGCTGGAGAGGGTGGTTTGTAAAATCACTAGGATGGGGGTGGGGCAAGTTTATAAAAAACATTAAACTGCTTTGTGGGTTTATAAAATTGCTGAATTGGGGGAGTAAAAAGTTCATAGAATTACTGGTCTGGGAGCATTTATAAAAGGACTGCAACTGGGTGGGAATTTTATAAAACACTGGGCTACCAGGGATTGTTAGTAAAATCACTGGGCTGGGAGGGTGTTATAAATTTAGTGGGCTGAGGAATATCATAAAGATTACTGGAGGGATTTAAAACACTAAAAACACTGGGCTTATGGGTTATATAAATGTTGGACTGGGAGGATGTTATAACATTATTGGGCTCCAAGGTGTTATAAATTACTTCGGGGCTATATAAACACTGTGCTGTAGTGGATATTATAAAGTTACTGGGGATTATATAAACACCTGGCTGGGGAGTTATATAAGTACTGGGCTGGGAGGGTCTTATAAATTTACTGGACTTGGGGACTATCCCTCTAAACCCTTCCTATTCGTATACCCATCCAGATGTCTCTTAAATGTTGTAATTGTACCAGCCTCCGCCACTTCCTCTGGCAGCTCATTCCATACATGCATCACCCTCTGTATGAAGAAATTGCCCCTTAGACCCCTTTAAATTTTTTCCCTTCTCACCCTAAACCTCTGCCTTCTAGTTTTGGACTTCCCTACCCCAGGGAAAAAACCTTGTCTATTTATCCTATCCATGTCGCTCATGATTTTATAAAGCATTCAGCCTCTGACACTCCAGGGAGAACAGCCCCGGCCTATTCAGCCTCCAACCCTGGCAACACTCTTGCAAAGCTTTTCTGAACCCTTTCAAGTTTCATAACATCCTTCTGATAGGATGGAAGATCAGAATTGCACACAATATTCCAAAAATGGCCTAACCAAATCAGGACAGAACTTATTCCTGCTAGAAAGCTTTTATATGTATTTACAATTATGTTATTTGCCATTTTGATATTGAATTTTAACTCAAAAATATTTTTGGAGAGATGACCCTTATGTTCACAAAATCTCCTGAGGCAGTCGCCAATTATTTGTGCTGTTTCAATTGGCTCCATAGTTGTCATGGCTATAATCCCAAAGAATGATTGGTTACATCAAAATGTGTGACAAATTGGTGGCAATGTAGTTGCTAAGGGAACATTTATTATTTAGAACAAGATTTCTCCAGTAGTCAGAGGTTATTTATGAACATGTTAGCAATACTCAAATGGAAGAATTAACTTTGCTTTGTGATTGATGTAATCAGATTTTAAATAAGTTAATAAAGAATGGGTTTAAAATATTTTCACATACATCACACAGAGGGATTTTTCCCTATGGAAAATAAAATGATTCCACTGAAACTTGTTCATGACAAATGTCATTTTATAAAGCTGAATAGTGTGATCCACAAATTAAACCATGCAGATATATATATATATATATATATATGTATATAGTAGCAAATATATTTTATTGTTCTATAGATTTATCCAGACAACATAAGATGGAGACATTTGTAAAAGCAAATAGCCTACGTGGTCTTTGTTTAAATAAATTGTGAAATCTAGCCCTCACTGTAGTCTCAATTAATTTCTAATAATTACTGATAATACAAACAAAGGGAAATGTGACTTAAAGTGACTTGTTCACGCTAACATTTTCAAGGATCCTTTGCCTCTGTTTCAAAAATAAGATCATGTTAATATAGATCATTTCTTGATGAATATTTCACATAATATCAGCCTGAATGCTTTTACCTGCTACCATTTGTCCTTTATATGATGTTTTTAATGTGCTAAATCATTATCTTTTTCTAAATTGTTTAAGTTTTCAGTGCAATAATGTCCACCCAGTTATTAAAGATTCCCTACAATATGGAAGCAGACTCTTCAGCACAACAAGTCCACACTGACTGTCCAAAGAGTAACCCACCCAGGTCCATTCCCCTACCCTATATTTACCCCTGACTAATGCACCTGGCACTATGGCCAATTCACCTGACCAGCACATCTTCAGATTGTGGGAGGAAACCACAGCACCCAAAGGAAACCCACGCAGACACAGGGAGAATGTGCATATTCCACACAGTCACCCAAAGAGAGAACTGAACCCAGGTTCCTGGTGCTGTGAGGCAGCAGTGCTGACCATTGAGCCACTGTGCCACCCTTATAAACAGTTGTAAACTAAGACAAATTAACATGAAGTCAAAATTTGTCATCATTTTAGGCAAAGCAATGTCTTAAGGTCTGTGTAGTTAAATAAGCTTGGGATAAGGTTAATCAACTTTTCCTTGACTGAAAGTAATAATTTATGATCTTTGAGAGTGTCATCTTAAGGTTGCACCACTTTAGTAAGAGTTTCAGATTGAATGTGAACTACACTTCCACACATGACTAAAGTGCAAGAAACCTAGCTTGCTGACCCATAATCCTTCCTAAGTTTGAGTACTACTTTGGAATTTTTTTCAGGAGAAGACTCTTCCAACATTGGCTCAATAAACTATTGTTCCTCGAAGGTCTTGAGATAACTTTGTAAAATAATTTACCACAACACTGCCATGTATATCAATATTTAGGATTAATATATAATAATAATTGTTACCTTGAAAGCTAAGCCTGAAGTCAATTCTTGTCTCACCTTCCCCTAGACCATGAGCCCAAACCCATGTGTGGCATCAAACCATGCAATAAAGATAATGGCAACCATAGAATTTATAGGCTACAAATTCAAGGCTGCAGTGAAAGTCAAGAAACAGACCTAGGATTATTTTAGGATGTTGAACAATTTAAAACATATTGTCAATATAGTTCTAAGACCAGCTTACAATAACTCTTGAGAGTTGCCATGAAGGAATCATCTTTGAACAGAAAACTTCTCCAGAGAAAACCCCAGTCCAATCTCAAAAAGCCTTTTATATTAAGGAACAAGGGAAACAAGCTTTAAAAAATGCAGTAGAAGCTCAATACCCGCTAAAGGGAAAAGTCCAAATTGAGTACACATGAAAAGATGCCAAACACAAGACACTGAAAGAAAATTTGATTCCTTGGGGGAAGGGCCAAAATATTTGAGTTCCACCTAACCATCCAAGCTCAGGAGAAGAGTTATAACAGTATGTTAACAACTAACAGTAAAACAATATCAAGAGTAAAAATCTTTATTGCAATTACAAGTTTCAGAGACTAATAATCTGATTAATGACATCAATGACAAACTCAATATTTTGTTTAAAACTAAGTAATTTAATCAATTTTATTAATTAAAATACAAAAACAAAACTAGATAAAGGAAATTAATGTGTGTCTGATCATGTGGGGTTGAAGATAATAAAAAAACCTCCGGCATTTTCATTCGACTCCACGAATACCCCATTTTTATGCTGAAAATGGTAAAACAAAGAAGCTTCAACAGTTTTTGGTTTTAGTACTACAAAAACAAAGACTCAATGACAACTTTTCTCCTTTTTTAGCACTTGTAGGATGTGGGCATTACTAACTGGTCAGCATTTATTGCCCATCCCTCATTACCTTTGAGAAGGTGAACAGCTGCATTCCATCTGTTGTAGATAGATGCAAAATGTCATTCGGGAGGGAATTCCAGGAATTTGACCCAGCAACAGTGAAGGAACAGTGATATATTTCCAAGTCAGGATGGCTTGGAGAAGAAGTGGTATTCCCATGTAACTGCTGCCTTTGTCCTTCAAGATGAAATGGTCATGGATTTGCAAGATGCTGCGTAAGAATGTTTGATGCTGCAGCTACTGTACATCAGCAGTAGTGGAAGTGGATGTGTGTGGATGTATTGTCAACTAAGTGGCTGCATTGTTCTGGATGATGTCAAACTTTTTGAGTATTGTGCTCTCATCCAAATGAGTGAGGAGTAATTCATTAAAGCTCTTGACTTGTGCCTTCCAGATGGTGGACAGGTTTTCGGGAGTCAGAAGTTGAGTTATTTGTTGCAACATACCTAGCTTCTGACCTGCTTTTGTAGCCATCATATTTATAAAAGACTTCCACAGGTCAAATATAGAGTTAACTTCAAGCAGCTGCCTGCAATCCAATTTTTCCAGTTCCTGCTTAATATTGTTATAGTTAGCCTTCCCCCATTATAGCACCTTTACACAAAGATCAGTCTTATCTTTCTCCATAATTATCTTAAAGCTGATGGAATTATGATCACTGTTTTGAAAATGCTCCCCCACTGAAACTTTGATTACTTGGCCTACGTCATTCTCTAATACAAGGTCAAACCTGGGCCCTTGCTTGGTTGGACGATATTGTTTCAAGAATCCCTCCTGCAGTGAACAAATTCAGCTCCATCTAAGAGACTCCCAGTCAACATTGGGAAAATTAAAATCACCCACGTCAGTTCCTCTATTTCTCACTGGCTATTGTCTCCTTTTAGAGATAATCATTGCCTGGCATTTGTGTTGTGAATGTTACTTGCCACTTGTCAGCCCAAGTCCACGTATTGACTAGATGTTGTTTAATTTGGACATGGAGTGCTTTAGTATCTGAGGAATCATGAATGATGCTGAGAATTGTGCAAAGATTGGAATATATCCCCAGTTCTGACATTATCATGGAGGGAAGGTCATTGGTTAAGCAGCTGAAGATTGCTGGGTCTTGGACAGTACCCTGAGGGACTCCTGTAGAGATGTTCTGGAGCTGAGATGGCTGACCTCCAACAACCATAACCATCTTTCTATCTGCCAGGTATGACTCTAACCAGCAGAGAGTTTGTCCCCTGAGTCCCATTAATTCCAGTTTTGCTTGGGTTCTTGAAGTCACGCTTGGTCAAATGTGGCCTTGATGTCAAGAGCTATCACTTTCACATCATCTCTGGAATTCAGCTCTTTTGTCCATGTTTGAACGAAGACTTTAATAAGGTCAGGAGCTGAGTGGCCCTACTATAACCCACCCTGGGCATCACTGAACAGGTTATTGCTGAGTACTGGTTGCTTGATAGCATTGATGATATCAACTTCCAACACTTCACTGATGATTGAGAGTAAACTGATCTGGCCAGAGTGGATTTATCCTGCTTTTTGTAGTTAGGACAAACCTGGGTGATTTTCCACATTGTAAGGAAGATGCCAGTGCTGTAATTTGATGAGAAATATGACAAGTTCTGAAACCATAATCAACAAAGAATATAAGAAAGCAACAAAATGAGCATCACACAAGGGAAATCATAATTCTTTTCTTCCAAATCAAGAAAATAATCAGCGACTTCAAGCAGGTGATAATAATTAGACAATGCAAGTTCACCTTTACCAATTTCACCACCTGAAAAAAATGAAGCTTCCTTATCGATTTGAGAGATTCATGAATCAGCAGAGGAGAAACCCCAATTTGCAAGATTTCAAACAGCCTGCAGAATTGGGCACCAAATCAAATGCAGAACAGGTTAGCCCACTTCTCTGTGATATGGAAAAACATCAGATCATGTCTTATGTCAAAGACAGATCAATAAGAAAAAAATGCTTGACATCCTCCAAACAGCTTTGAATCATTTCAAGAACAAACATAACACTGGTGTGATCATCCCTCAATCATAGATACCAATGTCTAAGAAAGTCTGTAGGTGGTTTAATTGATAATTTACTCTCTAAATCTATGGAAACTCACAGTAAGAGCTTATTTGTGACAGAATTATCTTTAACCTCTCAGATAAATCTTCTTAAATCAAAACAGGGTTGAACTTTTAATCCCAGGCAACATCCTAGTGAATCTGCAATCTCCAGTGCAATCACGTGCTTTCGTTACTGTGGAGACCAAAGCTGCACACAATACTCTATCAGTGACCTAACCAATGTTTTATAATGTTTGTAACAAGATTTCTTTGTTCCTATATTCCACACCCCACCTAATTAATATTGGCTTTCAATGTTATCAAATGACTTTTGTCAGAATTCCCATCCTAATGGAAAGTTGTATCTGACAAACGTAGTGAGTATTTGCATTTATCATTTTTACCAATAAAGTATTCTGAATCTATGCTTTTCTTCTTCAAAGTATTGCCAATTCATAGCTAGGCTTTGAAGTCTTCTGGGTTTCTTTTTCCCACCCTTTGGAGTTGTCCCCTCTGTAGCTTACTATTCAAAGTAATTTGAATGCCCTGACTTTAGATTCTTTCCTTTCAGCAACACCTTCCAAATACTCCCAAGGTTCTATCTTCAGAGGCTTCAATTTTCAGCTTTAAATGTCATTTTAATTTCAAACCCTGGTTTTGAAGGCATTTTTTTCCCTGAGCTGTCACCATTTTCAGCTTGAAGCTGACATTTCTACTTATACATTAAGATATCAATCCTGTTTATCTCTGCTTGTGGGTGTTCAGATATTATCCCTGAGACTGCTTGCTCCTTATCACCAAGTAAGAATCTTGAACTGTAATACCCTTTTATTTACACCTATAAATATCAAAAATAGCTTACTACTATACTATGTAAGACTTCCATCTTCAAATAATCATTTAGACTCATTGCAGTACATCTCACTGCAGTACATCCTCTGGATATTATCCCAGACTCAACAATCTTAAGTTGCTTTAACATTCACCATCCCTCCATCATAAGAGATGTTTGCTGATAATTACATTATTTTCAATGCCATTCATGACTTCAGGTACTGCAGCAAGACCTGGACAACATTCAAGTTTGGGCTGATAGTTGACAAGTAATATGTGAGGAGAAAGTGAGGTCTGCAGATGCTGGAGATCAGAGCTGAAAATGTGTTGCTGGAACAGCGCAGCAGGTCAGGCAGCATCCAGGGAACAGGAGAATCGACGTTTCGGGCATAAGCCCTTCTTCAGGAGTAATATGTGAGCCAAACACGTGCCAGGCAATGATTGTCTCTGACAAGAGTGAATCTAACCACTTGTCCTTGACATTCAGTGGCATTACTATCAATAAATTCCCTTCCATCAACATCTTCAATGCCACAATCAAAACTGTGTTCCCCACAATTTCACACAGCCCATTCTTAATCACTTACTATGTGAAAATGTTTCTCCTCATCTCTCTATTGTTTCTTTTACCAATCACCATAAATATGGACCTCCCACCAAGGGAAACAATTTCTTCCAATCAAGTCTGTCCAGAACCCTCATTATTTTAAATGCCTCTTTCAACTTTCTGTTCAACAAGAAAAACAATCCCAACTCTCCAATGTCTCTATGTAATGAAGTTCCTCATCCCTGGAAATATTATCATGAATATTTTTTTCATTGTCTCTAGCGCTTTCAAATCTTTATAAAGTGTGGTACCCAAATTTGCAAGCAATATTTAAACTGTATTATACAATTGTAACTTACTTTCTTGCTTTCATATCCCTATTAGTAAAACCTAGGATACTGAGCACTTCTTTAAAAACTTTGCTCTCAATCTGTTCTGCCATATTTAATGACTTATGTACACATACACATATGTCCATCTTTTTATAAAGTATTATGACTTTATACTATTTCTCCCATCGTGAATCACTTCACATTTAACTTGATGCAAGTTTATCTGCCACCTGTCCATTCTTTCCATCAATCTGTCCATGTACATTTGAGGCTATACTACACTATTCTCCTCACTACTCAAAATATTTCCAATTTGTGTAATCCAGCAAACTGTGAAATTATGTCCTGTACATAAAGATTAGATTATTTATTCCTATTGAGTGTACTGGGTTCTGAGAACAAGTGCACAGCGAAAGCGATTGGACAGTCTTCCATTAATAAGGCTGGAAATTTAGCTTGGATACCCAGACTGAGCACTGACAGGAAGCACCTCAATAATAAATAGTTTAAATAACAGTGTCTTCAGTTGACATCCATTAAATAATCTGAGGAGAAAACATGGCTGTATTTACACTGACTAATTGTTTTTAAGTTTCATTACATATTTTCAAATATTAATTATAGACAATGGCATTGATCTCCCAAAAGCTACCTTCCTAACTGATATAAGAAAATTAATATGAAGAGACATGAATGCATGTCAGAACGGGAGTGATTTAATTTGAATTCTGACATTTCTATGAGGATAATTTTGATCCTGAAAAAAATTGATGTGTTTGGGTTGTATGTTAAGTTAAAATGATTATATATCTGAAACCAGAGTCCAATCCAGCTCAAACCTGTCTAGTTTTCCGAGAAGCAGTGTAAGGGCCAACTAACACATTTGCAGGAGGCAGGTTGTTGATTTAAATATTATAGAAAAGGCTGTGTTTCTTTTATTCTCTCATGGGAAGTGGACAATACTGGCTCATCAGCATTTATTGCCTATCCATAGGTACTCTTGTGAAGGTAATAGTGAGCTGCCTTCTTGAACCGTTGCAGTCCATTTGCTGTAGGTAGATTATATTGCTATTAGACAGGAAATTCCAGTATTTTGGCTCAAATATAAATCAGTTTGTAGATTATTACTGTTCAAGCCCCCTAGCAGTATCTCCTCTTCAGATGCTTCTTAGATCCTACTTTTATGACTGAGACTTTAGTTATTTATCTTGGTATCTCCTCATGTGGCTCTGTGTGATTTCTTTTAAATTTATGTATTTTGTTGATGCTTTATGACATTAAAGATGTTATATAAATGTAAGGTTTTATAACCATGGAAGAACATCAAGACCAAATTCTACTGACTATTGGGACAGGAAGAAGTAACTGTCTTTCCAGTGCTACTTGTGAGTTAAGAGGTAAGGAGTGCGGACTCCAGAACACCAAGCTTACCTGTGTCTCTCTTAATATCTTTGTATAATCTAGGTTGGATATATAATCTGGAAACCTTTGCTAGTATTAAAGCATATGTATTTGTTTTTCTTAGTTACACTCTCTGTCCAGTGCTCAGATTTGGTAGTTATCTATTTGCTCACTGGCCGTCTATCTCTTTCATTATAATCTATCATTGAAGAAAAATATCCCATGTCTGATTAGACAATTGGTTGTTGGCAAGGCTGGTCACTCTTGCTTCTCTGTGTAAATTGTCTCGAGGATGGTAATCTCTTATTCATTAGTTGCATAAAAATCGAGCAACGCAATGCAAAAATCTTATTATGCTTTTCAATACTTCATGATTGTTGATTTGATAGTATGCATTATACATTCTACTAAACCATTTGAAAATAGATATTTGGGTAATGAAGAGATCTAGGTCATTCCCCACTTTGTATATATGTCTTGAAATGATTTGCCAATGTATTATAGAACATAGAAAATAGAACATAAAACATTCCAGCGCAGTACAGGCCCTTTAGCCCTTGATTTTGCACCGACCTGTGTAACCAATCTGAAGCCCATCTATCCTACACTATTTCATTCTTGTCCATATGCCTATCCAATGATCATTTAAATGCCCTTAAAGTTGATGAGCCTACTACTGTTGCAGGCAAAGTGTTCCATGTCTCTATTACTCTCTGATGAAAGAAACTCCTCTGACTTCTGACCTACATCTATCACCCCTCAATTTAAAGTATGTCCCCTTGTGCTAGGAAAAAGGCTCTCACTGTCCAACCTATCTAAACCTCTGATTATCTTATAAGTCTCAATTAAGTTGCCTCTCAACCTTCTTCTCTCTATAAAAAACAGCCTCAAGTTCTTCAGCCTTTCCTTGTTATACTTTCCCTCCCTACCAGGCACCACCCTAGTAAATCTCCTCTGAACCCTTTCCAAAGCTTCTATACTCTTCCCTTAATGCACTGACCAGAACTGTACACAATACTCTAAATGTGGCCATACCAGGGTTTTGTACACCTGCAGCATGATCTCATGATTGCATAAAAGCTAATGACCATATGCCTTCTTAACAACCATATCAACCTCCGTGATAACTTTCAAGGATCTACATACCAGTACACCGAGATCTCTCTGCTCATCTACATTAACCGAGTACTCTGCCATTAGCCAAGTACTCTGCATTCCTGTTACTCTTTCCAAAGTGAATCACCTCACACTTTTCCGCATTAAATTCCATTTACCACCTCCCAGCGGAGCTACACAGCTTATCTATGTCTCTCTGTAATATACAACATCCTTTCGCACTATCCATAACTCTACTGACCTTTGTGTCATGCACAAATTTACTAACCCATCCTTCTATGCCCTCATCCAGGTCACTTATAAAAAATGACAAACAACAGTGGACCCAAAACAGATCCTTGCAGTACCTCACTACTAACTGAACTCCTGGATGAATATTTCCTATTAATTACCACCCTCTGTCTTCTTTCAGCTAGCCAATTTCAGATCCAAACTGCTAAATCACTCTCAATCCCATGCCTCCATATTTTGTGCAATAGTCTACCATGAGGAACCTTATCAAATGCCTTACTGAAATCCATATACATCACATCATTCGCTTTACCCTCATCCATCTTTTTGGTCAATAGACAATAGGCGCAGGAGTAGGCCATTCTGCCCTTAGAGCCAGCACCACCATTCATTATGATCCTCAATTAGTATCCTGTTCCTGCCTTATCTCCATAACCCTTGATTCCACTATCCTTAAGAGCTCTATCCAACTCTTTCTTGAAAGTATCCAGAGACTTGGCCTCCACAGCCTTCTGGGACAGAACATTCCACACACCCACCACTCTCTGGGTGAAGAAGTTTCTCCTCAACTCTGTTCTAAGTGGCCTACCCCTTATTTTTAAACTGTGTCCTCTGGTTTGGGACTCACCCATCAGCGGAAACATGCTTCCTGCCTCCTTTAATAATCTTATACGTCTCAGTCAATTCCCCTCTCAGCCTTCTAAACTCAAGCATATACAAGCCCAGTCGCTCCAATCTTTCAGCGTAAGATAATCCCGCCAGTCCGGGAATTGACCTAGTGAACCTACGCTGCACTCCCTCAATAGCCAGAATGTCTTTCCTCAAATTTGGAGACCAAAACTGCGCACAATATTCCAGGTGTGGTCTCACCAGGGCCCTATACAGCTGCAGAAGGGCCTCTTTGCTTTTATACTCAATTCCTCTTGTTATGAAGGCCAGCATGCTATTAGCTTTCTTCACTGCCTGCTGTACCTGCATGCTTGCTTTCATTGACTGATGTACAAGAACACCTAGATCTCGTTGTACTGCCCCTTTACCTAACTTGACTCCATTTAGGTAGTAATCTGCCTTCCTGTTCTTGCCACCAAAATGGATAACCACACATTTATCCACATTAAATTGCATCTGCCATGCATGTGTCCACTCACCTAGCCTGTGCAGGTCACCCTGTATTCTCCTAACATCCTCCTCACATTTCACCCTGCCACCCAGTTTTGTGTCATCAGCAAATTTGCTAATATTACTTTTAATACCTTCATCTATATCATTAATGTACATTGTAAAAAGCTGCGGTCCCAGCACTGATCCCTGCGGTACTCCACTGGTCACCGCCTGCCATTCCGAAAGGGAGC
>NC_057713.1:65687433-65724072 GCF_004010195.1 Chiloscyllium plagiosum
ACCACTGAGGTCAGACTAACTGGTCTATAATTCTCTGTTTTCTCTCTCCCTCCTTTCTTAAAAAGTGGGACAACATTAGCCACCCTCCAATCCACAGGAACGGATCCTGAATCTATAGAACATTGGAAAATGATCACCAATGCATCCACGATTTCTAGAGCCACCTCCTTCAGTACCCTGGGATGTAGACCATCAGGCCCCGGGGACTTATCAACCTTCAGACCTAACAGTCTCTCCAACACCATTTCCTGCCTAATATAAATTCCCTTCAGTTCAGGTCCTTCAGCCACTATTACATGTGGGAGATTGCTCGTGTCTTCCCGAGTGAAGACAGATCTAAAGTATCAATTCAACTCTTCTGCCATTTCTTTGTTCCCTGTAATAAATTCACCCGTTTCTGTCTTCAAGGGCCCAATTTTAGTCTTAACCATTTTTTTTCTTTTCACATATCTAAAAAAGCCTTTACTATCTTCCTTTATATTTTTGGCCAGTTTACCTTTGTACTTTATTTTTTCTTTGCGTATTTCCTTTTTAGATATCCTCTGTTGTTCTTTAAAAGCTTCCCAGTCCTCCGATTTCCCATTCATCTTTGCTATGTTATACTTTTTCCCTTTTGTCTTTATATGGTCCTTAACTTCCCTCATCAGCCACAGCCATCCCTTCCTCCCCTTAGGATCTTTCTTCCTTTTTGAAATGAACTGATCCTGCATCTTCTGCATTATACCCAGAAGTACCTGCCATTGTTGTTCCACTGCTATCCCTGCTAGGGTAATGCACCATTGAACTTTGGCCAGCTCCTCTCTCATAGCTCCATAGTTCCCCTTATTCAACTGAAATATTGTCACTTCCGATTCTACCCTCTCCCTTTCAAACTGCAGATTGAAGCTTATTGTATTGTGGTCACTGCCTCCTAATGGCTCCTTTACTTCGAGGTCCCTGATCAAATCCTGTTCGTTGCACAACACCAGATCCAGAATTGCTTTCTCCATGGTAGACTGCAGCACAAGCTGTTCTAAGAATCCATCTCGGAAGCACTCCACAAACTCCCTTTCTTGGGGTCCAGTACCATCCTGATTCTCCCAGTCTACCTGCATGTTGAAATCCCCCTTAACAACTGTAGTAATATTTTTGCGACAGGCCAATTTCAGCTCCTTATTCAATTTACACACTACATCCAGGATACTGTTTGGGGGCCTGTAGATAACTCCCATTAGGGTCTTCCTACCCTTAGAATTTCTTAGCTCTATCCATACTGACTCTACATCCCCTGATTCTAGCTCCCCCCACGCAAGGGACTGAATATCATTCCTTACCAACAGGGCCACCCCACCCCCTCTGCCAGTCAGTCTGTCCTTACGATAGCACGTATAGCCTTGAATATTCATTTCCCAGGCCCTGTCCACTTGAAGCCACGTCTCAGTTATCCCCACAACATCGTAACTGCCAATTTCCAAATGAGCCTCAAGCTCATCCACCTTATTTCTAATGCTTCGTGCATTCATATATAATAGTTTTAATTTGTTACTCTGCTCACCCTTCCTATTAATCCCTATTTCACTTGACTTCACGGCATGATCCTTTTTTGAGTTTTCTGCTCCATTGATTCTGTTGTCTTTCTTGACTTCTCTTGTTCTAACTTTCCCTTTAACTTCCTTCTTAAACTTCCAGTATGTCCCCTCCCCCCCACTATTTAGTTTAAACGCAGCTGTGTTGCAGTGGCAAACCAACCTGCCAGAATGCTGGTCCCCCATCTATTAAAGTGCAAACTTGTATAATTTACCACTAAACCTACCCCAGTGATTCAAGAATTTAAATCCTTGCTTCCTGCACCAGTTCCCCAGCCACACATTCAAGTCCATTATCTCCCTGTTCCTGTCCACTTCAGCCCGAGGAACTGGAAGCAAACCGGAGATAACCACCCTGGATGTCCTGCTTTTCAGCCTTCTTCCGAATTCTCAGAAGTCCCGCTGTAGAATGTTCATCCTCTTCTTCCCGACATCATTTGTGCCGACATGCACCACCACATCTGGCTCTCCACCTTCGCCCTTGAGGATTTCCTGCATTCTGTCTGCGATGTCTTTAATCCTGGCACCAGGAAGGCAACACACCATCCTTAAATCCCGCCTGTTGCCGCAGAAGCCCCTTTCAGTCCCTCTCACTCTGGAGTCCCCTATTACCACGGCTCTGTGTAATGTCTGACTCCTCGGCTCTGCCTCCACGCCAATTTCTGATTGGCAGACCTGACCACCTCTCGGACTGGCAATGACGTCTGTCTCTACGGTTTCCAAGAGATTCAACCTGCTCCTGGCAGGTACTTCCCCCGTGGTCTCTTGCACTTGCCTCATCTCTGCCTTTCTCATCGTCTTCTCCCTTCTACTCTCTTCTGGTATGGTCGGTGTAATAACCTCACTGAAGGTCCTGTCCAGAAAGATCTCATTATCTCGGTTGAGCCTGAGGTCATCTAGTTCTTTCTTCTGTGCTGCAATATGCTCTGCCAGAAGCTGAACGTGTACACACTTTCCACAGTTATACGAGCCAGCTACACCAGAGTCCCTGACCTCCCACATCATGCACACAGTACACTGAATCAGCTTGGCAGTCATGTCTTCACCCTCTTCAACTGTGGCGTAATCACTTCTCTCAACTTCTTTGTCGAAGATTCCTGAGCCAAAGACTCGTTTTTTTCTCAACAGAAACTTCCCTCGACCCCCGTGTTTTGTTGCAAGTCTGTGGACTTTTAATTTAGGTTAGAGGAGGAGGGTGGGAAGGAGGCCCTACTGTGTAGGACCTGGGGCCTAGAACACACCTACTTAAATAACACTTACCCACCTTCCCAACAGCCTCTGCGCTCCAACTTCACTTCCGCCCAGCTCCTGCCGCTCTCTGCTGCAAAAAGACCGCTGGCTTCCAGGTAAGTACTGAAATAAGCTGAAAATGTGTTTCTGGAAAAGCGCAGCAGGTCAGGCAGCATCCAAGGAGCAAGAGAATTGACGTTTCGGGCATGAGCCCTTCTTCAGGAAGGGCTCATGCCTGAAACGTCGATTCTCCTGGTCCTTGGATGCTGCCTGACCTGCTGTGCTTTTCCAGCAACACATTTTCAGCTCTGATCTCCAGCATCTGCAGTCCTCACTTTCTCCTCGAAGTACTGAAATAACACTCACCCACCTTCCCAACAGCCTCTGTGCTCTGACTTCACTTCCGCCCAGCTCTTGCTGCTCTCTGCTGCTTCTCAAAGAACTCAACAAGGTTTGTGAGGCACAATCTACCCTTCACAAAACCATCTTGACTATCCCTAATCAACTCATTCCTCTCTAGATGCTTATAAATCCTAACTCTTATAACCCTTTCCATCACTTTACTCAACTGAAGTAAGGCTCTCGGGTCTATAATTTCCAGGGTTGTCTCTACTTCCCTTATTGAATAAGGGAACAACATTTGCTATCCTCCAGTCATCTGGCTCTATTCCTGTAGACAATGGTGACATAAAGATCAAAGCCAAAGTCTTGCCAAATCTCCTCCCTGGATTCCCAGAGAATCCTAGGATAAATCCCATTCGGCCCAGGTGACCTATCTATTTTTACACTTTCCAGAATTGCTAACACCTCCTCCTTGTGAACCTCAATCTCATCTAGTCTAATAGCTTGTATCTCAGTAATCTCCTTGACCACATTGTCTTTTCCTAGTGTGAATACTGACAAAAAGTATTTATTTAGTGCTTCCCCTATCTCCTTTAACTGCACGCACAACTTCCCACTACTATGCTTGATTAGCCCTAATTTTACTCTAGATTAGATTGGTGCAGGAAAAGCACAGCAGGTCAAGCAACATCCAAAGGGCAGGAAAATTGATGTTTGGGGCAAAGGCCATTATCAGGAATGAGGCTGGGAACCTCGGGGTGGAGGGCTTTTGCGCAAAACGTCGATTTTCCTATTCCTCGGATGCTACCTGGCTTTTCCAACACCACTCTAATCTTGACTTTAATCTCCAGCATCTGCAGTACCCAGTTCCGCTTAACTTTACTCTAGTCATTCTCTTATTCCTGATATACTGATAGAAGGCCCTAGGATTTTCCTTGATCCTATCCACCAATGACTTCTCATGTCCCCTCCTAGCTCTTCTTAGCTCTTTCTTTAGGACTTTTCTGGCTACCTTGTAACTCTCAAGCGCCCTAACTGAGACATCACATCTCATCCTAACATAAGCCTTCTTTTTCATCTTGAAGCGAGATTCAACTTTCTTAGTAAACTACGGCTCCCCGCGCTTGACAACTTCCTCTGTGTCTCACTGGTATGTACTTACCAGCGGTAGCTGGTCCCTGAATAAGCTCCATATTTCAATTGGGCCCATCCCCTGTAGTTTCCTTCCCCAGCTTATGCATCCTAAATCTTGCCTAATCACATCATAATTGCCTTTCCCCCAGTAATAACTCTTGTCCTGCAGTATATACCTATCCCTTCCCATCACTAAAGTAAACATAACCAAATTGTGATCACTATCACCAAAGCACTCACCTACCTCCAAATCTAACACCTGGCCAGGTTCATTACTCAGTACCAAATCTGATGTGGCCTTGGCCCTTGTTGGCCTGTCTACATACTGTGTCAGGAAACCATCCTGCACACATTGGACAAAAACTGACCTATCTAAACTACTTGAGCTATAGTATTCACGGTCAATATTTGGAAAGTTAAAGACCCCATAACAACATTCTGTCACTCTCACTCCTATCGAGGATCATTTTTGCTGTCCTATCCTCTGCATTTCTGGAACTATTCAGAGACCTATAGAAAACTCCTCTCCTTTCCTGTTTCTACTCTCAGCCCATACTACCTCAGTAGACGAGTCCTCAAACGTCCTTTCTGCCACCGTAATACTATCCTTGACTAACAGTGCCACACCATTCCCTCTTTTGCCATTTTCTCTGTTCTTACTGAAACATCTAAATCCCAGAACCAACAACAACTATTCCCATCCCTGCTCTATCCATGTCTCCGAAATGGGCACAACATCGAAGTCCCAGGTACCAACCCATGCTGCGAGTTCATCCACCTTACTCCGGACACTCTGGGCGTTGAAGTAGACACACTTCAAACCAACTTCTTGTCTTCTTGCGATCTTGAAATCTTCGTTCTGATTTCACTACTTTCATTCTCCCATATACCCGAACTACAGTTTTGGTTCCTATCCCCCTGCTGAATTATTTTAAACCCACCTGAAGAGCATTAGCAAACGTCCCTCCCAGGATATTCGTACCCCTCTGGTTCAGGTGAAGACCATCATGTTTGCAGAGGTCCTACCTACCCCAGAAAGAGCCCCAATTATCCACAAATCCAAAAGCCTCTCTACTACACCATCCCTGTAGCCGCCTGTTCAACTCCTCTCTCTCCCTATTCCTCACTTCGCTTATGATCCATTGTGTGATACTATCCATTCTGGGTTAAACACATTAAACTAAAAACAGTGCTTATCCTGTCAACAATGGTCATGCTCATTATGTTTTTATTTTGTTCACCGGTGGGCAGTGCTGGCTGGTCAGCATTTATTACCTGTCCCTAATTACCCTTGAGAAGGTGATGATGAAGTGCCTTTGTGAATTGATGCTATCCATTGCTGCAAATAGAGTCGTAATGGCCTGAGGGAGGGAGGGAATTCCAGGAGTTTGACCCAGCGATAGTGAAGAAACGGTGATAAATTTTCAAGTCATGATGCAGTGTGACTTGGAGGGGGATGTGCAGTGATGGTGTTTCCACGTATCTGTTGTCCTAGTCCTTCAAGATGGAAGTAGTTATGAAGTTTAGGATGTGCTGTCTGAGGTTTGATCTTCAACAATCTCAACCATCTTCCCATGTGCCAGGTATGACTCTAAGCACTAGAGAGTTTGCTCCCTGAATTCCATTGATTCTGGTTTTTCTAGGGATTATTAAATTGTGGAGCAATGATCGATTTAGAGAAGCTATATGTCACAAGGATACAATTTTCCTTGTGCGCTGTGAATGTATGCTGTTACTTTTGTACAAAGAGCAGATGGAATATTTTGTGGATTTAAAGATTACCACCATTAGTGGATTGATATATTTGACATGCCACAGATGCATTCATGAGTCATTGAATCTCTGGATTCATCCCTGGCCAGTTCAATACCAATGTGTCCCTGATGTAACATGGACATGATGTTCTGGCATAATGCTTTTTTAATTGGACTTATTTGCCTGTTCAAGTGATTTATCGTGATCTACCAAGATGATACAAAATTAGGGGTATCGTTGATAGCGAGGAATGTTTTCAAAAATTACAGAGGATCTTGATCGGATGGGGGAATGGACTGAGGACTGGCAAATGCAATTCAACAAAGGTAAGTATGAGGTATTGCACTTTGTAAAGTCAAACCAAGATAGGACTTATACAGTAAATGGGAAGGTCCTGAGGAGTGTTGAGGAGTGTTGAACAGAGGGACCTAAGAGTACAAATACATAGTTCTTTGAAGGCCGCGTCACAGGTAGACAGTGTGGTGAAGAAAGCATTTAGCACACTGGCCTTCATTGGTTGAGGCATTCAGTATAGGAGTTGGGACTTTATGTTACAGTTTTCATTGGTGAGGCTGCATTTGGAGTATTATGTACAGTTTTCATCACCTTGTTATAAGAAAAACATAGTTAAACTGGAAAGAGTGCAAAGAGGGTTTATGAGGATGTTGCCAGGAGCAGTAGGTCTAAGGTATAAGGAGAGATTGGCCAGAATAGAACTTTATTCCTTGGAACAAACGAGAATGAGGAGTGACCTTAGTGGAGTGTATAAATCATGAGGGGCATAAATAGGTGTAGAGGGTAAAGGTTTAAGGTGAGAGGGAAAAGATTTAAGAGGGACATGAGGGGCAACTTCTTCACGCAGAGAGTGATGCTTATGTGGAATGGGCTGCCAGAGAAAGTAGTTGAGGCACGTATAATAGCAACATTAAAAAAAAACATTTTGATAGGTACAGGGATGGGAAGGATTTAGAGGGATATGGACCAAATGTGGACAATTGGCACTAGCTGAGTGGCCACCATGGTCAGCAAGGACCAGTTTGAGCCAAGGGCCTGTTTCTATGCTGTATTACTCTATGACTATGTCTCTGCTTGGTCAAATTGAACAAATTCTTTCAGATATTTCTTTAATACTGTCAGGTCATTCCTGGTTAATGATCTTTTGGATTGCTTGTAGTTGCTCATCTTCAGCTGAATGCAACCATTCGGACTGGCTCTGGCCATAGTATAATAGTTCAACCGGAAGATTTTCTTCAAATTCATAACCCAAAGCATCAACATGTAGATCACAAGGAATATCTTCGGCTTTGTCTAAGTTGGGTAAGACACTCAAAGCAACATAATCATCTTGATGCGTGGTTTATTAACTCACTTTAAAATTATATCCTTGGAGATGACTGGATGATTTGATTATGTCATGTGTGGTTTATTCTGCTACAATAGGTATTGTTTGAAACTTTTGAATTGTGACTAGATTGAGATTGATGCATTCTGGTAATCTTGCCACTGCTGGACTGTTGGTATCTACCAGGGAGAAGATATTGGATATCCAAGATATCTTTACTATGTTGAAGAGTGTGGTGCTGGGAAAGCACAGCCAATCAGGCAGCATCTGAGGAGCAGGAAAGTCAATGTTTCGAGCATAAGCTTTTCATCAAGGTTCCTGGCCTGCTGTGCTTTTCCAGCAGCACACTCTTCGACTCTGATCTCCAACATCTGCAGTCCTCATTTCCTTCAAGATATCTACCCTGTTGATGTTTGTGCCCCTTGTTCATAAACTATCTATCTACCACTGTCTTTAAAATATTCAACGATCTTAACTCTATTCATCCCTGCAGAGGAAAATTCCAAAGACTTGTGACCATCAGAGAGAAAAAATCTTCCTTATCTCGAACTTACGGGAGAATAGTTATTATTTAGCTGTGTCTCCAGGTTCTCATTTCTCCTACAAGGAAAAATCATATTTAGCATCCATCCTGTCAAACTCACAGGGTCTTACATGCTTCTGTATAATCACTTCTCATTCGATTAAACTTAAAATGATAGAGATACAGTCTGTCCAAATATTCCTTGTAAGATAATGGATTAGCACTGCTGCCACATAGCACCCAAGACCTGGGTTCAATTCCCACCTTGGGCAACTGTCTGTGTGGAGTTCGCACATTTTGCCGTGTCTGCGTGGGTTTTCTCTTGGTGTTCTGGTTTCCTCCCACAATCCAAAGATGTGCAGGTTAGGATGAATTGGCCATAGTGTTCAGGGATGTGTGGGTTAGGTGCATTAGTCCGGGGAAATGTAAAGTAATAGGGTAGGGGATCAGATCTGGGTGGGTTACTCTTTGGACAGTTGGTGTGAACTTGTTGGGCCATGCGGCCTGTTTCCACACAGTAGTTCTCCCTCCTATTGGAAGAATGTTGTGAAACTTGAAAGTGTTCAGAAAAGATTTACAAGGATGTTGCCAGGGTTGGAGGATTTGAGCTATAGGGAGAGGCTGAACTGGCTGGGGCTGTTTTCCATGAAGCGTTGGAGGCTGAGAGGTGACCTTATAAAGATTTACAAAATTATGAGGCGCATGGATAGAATAAATAGACAAAGTCTTTTCCCTGGGGTGGGGGAGTCCAGAACTAGAGGGCATAGATTTAGGGTGAGAGGCGAAAGATATAAAAGTGACCTAAGGGGCAACTTTTTCACGCAGAGAGTGCTTCCTGTATGGAATGAGCTGCTAGAGAAAGTGTGGAGGCTGGTACAATTGCAATATTTAAGAGGCATTTGGATGAGTATATGGATAGGAAAGGTTTGGAGGGTGCTGGCAGTTGGGACTAGATTGAGTTGGGATATCTGGTCAGCATGGATGTGTTGGACCGAAGGGTCTGTTTCCGTGCTGTACATCTCTATGGCTCTATGACTCTAAGACTCTAAGACTATTTTCAAAATGGGGAAAGACTTCAAAAATCTGAAGCTCAAAGGAGCATAAGAGTTTTCAATCAGAATTCTCTTAAGGTTAACACGTAGGCTCAGTTGGCAGTTTGGAAGGCAAATGGAATGTTAGGATTCATTTCAAGATGACTAGAATGCAAGAGTAGAAGAGTAGAGATGTATTGATGATGCTTGAAAAGGTTGTGATCAGACCACATTTTAAATGGTTTGGGCTCTGTATCTAAGGCAGGATATTTTGGCCTTGGACAGGGTCCTGAGGGGCTTCACAAGAATGATCCCTGGAATAAAGGTCTTGTCATTTGAGGAGCAGTTGAGGACACTGGATCTATATTAGGGGCATCTTATTGAAACTTACAGAATTGAGCCATGGATAGACTGGATGTGAAGAAGAGGTCTGCTGATACAAGAGGCTTGGAGCTGAAAATGTGTTGCTGGAAAAGCGCAGCAGGTCAGGCAGCATCCATGGAACAGGAGAATCGATGTTTCGGGCATAAGCCCTATGCCCGAAATGTCGATTCTCCTGTTCCCTGGATGCTGCCTGACCTGCTGTGCTTTTCCAGCAACACATTTTCAGCTCTGATCTCCAGCATCTGCAGTCCTCACTTTCTCCACAAGAGGCTTGGACCCAAGGACACAACCTGTAGTACTGAGACAAAGAGGAATTTCTTCAGTCAGACTGTACTGAATCTGTGGAAGTCATTGCCTCAGAAGGCTGTGGAGGCTATGTCATTGAGTCTCTTTAAGACAGAGACCTTAACAGGTTTTTGATTAGTAAGAGAATCAAGGGTTAACATAGAAACAATAACATAGAGCAGTAGAGAACATAAAAAGGCCTTTAGGCCCACCATATCTGCACTGGGCATGATACAATTCTAAACAAATCCTATTTGCCTTGGGCTATATCTTTCTGTTACCTCACTGTTCATATTGTTGGGCCGAAGGGCCTGTTTCCACACTGTAATGTAATGTAATCTAATCTAATCTAAAAAGTGATCAAACAATAACATAGAGCAGTAGAGAACATAAAAAGGCCTTTAGGCCCACCATATCTACACTGGGCATGATACAATTCTAAACAAATCCTATTTGCCTTGGGCTATATCTTTCTGTTGCCTCACTGTTCATATGTCTGTCTAAATGCCTCTTATACATTTCTATCGTCTCTGCTTCTACCACATCCCCAACAGTCTGTTCCAGGCTGCTACCACCCTCTGTGTAAAGAAACTCACCTCACATATCCTTCTCCCGCCCCCTTACCCCTACCAATATTTGACATTTCTACCCTGGGAACAAAATTCCAACTATTCACCTTATCCATGCCTCTTATGTTTTTATGTACTTCTATGAGATCACCCCTCAGTTTCCAACAGTTTAGCAAAAACAATCCAAGTTTGTTCAAACTATTCTTCAAGCTAATATATTCCAATCCAGGCAACATCCTGGTAAATCTCTTTTGCACCATCTCCAAAGCCTCAATATCCTTCCTATACTGTGTAGCGACCAGAACTGCACACAATATTCCAAATGTGGCCTAAGTAATGGAAGAAAGCAGAAGAGTGGGGTTGAAACATACATCAACCATGATCAAGGGGTAGCCAGACTTGATGGATTGAATGGCTAATTCTGCTTCGATATGTTATGGTCTTATGGTATAAGGGAACCAAAGCAAAACTAGATTCGATTGAAATCTGGAGCAGATTCTCTTTAGTGAATCTTACCTAGCACAAAGGAAGATAGAGTCATAGAGTCATATGCATGGAAACAAACCCTTCAGTCCAACTCGTCCATGCTGACCAGATTCCCCAAATGACACTACTCCCAAATGACATTTGCCTGCATTTGGCCCACGTCTCTTTAAACCTTTCCTATTCATGTACCTATTGAAATGTCTTTTAAATATTGTAACTGTACTTGCATCTATCACTTCCTCTGGAAGGTCATTTTACATACAAATGACACTCTGTGTGAGAAAGTTGCTTTGCAGGTCCCATTTAAATTCGATTAGATTCCCTACCATGTGAAAACAGGCCCTTCGGCCCAACAAGTCCACACCTACCTTCTGAAGAGTAAACCACCCAGTTTCATTTCCCTCTCACTAAATGCACCTAGCACTATGGGCAATTTAGCATGGCCAATTCCCCTGACCTGCACATCTTTGGACTGTGGGAGGAAACCGGACCACCCGGAGGAAACCCACACAGACATGGGGAGAATGTGCAAACTCCACACAGACAGACACCCAAGGCTGGAATCGAACCTGGGTCCCTGGTGCTGTGAGGTAGCAGTGCTAACCACTGAGCCACCATGCCACCCCAAAGCCACCATGCCACCCCCATGCCACCACCATGCTTTCTCCTCTCGCTTTAAAATCCTGACCTCTGGTTTTGAATTCCCCTACCCAAGGAAAAAGACCTTTGCTATCTATGCCCCTCATTATTTTATAAATCTTTATAAGGTCACCCCTCAACCTCCTTTGCTCCAGGGAAAAATATCCCAGCCTGTCCCGCCTCTCCTTAGAACTCAAACTCGCTGGACCCAGTAACATCCTTGTCATTTTTTTCTGCACCATTTCCAAATTAATAATAATCTTCCTATAGCAGCATGACTAGAACTGTAAACAGTGCTCCACAAATGGCCTCACTGACGTCCTGTGCAATTGCAACATGACATTCCAATTCCTATACACAATGAGCTGACCATGGGGCAGCACAGTGGGTCAGTGGTCAGCACTGCTGCCTCACAGCGCCAGGAACATGGGTTCATTTCCCGCCTCAGGCAACTGTCTGTGTGGAGTTTGTACATTCTCCCCGTGTCTGTGTGGGTTTGCTCCGATTTCCTCCCACAGTCCAAAGATGTTTAGGTTAGGTGAATTGGCCATGTTAAATTGCCTGTAGTGTTAGGTGCATTAGTTTCGGCGGGTCGGTGTAGACTTGTTGGGCCGAAGGGCCTGTTTCCACACTGTAGGGAATCTAATTTAATTACAATGAAACCAAATGCCTTCTTTAACCACTCTGTCTACCTGCTACTCGGGGTCAATTACCTGTTCTGGTCAAGTTGTTTAAAGCTACATTTTATTTTATAAGATGAACACTGATGGCCTTTTAAAATAGCTGTCCCAGACCAATTGACTTCTAGAACTACAAGTTGGCTAAGTTTCCGGGACCCTTTAAAAATCAATTCCTATCAGATCCATCTATTCATCTACCAGAGCAATCGTAACTGTTGAGCACAATTGTTCAATTTCAAAATTCACCTCAGACAAACAATATTTTGAGTGCAAGCTTTAGGCCTGCAGTGTTATCACAGAATTTGTTTGATCTATCCGATTGCACTTGAAACTTTTCCCTGAGTCCCAACTATGCAGCACCAGTAGGCTTTGCAGCATCACAGCTTAACTGGAACACTTTTTATTGAGCTACCTTTTGGCTTTCTCTCTTCACTATTGTTTTCAAGACTTAAAAAAATGGTTTGTAGGCAAAATGCACGCAGGGGATTTCCTCACTACTTGCCTGATAGCTACAAGAACAGTTAGAGATTAATAGTTCTGCAGAGAGTTAAGTCACAGTCTGAATTCTCAAAGCCTGTTCAGCATCTACATGGCACAAGTTAGGTATGTGATGAAGTACACTCCACTTGCCTGGATGATGTAAGCTTCAACCATGCAGAAGATGCTTGACACATCCTGGACAAAGCAGCTCATTTGATTGCCCCATCCATCAATTTTAATGCTCAGTTCACCATTGATAAGCAGTGATAATAGTGTATCGTATATAAGATGCACTTAGGCTCCTTCAACATCATTTTTGAAACCCATGACCTCTGCCACCTAAAAGGACAAGTGTAGTAGATGGGATCACCACCATTCTGACTTGGAACTGTATCACATTCTTTCACTGTCACTGAGCTGAAATCCTGGAACTCTCTCCCTAACAGTGCATAGAACAAAATGGACGGTAGAATTCAAGAACAAGCTCATCACTGACTTCTCAACAGCAATTAGGAATTAGTCACAGACACTACACAGGCAGCACCATCCACATCCACAAAAGATTAAGGAAAAAGGAGAAATGTGTACCTTTCTAAAATCAAATGTACATTTCTTCTTTATATGCCTGAAAAAGATTCTTGTCTCATCACTATGCGAACTGATATTAATAGAAGTTAATTTTAGCTGGCATGTTAAATTTAGAAGAAACATGCCATGTGCAGACTACTCATGCTTATTTAGTTAAGCTGAATACCATCAATTCTACTCAAAGGATTATCACTTAGACAAGGCCATCTGTTCTTTACAATGTACTAATACTAACACAAGGCAGTACAGTGCAGAAATGGAGAACAGCCATTGATAAGCAGATTACAACTGCATCATTTTACTGTTTAAACTGTGACTAGATTTGAAGACAGCTTACAAAAGCTGAAGTGTATACATTCAGATGGTGGACTGTGGTTTATTATTTTATTCGTCTCCACATTTAAAGAGCTGTACAAAATTGTAGATAATCTGTCAGCTATTCTAATGTGCATTGGTTAGGCACAATTTCTTTGATTGTGGATAATCCTATTTTGCCACTTCATCTATAAACAGGTTATGTAGAGTCAGCTTTGACAGATATGAACTTTCCCACAGAGTAAAGAATATATAAACAGCTATCTACAAATGAAAATTAATGTTTAAGTTTTGCATAAATAAGTATCCTCTTATCAATCAAAATATTACCTGGAGACCAGGAATACCTCTAATTTTCCCCAATGTGGAGAAGATTCTTCACTCGATGCAGAGCTCGACACTATGCTGAAGGTTGCCAAGCAACAGAAATCATCCAAATCGAAAATGAGCAGAGAAATGAAGGACTACAGCTACTTAAGGTAAATATTGAGTAAGATCACTTAAATAATCCAGCGGTGAGATGCTATCAGTCAATAACATTTACGTGATTTGTATATGATAAAGTTTTTTTGACATAGCTGTATAATCAATTTTATTTGAACCCAATAAAATTACCAATCCACGCAATATTTTATGTTGACCATTCTCAGACTTCTTTGAGATGAATATATGTGTATATTTACCAGAAAAAGGAGAACATACTCAGTGAGCTATAGTAAACTGTGGCCTGGTAAAGGAGATGTTAGTGGTCTGGTGACTATTTGGTGTCATAGTTTTCTTTCAACAGTAAAGTTAGGAAGGTGTAGTGTAATGTGGATAGAAAAATCTAACAATGTTTGCCTGGGTTTAGTTCAACTCTGAGCATTCTTTGTTATCCTGACTGATTTCATGAACTTGAGTAAATCGAACTGTTCATTTATTCAAGCCTTCTTATGGTTGATAATGAAAATCAATACATATTTAGACATTTGAGGAAGATAACAGTAAAGTGAAGCTTTTACTTCAGATCACACTTGACATTAATAAACCTAATGATGGTACATCACAACAGTGAAAGAATTTGAAAATATCTTTGAGGTTAAAACTTCAGATCGTGGTGCTAGTGATTATATTACAGCAGCAGAAGTATGTGTGTTCCATACAGTCACCAGATGAAATATTATGGAGATGATAATGTAATCTCAATATTGGAAATTGTCCATTGATCCCATCTGCATCCAAATAAGTTGACTTTCCACAATGGTGGAATAATATAATATTAACAGTACTAGAGAAATCAAGGATATGAAAAGGTCTGCAAACAAGCCTTACAAAACCAACATTTTGGTTAGGTTAAAGGCTGTAGATAATGAAGTTTACAATTAGTTCTTCTGTAACATGATGGTTGCGTTCTTGTGCAACCCCACATTATAAAAAAACCCCACTTTAGAAACAATACAGCCAACACATGTTTTAAAGGTTTACGCTATAGAAACAGTATCCCCAACTCATCAAACATGTTACAGCAAATTTGTGTTGAAGGAAAGTGCATTATAACGTAACAACCTGCATTTTCATGGTTTGGTAATCGATCGTCCTGAAGGCAGGGTGCTCATGCAAGGAGTCAAGGAGCATCTACAAAGTTATTATATTTTTATCCACCACTTAATTTCTGTGTTTCTCTATTTGATAAACAAACAGCACATGATTTAAGTTGCAATTTAAAACATTCATTAGAAATTCATCAGCAATTTCACTGAGTTCCTGGCCATAATCCGATATTTGTCACTGAGAAAATTAAGCACTGAAATCTTTGGAGTATCCCACTGAATAAATTCAATTTTACTGTTTGTATGCCTTGACAGAGTCCATTATTTGATCCACATTATGTTGTATACATTTTTTTATTCACTTGTGGGACAATATGTACTAATTTTGCTTTTAATGTAAGAGAATCATGGATTTAGATGATTAGTCCATTGGAATTCCTTCCTTCAGTATATTTTGTTTACAGTACTGTGTGATTGAAGTAATCCTTCCTACATTTGTATGTACATTATAGTTGCTGTATTACTGTTAAAATACCTCTATGTAACTACAATATTTTGCAAATCATGGCATTCCTTCACATATGTATATATCATGTAATTTTGTTATATAATAACAATATAACTTCTTGTTGTTTTATAAATTTTCACATTACTATTCTTGTTTCTAAATGATACTTGGCAGTTGTTTGAGTGCAATTTAAACATCTCACTGATAAATTTTCATCGTCATCTTTGCATTAACATAGTTGGTGTCAGTGAAGAGGGTGCAAGTTCCAGTACTTATGTGTTAATCCTGCCTCACTTTTATTCCACGTATTTCAATAGTTCTGCTTCAGATCCACAACACCCCTCAAGAAATAAATTTGAACTCAAATGTACTCTCTGCAACTCAATATCTTCCTGGACCAGGTCACTAAAAGTGCCTTTGTTTATGAATGCTCAGCTATTCTTGAAATAATTGTTCCTTTACAGTTGCATTAGTAAACCTTTCAAATAAATGCCTATTAAGTGAGGCCATAGATGATTGAAATCATTGAATAACCTTTATTTCAACAGTAATTATTTTATTCTGCCAATTTTTAAAATAGCATCAACAAAAAGACACACGGCATTGCGTTTGATTCTTAACTGCCCTCTGACCAATTCGGGATGGGCAATAAATGTTGGCCTAACCAATGACATCCTCATCCCATGAATGAATAAAAAATATCTTATTAATAGAAATTGATCTCTTAATTATGTGAACTAGTGTGAATTACATGCATTTAGCCAATTTTACCTCAAGCGAGGAAACAGTGGCCCCAAGCAATCTAAGGAAAATTAATAACATTTACAAACCAATTACTCATTTTGAGCCAAAGGCCACAGCAGGTATTTTTTGAATCCCATCTGTAAGTGCATTCCTAATAACATTACTAATAGGTATTTTACATTACCATGCTCACATGCTGCAATTATTTCTAGCTGCATAAAAGGTTATTGCACAAGATATGAGCTCAGGGTATTGGGGTGAATGTATTCGCATAGATTGAGGATTTTCTTTTGACACTTAACACCTACTCTGCTCTTATTTCTTATGTTCTTATTTTCTAGTCACACATCTGATCATTGTTAAATCCTGTGTGTGACTGAGTATTGGAACTATAAATGCTGATACCAAATTAACGATTACATTGCTACAAACCTGAAATTAATCTATTAATAATTGTTGACTAGCTTGAATACAGCAGTGTAGCACCATGCTATGTACAGATGAAAAGACAGTTAACGAGGAGATGTGTAAAGTATTACATCACACCTGGTATTTGGAAAATGTACTCTTGAGAAATTATTTTGCATATTACAACAAAAAAAACAATTTTCACAAATGCTGGGAGAAGAATTTAAATGATGGCAATTGATTTTGCACCTAAAATCTGGGCAGGCAGAAATTGAAAATGGGAGGCAACCGCTGCTGTTCCATTAACACCCTCATTCCCTGGATGTTGTATTTTGTCATAACTGGATATGTTGTAGGACCTCAAAGCAAATTTCAATTGTAGATGGGGCTTAGCTTAAACTATATAAGCTCTCTCCAGTTATACCAGGTCTTCACTAGTCTAACTAGTAGTGCGAAAGACAACACAAAAGTGGCGACAAAACATCTTCAAAATTTTATTCTTTGTCATCAGAAGGAGAAGGATTCTGATTCATACCTCAGTAATACAATATACACTCTTGTCGGCTTGGGGTTAATCAGCACACCATTTTGTTCCTCACCTCTGGCATTGCCTCATTCTCCAAGCTTTTTCTTTGAAACCCAGCTGCTGCCTAAACCAGCCTGAATTCATTATCTCTTCGCTGCTCTAATCAGTTGACCCTTTTTCATATAAGCTCATCAGCTTATCTCAATCAATGCAGAAGTTAAAATTCCCCTTTAAGATCATTTATGCCCTAATCCCTGTATTTATGCATTCTGCCTCTTCACTGCTGAGAGGACTTACGCTTAACATTAATGACAATGTTAAGTCCTTTTCTATTTCTTGATTTAACTCATCAACTCTCCACAGTCTGTTTACCTCTTATTATCCCCTTTCTTATCAGTGAAGTAACTTCATTCTTAACTATCAAGACCATTTTTTCATCTTTTATCTTCATCCTATCCTTCCTGTAAATGTTATAACTTGATCTCTATGGCGTGTAGCCCTCACCAGGTTTCAGTAACCATTACAGTGTTGTGCCCTTTAAGTTGAATTTTCAACTCCAATTTATCCCATCTGTTCTTTCTAGACATTCTTAGTCAACATAATTCAGACATTTTAGGACGTGATTTGAACCCATACCCCTACTAATGGACCAGAATTCACCAGGCTTCTGCAAGGCAAGGAATGAAATCTTTGAGTTTTGTGCCTTAAACTACTATGCTATCTTGACAATTCGTTCTTCATATATTGAGTGTTACCTCTTCTGGTTGGGGAAGAAGCCAGGGGAGAAAAAATAGTAGGTTGAAGGCTTAGCAAATGCAACATGCTGCAGATTTTGCACCAATGAACTGTATTCAGATTTTTTTCTGAAACTGATAGTACAATGATACAAAAGAATGTTGCTTTTCTTCTGGCCATCTTGCAGCTGATGCTAAATCTCCATAGAGGATTTGGGCCAGTAATAGCAGGCACAGGATGCAGACAAACCTGCAGATGTGTAAAATGCAAGAAACTAAGGATACCATCAACAAGAAGCATTGTCCAAAAATAAAGTCTTCATGGATTGCTACAGCTGCCTCCAACTAACACTCAATGTAGAATAAGCCTCAAGGTGCACCAGATGATTGCTTGCTGCATATGACAAGTGTTGGACAAATATCTGCACCTCCAAGAATTGTGAGACCATCCAATCCCAGTGGCTTTGAAAATTGTAGTGGCCCTGAACCTTTTGAAAAAATGGCTCATTCCAGAAATCCACTCTGGATTTATATGGAATTTCCCAGTGAGCAATGCATAAGTGCATATTATCCTGTCACTGCTTCTTATGATTCTAAATATTGCAGACAAACTGCTGCTTTCTTTTTTACCCTCCAGAAGACACAGGCCTAGCCTGCTTAAGTTTTCTTTTTAAGGGTTATCTCCTCTGGTTCAATGACGCAAAAATATCTAAGTTAAAATGTTTGTCCATTTATTTAATTGTGATCTGGTAATGCAATTAACTTGTTGGCAAGTTTTTATAAATGGGATATTGTGAAAAGCTCAACTTTAATGACAGGGACAAACATGACAAGATTTGGAGTTTATGTTACAATCTTTGATGATCATATCCTTAGCAAATACCAAAAAATATAAATATTGTCTAACAAAGAAGTAACTTAACAAGCGATGATCAAATGTTAATTTGAAATAAAGTTAAATTAGCACAACAGAGAGTTCAATTATACAGTAGTTTAAAGTATTGTACTTATTATAATAACTGACTAGCAATCCAGACAGTTCCACTCTCAGTGGAATCGGCAATTTGGGTACAAATGACACACAATCTGCACTACCTCTCTGGATTGATTTTATGGTTCAATTTCCAGGTAGAGTCATATTCATAAACAAACATATAAAATATCAAGTCAATCAGTCCAACTGGACAGTGTTTCAGAACATACATAATTTTCTTCAATTAAAACATTCTTTGATATATTTCAGAATTATAATTTCTTAAATTTATCATAATATATTTGAATGGGAACATTGGAGGTATAGTTCGTAAGCTTGCAGATGACACCAAAATTGGAGATGTAGTGGACAGCAAAGAAGGTTACCTCAGATTACAACAGGATCTTGATCAGATGAGCCAGTGGGCTGAGGAATGGTCGATGAAGTTTAATATAGATAAATGTGAAGTGTTGCATTTTGCAAAGTCAGGGCAGGACTTATACACTGAATGGTTAGGTCCTGAGGAGTGTTGCTGAACAAAGAGACCATGGAGTGCAGGTTCATAGTTCCTTGAAAGTGGAGTCACAAGTAGGTAGGATAGTGAAGAAGGTGCTTGGTATGCTTTCCTTTATTGGTTAGAGAATTGAGAAGAGAAATTGAGCGGTTATGTTGCAGCAGTAGAGGACATTGGTTAGGCCACTTTTGGAATATTGCATGCAGTTCTGGTCTCCCTCCTATTGGAAGGATGTTGTTAAATTTGAAAGTGTTCAGAAAAGATTTACAAGATTTACATGTTACCAGGGTTGGAGAGTTTGAGCTATAGGGAGAGGTTGAATAAGCTGGGGCTGTTTTTCCTGGAACGTCAGAGGCCCGACAGGTTCAATTCCTACCTCAGGCAACTGCCTGTGTGGAGTTTGCACATGCTCCCCATGTCTGCGTGGGTTTCCTTCGGGTGCTCCGGTTTCCTCCCACAGACCAAAAAATGTGCAGGTTAGGTGAATTGGCCATGCTAAATTGCCCGTAGTGTTAGGTGAAGGGGTAAATGTAGGGGAATGGGTCTGGGTGGGTTGCTCTTCGGAGGGTTGGTGTAGACTTGTTGGGCCGAAGGGCTTTTTTCCACACTGTAAGCAATCTAATCTAATCTAAAATTATGAGGGCCATGAATATTATAAATAGACAAGGTCCTTCCCTAGGGTGGGAAGTCCAGAAGCATAAGGAATAGGTTTAAAGTGAGAGGGAAAAGATATAAAAGGGATCTAAAGGGCAGATTTGTCATGCAAAGGGTGACGCATGTATGGAATAAGATGCCAGAGGAAGTGGTGGAGACTAATACAATTACAACATTTAAAAGGCATCTGGATGGTTATATGGACAGGAAGGATTTAGAGGAATTGGCAAATGGGATTAGATTAGTTTAAGATATCTGGTTGGCATGGACAAGTTGGACCAAAGGGTCCGTTTCCATGCTGTACATGTCTATGACTCTATCATTTATTGATGAATGTACAAACATAGAAACAGGACACAGCCATTCAGCTCCTCATTTCTGTTCTACCAATTAGATCATAGTTGATCTTTCTGGAACCTCAAATCCAAATTCCTACCTAAGGCTGTAGAATAATCAATGTAGTACCATTAATCAAGAAGGAAACAAGGGATAAGCCAGAAGACTATAGGTTAGTCAGTATAAATTCAGTGGTGGCGAGTATTTTGGAAACATTTCTGAGCTTCAGAATTAATCTGTATTTGGGGAGGCAGGAGTTAAGAAAGAACAGTCAGCATAATTTTATTAAGGAGAGGTCATGTATGATAAACTTGATTAAAATGTTTGAGAAAGTGACCAAGTGTGTTGATGCGGGCAATATAGTTTATGTTCTATGTAGTCTACGTGGACGTCAGCAAAGCTTTTGATATAATCCTGCTTGGGAGACTAATAGCAAAGGTAAGGCCCTTGGTATCCAAGGAAATTTGGTTCATTCGGTCCAGAAGCAGCTCAGTGGAAACAAAGGGTATTATGACTCAAAACCTCAATCCAGTGGATTTCCACAGGGATCAATATTGTGACCTTTGCTGATTTTGCGGATGACACAAAAATTGGTGGAATAGTAAATAATGTGAAAGACAAATATAGGAGGATATAGACAGGCTGGTTAGATAGGCGGATCTTTGGCAAATGGAATTCAATCAGGATAAACAAGACAGGAGCATATATGATGAACACATAGGGCCCTGGGAAACACTGAAGATCAGTTTACAATGTAAAATACCTATTAGTAACATTATTAGGAATGCACTCCTCTATCCTTCCTGCCAAAATGTGTAATCTCACATTTTTCCTCATTACCCATCTGTCAACATTTTGCCTATTCACTTAATCTGATTATATTCCTATGCAGACTCTCTTTGTCATCCTCACCACTTGCTTTCTCTCTATTTTTGTCGTGCACAATCATAGCTACATGGATTCATTTTTTTCATCTAAGTCATTAGACATATTGTAAATAATTGGGGCCCCAGCACTGGATTGCTGAGACACTCCACTAATTATGGGCTCCCATTCAGGAAATGCCTCTTTATCCCAACACTATGTCAATCCTCTATCTATATTAATATACTACTTTCAACACAACAGGCTCTTATTAAATAGCCTATTGTATAATACATTCAATGCTTCTTCATTGTCTAAATTTCTTATTACCTTATCGCAGAATTCTACGACACTTGTCAAGCATGATTTCATAATGCCATGCTGACTCTGTTTGATATTTGTATTTCTATTTGTCAGCTCAAAGTTCCAATAGCTTGCTTAATGTCATATTCCTGGTGATAAGAATTTTCCTGAGTTGTTTCCTTCCTTCCATTTGCTGATTTACAACTGTTTATGGATATTTATATTGTGTATAGTGAAGATCAATGCAAGTATTTGTTGAATTAATGTGCCATCTCCTTACTTTCCACCATTAGTTTCCCCAGAATCACAATTGATGGGACAAATACTTATTGTGTAACATCTTTCCCTTTTAAAAATATTTATAGGTGCTCTTAGGATTGAACCTTATGTTTCCTTACCTGGAAGCAAGTTGAATCAAGTTTTTTTGGAGGTTTTATTGCTGCAAGGCCTAGCAAGATCTCTCTCTGTATTTTACCGAACTTGTCCGTCCTTCAACTAACTACCCTACACCTATGCTGTCCATCACAATTACAGGCCCATCTTACGTTGCACTGTTTCTGGAAAAACTCACCTGTGCCAGGATATTCTGCAACTAGCCAATATCCATTGCACCCGAACCAAATATAAAAACCCATTGCGCACCTGGATAAGCTCTTTGAGTCCACAGTTGCTCAGCATGGTTCCTGACATCTGCCCAGACATGGCACTTGCAGGCTGGGATCTGGAGGTCCTGTTAGATGTTAGGTCTTTTACTTCCCCCAGGGTTAGCAATAGAGGCAATGAAACAGACCATGCCAGACTGATCTAAGATTGCCACTAGAATTAGAACAGTCTCAGCCATCTAAAGGAGTGCCCAGCAATTCAAGCAGAAGGTCAAATGACTCTGTCAGCATCAGTCCCATCATTGTTTCTCTGATATTTCATACTCTCTCTCCACTACTATACCTACCTCTCACCAAGGATCAAACTCTACCACTGTCACTGCTGGCTGCAACCTCTTCCTTCACTTTCATTTGTCCTCCCTAACCCTTCACAGAACTAACCCTGACCCGACCCCACAACTAGAGAACCGAATCACAGCCCTACTCAAGAAACTTCAGAACTCTGGAGAAATAAATAAGACCAACTTCCAGACCATCAGTAATACCCTTACAGGCATAAGATTCACTAAAGAGGAGGAAAACAACAACAAACAGCCATTCCTAGATGTCACAGTAGAGCAAAATGGCCAATGGGGAACTTCAAACCAGCATCTACAGCCCTTTTCTGATGAAGGGCTTTTGCCCGAAATGTCGATTTCGAAGCTCCTTGGATGCTGCCTGAACTGCTGTGCTCTTCCAGCACCACTAATCCAGAATCTGGTTTCCAGCATCTGCAGTCATTGTTTTTACCTCTACAGGAAAACAACACATGCGGACCAAATATTGAACTACAGAAGCAATCACTCCAACATTCACAAACGAAACTGCATCAGAACATTATTCTAATGAGCCACCACACAGTGCAGCACAGAGGAACTACACAGAGCAGAGCAGAGGAAAATCACCTATACAGTGTATTCAAAAAGAACGGGTACCCAATGAACTCAGTCCGCAGATGTCTCAGCAACAAACCCAAACAAGTAAACAAAACACGTCCAGAAACAGAGTCACTCTCCCCTACATCAAAGACATCTCGGAAATGACTGCCAGACTACTCAGACTCCTTGTCATCATGGTAGCCCACAAACTCATCAACACACTAAAACAACAGGTAATGAACTTGGAAGACCCTATACAGACAACAAGCAAAACTAATGTCATTTACAAAATACTGTGCAAGAACTGTAACAAACACTACATTAGACAAACAGGCAGAAAACTAGCCACCAGGATACATGAACATCAACTAGCTTCAAAACGATATAACCCCCTCTCACTAATATCCTTACCTACAGATGAGGAAGGACGCCACTTTGACTGGGACAACATATCGATCCTAGGACAAGCCAAATAGAGACACTCACGATAATTCCTAGAAGCATGGCATTCCAACCAGAACTCTATCAACAAACAGATTGACTTAGACCCGATTTACCACCTCCTGAGAAAAACAACAGGAAATGACATCACCATAGGAAATGACACTACCACAGGAAATTACATCACCAACCCAAAGAAACCTAAACGTTCCACCGCTGCGCTGTTATGTGTAGGGGGGCATGAGTAACATCTTGCCGAAAGTCAATAATGAGTTCCTTGGTTTTGCCGGCATTGAAAGCAGGAATCATCAGCAATGCTTCGGCTGGACGCTCACTGAAGATGTTGCCTAGTATGGTGGCGAAACATCTGAAAATGAACTTTCCAGATCAGCGAGCAAACCTACATCCAGCTTTAACCCTGCATATCCTCTGTCTGGTGTCCCACTCACTTGAGACACCTGTATGGGAAAGTATCAGCTTTGCCACCCAATTTCATCTTGTGTAATACCTGCCTCTCTCAGTCTCACAGAACAATCCCCAACAGGGTGGAATGTGTCAACACCAGTGAGGAATTAGCTGATATACATCTCTTCATCACTTATATGGAGAGCAACAAAACTGTGACCACTCCAAATGGCTGACTGATGGAGGTCCTAGACCAGTATCAGAGGGTACCCATGACTTACAGTGCTGGGACTCCCTAAGTGAAGACTTTATCCCTTGCCTTGACTGAAGCCTGCCAATAAGCAAGATAAACTTCCATCATCTGTGTCTGTGCTAAACTGCACCACAAGACAGATGTAATATAATCTAGTAGCTCTTGCTGAAGGGGGAAAATGCATAAAGGCAATACATTTAATGCAAGGCTGGAATGTTGTGAGCATCCAGTTAGGCTGAAAGTGAGTGAGCACTATGATAGTGGGCCAAGAGCCCAGAGATACAGTTTGGTCCAGCCCATCATCTGGGAGCATTTCTCTGAGTGTACAATTTCCTTGCTGCAGCATTGCAATGATAGTAACCAGTGCAACCTGAGGTTCAACACTGAAGTGCAGAAATGTACTAATTTTATCAGCATACATAGCCATACCAGGTTCAGACCATTGCCCATGATGTGAGTGGCTGTAGGACTATTGTTCAATGGTGTAACATTGACAGCATGACATGGCTGTAAACCATATAATGCACATAATGCCTCTAGCGCTGAGGCTTGCATGCAGTCATTCTGTTTGGCACCCCTCTGCACAGATTAGATGAGATTAGGTCCAATACAGTATGAAAATAGGCTATTTAGTCCAACAAGTCCACACCGACCGTCCGAAGAATAATCCACTCTGAACCATTCCCCTACCCTATATATTTACAAATGCACCGACCACAATGGACAATTTAGCATCACCAATTCACCTGGCCAGCACATCTTTGGATTGTGGGAGGAAACTGGAGGACCCAGAGGAAACCCACGCAGACACAGGGAGAACATGCAAACTCCACACAGACAGTCGCCCAAGGCAGGAGTCAAAACCAGATTCCTAGCACTGTGAGGCAGCAGTGCTAACCACTTTGCCACCACGTCACCCCAATTCTACTCAGGCACAATTCTACTCAGAGACCCTTTGAGTGTCACCAAGTGGACAGTGACACCTGCACTAATGGAGATTGTTCATCCTCTACCTGTAATGGATGCTAATACTTTTGTGTATCCCAGAATTGTTGACCTGTACTGCCACCTTAATCCTAACCCTTGGTCTGGCGGGGGAGTTTTCTGCGTTCTTTGGGAAAGTAGACTTTTTTATAGAAATCATAGACCAAAGGCTCTAATAAGGCATCATTGAAAAACAAGACCAATTTTTGCCTGCTGTAAGACGTGGGAGAACAGTAGTGAGATTTGGGTGACAAGCACAGGTGCTAATAAGGCTGAAGGCTGGCTGTGAATATTGTGCTGTCTGGTTGCCTTCAAGTCTGGCCCAGATCATCAACCTTAGTAGGTTGCTACAGGAATGAGAATCTTTTGCTCAACCTGTCCCTTAAAATTCAACTTTCAACTCAGACAACGACTGCAGAAGTTATGACTCCTAAATCTCTCCTCTAGCAGTCAGCAGACCTAAGTTCCACTGTCAAATGATGCAGCAGGCCAGGGCATGCTGGGTTTTAGGCCTTGAAACATTCCATTTTGAAGGGCAAGACCTTTCAGTTTCAGCATGTAGCTGTAATTTGAGGTGTAATTCATTTATATCAGAGTTACTCTCATTCTGTTTCTGCCTAAGCAATTTCCCCTCCCCATACTTTTTTGAAATATTGCAGACTGGATTTAAACAACATGCATTGCTTTTGTATAATTTTCTATGCTGAATGAATAATTTATTGCAGGATAAATATAACTAAACACACTTTTTAGTGCAAATATTGGTCTATCTGTCACTTCAATGACTCTGGATCTCAGCAGAAGAATTTGATGCAAAATACTATACAATCTGAATGGTATAAAAACATTAGACAGCTTTAAATTGCTACAATTTAATGACCACTTTATACCTAAAATTTTCATTTATTTTAATATCTTTCAGAAGAATATTAAGCCTAGGAAGGGTTCAGAGGGATATGGGCCAAATGCTGGCAAATCAACTAGGTTAGATTGGGATGTCTGGTTACCATGAATGAGTTGGACAGAAGGATCTGTTTTTGTGCTGCATGACTCTGCGACTTAAAAGATAATCAAAATTGGGATCAGTTTGTAACAAGATATAGTATGCACATTTGAATAAACATGCTGAAACTGTCAAGTCTTAATCTTTTGCTAGAAATAGCCTTGCAATCCGGAGGAGCTTTAGAAATGTGTATGTTTGTTTTGCTATACTGTTTATCTTTAATCAGAGTTGAAAATCACACAACACCAGATTGGAAGCACTAGCTTTTGGAGCACTGCTCCTTCATCAGGTAGTTATAAAGTATAAGATTAGATTACCTCCGGTGTGGAAACAGGCCTTTTGGCCCAACAAGTCCACACTGACCTTCCGAAGAGTAGAAAATGTGTTGCTGGAAAAGTGCAGCAGGTCAGGCAGCATCCAAGGAGCAGGAGAATCAGAAGAAGAAGGGCTCATGCCCAAAATGTCGATTCTCCTGCTCCTTGGATGTTGCCTGACCTGCTGCGCTTTTCCAGCAACACATTTTCAGCTCTGATCTCCAGCATCTGCAGTCCTCACTTTCTCCTTCTGAAGAGTAACCCACCCAGACCCATTTCCCTCTGACTAATGCACCTAACACTACGGGCAATTTAGCATGCCCAATTCACCCTCACCTGCACATCTTTGGATTGTGGGGGGAAACCGGAGCACCTGGAGGAAACCCATGCAGACACAAGGAGAATGTGCAAACTCCACACAGACATTTGCCTGAGGCTGGAATCGAGTCCGTGTCCCTGGCACTGTGAGGCAGTAGTGCTAACCACTGTGCCACCATGCTGCCCTTCCATAAGACACAATTTATTGCAAAAGGCTACAGTGTCATGCAACTGAAATGGTATATTGAACAAACTTAGATTGTTCAATATATCATTTCAGTTGCATGACACTGTAATCTTTTGCTAAAAATTCTGTGTCTTCTGGTCTTATACTCCACAGCCACCTGATGAAGGAGGAGCACTCCGAAAGCTAGTTACTTCCAAATAAACCTGTTGGACTACAACCTGGCATTGTGTGATTTTTAACTTTGTGCATCCCCAGTCCAACATTGGCTCCTCCATATCGTATCCTTAGTTAGTAATTGCCAGCAGCTACTGAGAATATTGTTACAGTAAAACTTGATTGAAGTAATAAATTATTTTTGTTTCTATTCTTTGCCCCAAATCATTTATTGGATTATGAAGAACAGCAGTATTAAAGACATGAATCAGTTGTCATTTGAATGTTTAACAAACCTGTTTATAAAGTTATTAAAATTACTGGAACTTCAAGGAAATGTAACATTGAATAATATCATTGCCACCATATTGTATAACTGCATATCCATGACTGCACTGTCAAATACAACACTAATGCCATTTCCAAGTTCACTGGTGACACCACCATAGTTGGTCGAATCTCAGATGGTGACGAAACAGACTGCAGACGGGAGGTGGAAGACCTGGAAAAATGGTGCGCTGAGAACAACCTAGCTTTCAATGCCGGCAAAACCAAGGAACTCATTATTGACTTCCGGCAGGATGTTACTCATGCCCCCCTACACATTAACAGTGCAGCGGTGGAACAAGTGGAGAGTGTCAAACTCCTGGGAATGGACATCCACAACAAGCTTTCTTGCACTCTTCATGTGGATGCACTGGTTACAAAGGCCCAACAACGTCTCTTCTTCCTCAGGCAGCTGAGGAAATTTGGCATGACGGCGAATATCCTACCAACTTTTATAGCTGTACCATCGGGAGCATTCTGCCTGGATGTATGTCTACCTAGTATGTCAACTGAACCATTCAAGATTGGAGACAGTTAGAGAGAAGTGAACTTGGCCCAGACAATCACAAAGGCCAACCTCCCATCCGTAGAATCTATCTACCAGGCCTGCTGTCAAGGAAAGGCTGCCAGCATTCTCAAAGACCCATCCCACCCTGGAAATGCTTTTCCACCACCTTGACCATCGGGACGAAGATATAGAAGCCTGAACACATGCACCAGCTGGTTTTGAAAAGTTTCTACCCTACTGTTGTTAGAATACTGAATGGACTTATAACTCTTAACATTCACCTGTACCTGTGTTTTTGTCTTTGCCACTGGTTACCTATTATTTACTTATCTCTTCTACTTAACTCTGTGATCTGCCTGTATTGCTCACAAGACAAAGCTTTTCACTGTGCCTCAGTACATGTGACAATAAATTCAATTCAATTCAAATCAATAAACCTATACTTTCAGTTATTGAGAAGAACAGGTTTTGTAATGTAATGGACTTGACCAGAACCCCTCAAAATATTTTTAGAAGGTTGCTTAGACCCTAACGTTTTCTTATTTTTAAAGTAAATGTAAAGTGCCATGCTATCTGACTGGTCAAACTACTTAACATAAAGCGAAAAAAATTTTTTTAACACTATAGTTAAAATGCAACAAAAGAAAACAAATTCAAGTAACGTAACCCTATTGGAAAACTTGACAGAATAATAGATACTGTAGCTATTACTAATTAACTGTTCCAATATAGTAACATCCCATAAACAGCTTCTGGATTAATTGAAAAAGGGAAAAATAACTTCCACTTCTTCAAGCCCACAATAGCAACTGCTTAAAATTAAATGTAGAAACTAAAAAAAAAGCTAGAAATCTTGGTCTGTGAGAGCTGGCCACACCCATCCAGGCTCTTTGTATTGTTCCAACTTTTGAAAAAAAACACTAGATCTTGAACGCTGTTTACCCTCGTGGTTTTGGTAGACTGCTTGGCACGTCTGCCTTACAAACTCTCTTCAAAACTAAAAGACAAAATAACCTTTTCAAGCCACAGCATCATAACAGCTCACACTCTGTCCTTCACCTCTGAACTTCTGACTTGAATTGAACCCACATGATGAGAAGATGAAGACTTTACATGAACCATGACCAAGTTATGGCATTACATCCCTGGTACATAACTACTCAAAATTTGATATTAAATATGCAATTTAGTACAAAGATGGAGCCACTACTGTTATTACAGAACAATAAGAGGGGAGCTTTAATATGGAGGTGTCTATAAGTTTAGGAATGGGGATCTTAAGTCTGGCTAAATTGATGACATGTCAGGAATACAACTTCAACCTGATACTTGTTGGGTTTTTGCATCAACAACTAGTTAGCACATGTATAGAACTCAGTTAGAGCTATAGTAGGACAGATTTTGAAGTTTATTTTGCAACCTACCTCCTGATTTTCTAAAAGACAGCCGTGAAAGCAAAGAGAGAGCACAACCTCAGGAAAATATGGCACTGCATATTTAGTATCCACAACTGTTTATTTACATGCAAGTGGTTAAGTGTGTTCTTGAGCTGTGACTTTCTACATGTTAAGGCGTTCTTCCATATTTTAAAGGCTTGATCCACACTGTGGAGGCTTAATTTATTAGATCAGTCTTAGTGCCACTTAGGTTGGCTGAGATTGAACTGCAGAAAATGAACATGGTAACCAGAAACAGCAGCAGCCTACTGGTTACAGACTTGAAGCTCCACAGGAGAGAGATGGACAGCAAGGAAAATTAAATGAGAGAATGGACCAGAAGACCGATGAATAGCATGAAAGTGTGAGTACAAGAAATTGCACTTGATACACCAGATCTACCAGACAGAGGAATCGGTTTCCTTGACATGTCGGTGATGCAGTCTAGTAAATGGCTCAAAAAGTCATTTCAAGAAGGGTAGACACTTCCTGTCCACTAGCAGCTGGACCTGTTGATCATTCTTACCATTGATTCTCAAACTCACCCACTTCCCTCAACATTTTTGACTGACCGTTCTATGGATCTGCTGGAGATATTTGCAGAATCTCACAGGCAACAGCCCACAAATGCACAAGAGTGCCTTTCAAGGGGTAAAGACAGAATCTCTTTTTGTGCTTCTTTTAATTGTGCAGTGAAATGACAAAATAAATATTTTAAAACTTGGATTGCAAGGATTGCTGCATGATTTTAAAGCTCCTCATTGTCCACTCTGTGGGCTATAGCAATGGTTGCAGATGAACTGGCAACAAAGGGTTGTATACAAATGGCACTTTAGTTTTGCAACAATAATCTGATTGGTTTGTGGACCAGTGACTGCAGAAAAAGCTCCTTTAAACCTGAAGAAATCCTGCTTATTTTTTCATTCATCTGTTGACCACATAGTACTCAAATTGTGCCCAAATGAAGATTTGACAGAGTTTCACTAATTTGCAATTCTATAATTTTGAAATAAAACTTACTACATAGTTTGTTTTTTTATGACTTTGCTAATCTGCAACACAAATCTTATTGGCTGATGTGTTTTTACTCTGAAGTCCATTTGTTCCTCTACTTCATCTAGACTTGCACCTTACAAATAACAAACGATCTCTCTATTCTTTCTATCAAAATGTCCCACTTTACATTATTCTTAACTGTATTTCATTTGCCAATTTATTGTTTATTCAACTTTATTAATATTCTCCTTTAAATTATTAGCTGTTGATTCTTCACAAGCTTGTTTCGATTAAACTTTCCTTTTTTCAATGATGCGCCTGTAACAATTTTGTCTATTTTGTGTTAAATTCCTTGAAAATTTAATTTAATTTCATAGATTCTCTTTGCCTTCCCAGTTGTTTTGTTTTAACTTCTCTCCTTATCTCTTGTATACTATATATTCTCTCCTGACCATAAACCTAATGTATGCTTCTTTTCTAACCTTCAGATGTTTCTTTACTTGTGTATTTGTTTATGTAACCTCACAAGTTGGTAATTTGCCTTTCCTTTTAGTGTCCAGTGCTCTGTTGAATATCTCTACAGATATTTTCCACTAGAGGTCTTTCCGAGCTATATCATTGTTTGCCAATATAGTTGCCCACTTTATTTTCCCAAATGTTACCCTCAGACCAAGAAAAATCAGTTCCTCTACAATATAAGACCCAAGACCCTAAGAAGGTGGCCATTTGGCCCGTTGAGACTATTCTGCTATTTAATAGGATCATGGCTGATCTGACTTTCCTCACACCTACATTTCTAACCTTTCCTTGTAACCTGATTCCTTGATTGACCAAGAATCTATCTCAGCTTAAATAGTTCACAATCATCTGAAAGAAATCCCCCTCATCTCAATCTTAAATTGGTGCCCCTTAGTTCTGAGACTATGCCCTCTGGTCCTGGACTATGCCATTAAGGGAAACCTCCCCTCAGTATTTACCCTGTCAAATCCTTCGGAATCTTGGTTTACTTTTGTCCCTCTATTTTAACATCTTAAAGTGTGTTATATTATGACCACTATTGTCTTGATTTTACCCTCCTCCTACTTCTCTTATCTGCTCTGGATCATTCCCTATTATTAGATCCACCAGCGAATCCTTTCTAGTTAGGCAATGGTCATATTGGTTTAGAAAGGATAACTCTACTCCTTGCAGGAACTCTGATCCCTTCTCCCTTTTACCTGATTCTTCTGTCCAATTAATACTAGAGTGAATGAAATGCCTCATACTTATTATTCTGTGTGTGTTTTTCAATTCAATTTCATAACTTGTTTGTTGTGGTTCTGTTCGCCGAGCTGGGAATTTGTGTTGCAGACGTTTCGTCCCCTGTCTAGGTTATAACTTGTTTATCTATTTATTCCTCCATTTCCTTCTTTTAATGGGTATTCTGTAGGCCATGCTTATTAACATGAATTGTTATTATCTTTCATCTGTGTATTTGGTTTTCTTATTTAGTTTTGCAGTTAGTTGCATCCCCTTTATCAACTGCTGTTACATTACCTTGGGTTAATATAACTATTCCACTTCCTCTTTTCCCCTTCCTGTATTTTCTAAGCAATATGTTATACCTACGATGCTTAATTCCCAGAGCTAATACAATTGTCCCATGAAAAGGAACCCATCTTTCCCACAACAGACCTTTAGATACCTGCTGTTTCCCACTATCTGCTTGCTCCTTTGCCAATTTATACATATTATTATCCTTGAAATCGTGTTTAAATTTAGAGCATAACTGCTCATACATAAGGACAGGGAGGAGGTCCTGTTGAAAGACTGTGTAGGTAATTGTTACTGATGTTCACACACCTCCAGCAAGACTGCTGGGAGGCAGGAACATGATGGTGCCATGTCACATTACTTTAGTGTTTTCAAAACCTGTTCCCTCAGAACCACAATGATACAATTCAATTAATCTGTCATACTGGGAACCTATGAAGAAATCTTATATTAGACTCAAAACATTAATTCTGTTTTCCTCTTCATAGATACTTTCAAACCTGTTGAATTTTTTCAGAACATTCTGTTTCTGTTTCAGAAATCCAACATCTGCCATTTGCTATTTTCCTGATATGACTGCCTTTTTCCCAAACTCTTTTGTCTAATTTGCCTGTGCTTTTGCACAACAGCAAAGCCAAATAAAAACAGAAACTGGATAAAAATTTACTGGTTGCAGCAAAGGAGAATCCATCCACAGCTTTGGAATCAATGACCTCAGCAAGGTTTCTATCCTTTGAAATTAATTTATGGGATATGGGTAGCACTGGTTTAGGCTAGCAGTTATTGCCCATTCCTCACTGTCCAGAGGGTAAAGGTCAACCACATCGCTGTGGGTCTGGATTCACATATGGACCAGAGCAGACCAGATAATGACACAGTTTTCTTCTCTAAAGGACATTAGTGAACCAGATGCAGTTTATTTCTGACAATCAATAAAGATTTCATGGTCATTATAATACCCTTAATTCCAGATTTTTATTGAATTCAAATTCCACCATATGCCATGGTGGGTTTTAAACCCAGGTCCTCAGAACATTGCCTGGTTCTCTAGATAAATAGTCTTGCAATAATACCACTCGGCTATCTCAATCTTGACTGGGCACTTCCCTTTCCACTGTCAGGTTTCCTGGGTGGTGCTGCCAGAAACCTAGTGCAGGGAGAATGTCTTGTCCTTGAGACCTGTTACCAATCAGAAGGACATCTTTCCATTACCAGCTACATTAGGTTTGGACTGGAAAAAGAGGCACTTTGAAGTTTGGGGGAAATAGGATTGATGCAAATGCCTCTATGTCACTCCATTCCTATTGTTGGGGACCTCCATTAACATAGAATACAAGATACTCTGCAATGTTGCTTGCTTGCTTATCAGACTATTCCTGACTGTAGACCCATGTGAAATGGTCCCTACTGGCTAAACACCACTGAGGACAGCTTTAGGTGCCTTCCCACCTTGTCCTCAGGGTAGCAGGATCTCCATACTGTACCTTCTCATTAAATCACACAGCTCCCCTGCCTCTAGACCTACATCCAGGAAGCAGAGGGAGAATATTAAATTCAGCCCAATGTTTTCACCCTCAGTAATGCCATTATTTATTTACACCTTCAAAGCTGCAATGATAATATGAATTATGCAGCATATTCCAATTTTATATGAAATTCCAATTTTGCAAGGCTTGTATTATCAAATAATTTTGCCAGCTGGAAAGACTAGTACTGACCTTATTGTTTTCCATAGCAACAAGTCACTCAGCAGTACAATCAAAATGTAACATGCAATGGATGTGGGGGAAGGTGCAGTGTGGCAATAGAATTACAATAGCTTTCTCACAAATTGGGGTAACCTAATCAGGAAATAATGGGTCTCCCATTTGTTATTTAATACAAATAGGATACTGTAAATCATGCTGTAGGTTTTCCTTTTAATGCAGTCTAAATATCCAATTGTAAGCACCGAGATACTAAACATTCTATAGAACAAAAATGTGAGATTGGAAATGGGATTGTGACCAAACAGGACACAATCCTTCTTTAATACTATTGCTCATGCCCTTGTGAGGCTACTGTCAGGACCATTCATTCCTGTATGACTCTATATGCTGCCAGATATAGTCAATATTTTCTGTTTTTATTCTAATATACCAAAGGACTAGTGAAGGAAATTCTCATCATCAAGGTCAGATGTTTATTCATTTATCTTTTCATTTCCTTTCAGAAATGTAAATCACAAGCATTTAGAAAAGGTGCCTAGTTGTGAACTGAAATATATGAACGTTGAATGTATAGAATGACTCAGTCAGGAATCTTGACATAAAATTCTATCCATCAATTCAGTGTAAGGAATACTAATTAGAATTCTTAAAAGGATTCACTGAATGACTAGGCAAATAAGATGTTTGTTTCCTCTTGTATAATTTTTGTAGTTCACTGAACTTTCTAAGGACATATTTTATAGCTGATCGAACAACATCTTTAAGATATAAAATATTGCCTAAAATACCAGCTGCCATCAAAATATTTTGTTGTCCCAATTCTAACTGGCAGTCATTATCAGCATTGTCATCAGTCAGTTCAAGTGTTCATTACTGACAGTTCAAATTAGAACTCAGAACATAGAACAGTACAGCACAAAAAGAGACCCTTTACCCCACCATGGCTGCGCTGAAGGTGATGCTATTCTCAATTGAATTGAATTGAATTGAATTTATTGTCACATCTACCGAGGCACAGTGAAAAGCTTTGCCTTGCGAGCAGTACAGGCAGATCACATAGTTAAGTAGCATCGATAGTAAATAATAGGTAAACAGTGGCAAAAACAAAAACACAAGTACAAGGGAATGTTAAGAGTTTGTAAGTCCATTCAATGTTTTAGCAGCAATAGGGTAGAAATTGTTTTGAAATAGGCTGGTGTGTGTGTGTTCAGGCTTCCGTACCTTCTGCCCGATGGTAGAGGTTGTAGAAAAACATTGCCAGGATGGGATGCATCTTTGAGAATGCTGGCAGCCTTTCCTGGCAGACAGTGGGCCTGGTAGATGGATTCTATAGATGGGAGGTTGGCTTTTGTGATTGTCCAGGCCGAGTTCACCATTCTCTGTAACTCTCTCCGATCTTGAATGGTAAAATCGTGATACATCCAGACAGAATGCTCCCGATGGCGCACCTATAAAGTTGGTAAGGGTATTTGCCATCATGCCAAATTTCCTCAGCTGCCTGAGGAAGAAGAGACATTTTTGGGCCGGTGCATCCACATGAAGAGTCCAAGAAAGCTTGACACTCTCCATTCATTCCACCTCTGTGCTGTTAATGTGTAGGGGGACAAAGGTGACATCTTGCCAAAGGTCAATAATGAGTTCCTTGGTTTTGCCAGCATTGAGAGCTAGGTTGTTCTCAGTACACCATTTTTTCAGGTCTTCCACCTTCCGTCTGTAGTCTGTTTTGTCTTCTGAGATTTGACCAACTATGGTGGTGTCATCAATGAACTTGTAAATGGCATTAGTCTGGTATTTGGTGACACAATTATAGATTCGTAGAGATGTACAGCATGGAAACAGACCCTTCAGTCCAACCCGTCCATGCCGACCAGATATCCCAATCCAATCTAGTCCCACCTGCCAGCACCCGACTCATATCCCTCCAAATCCTTCCTATTCATGTACCCATCCAAATGCCGTTTAAATGTCATAATTGTACCAACCTCCACCACTTTCTCTGGCAGCTCATTCCATACACGTACCACCCTCTGCGTGAAAAAGTTGCCCCTTAGGTCCCTTTTATATCTTTCCCCTCTCACCCTAAACCTATGCCCTCTAGTTCTGGACTCCCCCACTCCAGGGGAAAGACTTTGTCTATTTATCCTATGCATGCATCTCATAATTTTGTAAAGCTCTATAAAGTCACCCCTCAGCCTCCGACGCTCCAGGGAAAACAGTCCCACCCTGTTCAGCCTCTTCCCATAGCTCAAATCCTCCAACCCTGGCAACATCCTTGTAAATCTTTTCTGAACCTTTTCAGGTTTCACAACATCTTTCCAATAGGAAGGAGACCAGAACTGCACACAATATTCGAACAGTATCCTAACCAATGTCCTGTACATCCGCAACATGACCTCCCAACTCCTGTACTCAATACTCTGACCAATAAAGGAAAGCATACCAAAAACCTTCTTCACTATCCTATCTACCTGTGACTCCACTTTCAAGGAGCTATGAACATGCACTGCTTTTCGTCAGTATTCAATCAGGAACAGGACATTGTTGTCAATGTGAGTACTGAGTCACAATTAAGTAGAATGGATGGCTTTGAGGTATGTAGAGAAGAGGTGTTGGAAATTCTGGAAAGGGTGAAAATAGATAAGTCCCCTGGGCCTGATGGCATTTATCCTAGGATTCTCTGGGAAGCAAGGGAAGAGATTGCAGAGCCATTGACCTTGATTTTTATGTCCTCGTTGTCTACAGGAGTAGTGCCAGAAGATTGGAGGCTAACAAATGTGGTTCCCTTGTTCAAGAAGAGGAGTAGGGATAACCCTAGTAACTATAGGCCGGTGAGTCTCACTTCTGTTGTGGGCAAAATCTTAGAGAGAATTATAAGGGATAGGATTTATGAACATCTGGATAGGAATAATGTGATCAAGGATAGTCAGCATGGTTTTGTGAAGGGCAGGTCGTGCCTCACAAACCTTATTGAATTCTTTGAAAAGGTGACAAAGGAGGTTGATGAGGGGAAAGCGGTAGATGTGGTATACATGGATTTTAGTAAGGCGTTTGATAAGGTTCCCCATGGTAGACCACTGCAAAAAATACGGAGGTATGGCATTGAAGGTGAGTT